>NW_027272240.1:0-600000 GCF_040938485.1 Diadema antillarum | reverse complement strand
TCACAAATAGCACCTGACTTGTGAAATTCGCAATAATTAAAAACCTCGCGAAATATTCGGCGTATACAGTGAGCTACGAAAATCTCATTTTTCACCATTTCCTAAACTCTTGCAAATCAAAGGGTTTTTTTTTTTCTTTTTTGAATGTGCTCATTTTCTTCTGAGTTCCCTGCTTACTTGCCAATCACTTTCATTTTGACACAGAGAGCACATTAAATGGTGATGTCACAGTCTTGTTTTTATAGCTCAGTACTGGTTCCGGGCAGGGCTTCAGTCAGTGGGCTTAAACTGTGTACTAGCATTATTAAGCAACTGCTGTTTTCAGCTGCCATTCAGCTGTGTGAGGTTGAATTGTTTTGGGCCAGTTTCCATGTCAATGAATGGCTTTGACAACACACTTACAGACTCTGACCCACAACAGACACATCTTGGCCTTTGGAGAGTCATGTTTGACATTTAAGTGTACTTCCACACAATGTTCGAGTTATAGTAACCCTTTCTGTGCTAGGGACTATGGATAGTGTGTACGCCGCCACAGGGTTTACTGGGCCAATCGGCACTCAAAGGCCTAAAATAAAAACAGTGAAACCAGACAATGAGAATGACACTGATTGAATGAGAATCAGATGTAAAATATGAAAGTTGTGGAATGTTGAAATTTCCCATGTTTTCAGGAATCAATGATATCAGTCCAATATCCTTTATGGTCATGAAATCGATAAAAATACGTGTATCCTTTGCATTATATTATTAGTAGACTTGTAATGTACATTGTAATACTGTATATGCCATATGTTATTTGCCAGCGAGTCTCATTTTTCACAAATTTGGACTTCACGACAATTTTGCAACTTGTAGAATTTGCGATCGTGGAGTATGATATTGGACGGAGGAATGCATGTTGTATTTCTGTTGGTGTCAGAGTTAAAACATTTTTGCGTGTTGGTAAAATCACGAATAGCTCCTGACTTAAAAACCTTGCAAAATATATGGTGTGTACAGTAATCTAACAATGTTTACTTTTAGAGAAGATTGCAGTTGTTAAATCATAGAAGAAAGTGGCAACACAATCTTGCCAAGATATTATTGCATACATACCAGTTGGTGAGTTGTGACTTGATGTCACTTGGCTTCATGCAACTAATATCAGTATTCCTTGAATATGCAAAACTTTGGGATTTCATAACGTTCCCAATATTTTATGTCAGATTTTAATGAGACTTCCATTCATCTCTTTGTCTGATTTTAATCTATTCAGAGAATTAAACTTACACATAGTCTGTAGTTGGACTTAGTGTGTCAATTTTTTAATGATTGAATAAATACCAGGCCAACTGTGCCACAAACTTATTTATTTTACTAGTGGAAGACACACATCATGTTGTCACCTGAGAACCCAAGAAGGGCACTATTTCATTCTTAGACTTGTTCGTACATAAAAACGAAACAATCAATTTTCATGAAATAAAGAGTGTACTTAATCAAAAGTGGGTAAATTTATAGTCATTGCTCCTAATATTGGGTGAAATAGTGCCCTTGTGATGCTCAAATTGAACATTTTACCGAAAATGAAAACAATTTAAAATTGACACCGTAATGCAGAGGAGATCAATCTCTACAACGTAATGCCAATAATTCAATACCCATAAAATCATGATAACGCCCTTCAGGTTCTCTTCCGACAACGTCTGGTTTGTGTAATGATGTTTGCAAGACTGGCAAAAAGTGTTCAAATGCTGATTGACCAAGTTTGAACACTGACAGGTTCTTTAGGACAGTGTTGTGCTCTCCAGACAGTATTCACAGTTGCATTCTTACTTTTTGTACAGTACACAGTGATGATTTGTGAAAAGTTTTTTTCTTTTCTTTTCTTTTCAAATGAGTTGACTGAACAAGCGTTAATTGCAGTTAAATACCAGTGGCCATGTCTTAATACATTGTATACCGTACTGTACTTTATATTTGTTGAGCAAGCATTTGTAGCATGTGTTGCTGTGAGGTGCAATGGCTTGGTACAGTATTTGCCCGTCCAGTGGAGAAAATTCAGAAGGCTATCTCAAATGTTGAAAACTTCTCATCTGTACATTTGACACTAATGTACATCATGTACCCTTGTTGTACTTAACTGTGATGTGTTTGCTGAGCAAGCATGAATATACTGTAAAACATATATTCGCGGCATGACATTTTTGCGAATTGGAGCTGGCGACCTTTTTCATTCATGAAATTTTCACAAATTGCCACTGGCATTCACTGCATATAGTGTAGACAAGAACTTTCGTGTGCATTTAAATTTCACGAATCTTGGCGCTCGCGAAATTCGCGAAATTAAAATGCATGCAAACATTCCTCGTTTTACAGTAAAGTCACGTTTTGTCCAGGGTGCTGAGAAGTATCAGAATGAGCAATCCATGGACAAATATACTTTGTGATAACTTGCCAAAACAACAAACAAATTCTTTCATTTTCCCTCGTTTCCTCTCTGTCAAGGAAAGGTAGTTCTGTACGTGTTGTAAGTGTCAGATAAAACCTGTATGCTCCTCAAATGGCAATTGTAATACTCTTCACTGGCAATGCTTACTGTGGTGATGAATGTTTCATGTGAGATTCTACATCCTCCTGAATACTTCTAAGCACAATTGTATGATCTCTGCTTCATAAAAAATTTTCTGACAACTCATTTGTCATTCAACTTTAGACAGAATGAGCAATATATGTGTAGCAAAGATACATTACTGAATCTCTACCCAGGTGTATTAATGGGTACCAGTGGGAAGTTGGAACGCCATTGTGATTGGATTTTGCATTTGTGTGCTGGAAACAATTGCCATGGTAAAATGCTCACTGAGAAGTGGAGTATGCAAAAAGTGCAGGTGACAGATTAAGTCAGAAAGGATATAGATGATAAGTTGTTAAGCACTGTCTGTAAAGAGTAAAACAAAACAAAACGAAACACAGTGAATTTTTTTTCTTTGGGGGGGGGGGGGGGGGGGAGGGGGGGGGGGAATGGTGAAAAAGCCAAAAGCCAAACCAAACCTTATTTGTGTTACCACCAGTACGAAAAATATTGTGTGTGGTATAAACTGGTATGATTCTTCTCATCAGTGATTACCGGTAGTTGTAAATAGCAAGGGCAAGCCTTAAAAACCCGCCAGCATGGGGATACCTTAAGAGAATCCCTGAAAGGAATTGTGTGCAGCTTTATCAGATCTCTCTTTGTACTCTAAGTACACACAAAGCCGCAGAATCTCAACTGGGGTCGACTGTTACTGTCGAGTGTACTCCTCCATGCACATACAATGTATTCGCAGATGGGTGCTTTCAAAGACCCCGTTTACAGTACAGGGCTGGGCCGAGCCCGGCCTCAATTGCGGTACTCGGCCGTGCAATTTTGTCTGTTAAGAGTGGAGGGCGCGGCCCGAGCTTTTAATTCAAACCTTTCAATATTTTGTCGTAGTGGCGCTCTGTTTGTAAACAAACGCATATTATTGGGAGCGCGCCGGTTGCAATTTGGTACCGCATTTGGCCCAGTTTGTGTTTACAGTGAGAAAAGGCCGGGCCGAGCCCGGGCCAAGCCGCAGCCGAGACTACCTCCAGAGCGTGTTCAAATGCGCGGTCGAGTTTGGTACTGCATTTGGCCTTTTGCGTGTTTACAGTGAAATGAAGGCCGCGCTTGGCTGCGGACAAGCCCGGCCCTTTTACTAAACTGTAAACGGGGTCTTAATGTGTCCCAGTGGACAGTGAATGAAAATCAATTCAATCGCCCCCCCCCCCCCCCCCCTCACCATGCCTCCCCGTGCATCCAGCTAGGTCTCTAAAGTTGTTAAACCACAAACACCATGATTTTCATGTCCACATTAGCTTTATTTTGGTCATTAGAACTTGATCTACAACTTGCCTTAGGATTGGATTGAATCAGTGCTTTTTGCTACACTCATTGAAGTCATAATTCTCCCCGAAACTTGACAAAGAGTTGGAAAGGTTGCAAAACTGTTCTGATTTTTATGCTTTCAAATGTTTTTTCTACTGTCAAGCTACCGGTATTACCCTCGTGTGAGGCAACCACAGCTAATTCTTTATGAACATAATGTGGTTTTATGTAAATAGATTGTAAAAATTGTATGGAATGTGATTGTGCTCAACAGAGGTTCATGTAAAGTGGTTTATTTATGGACAGGAATGAAATATTTTCTTGTGAACCTAAAGAGTCACACCAATAAATCAAATGACATTGGTTAACATCACAACAAAATGTCTATGCTTCAAATATTTTTCTGTGTCATATCGGTTTGACTAGCTTGACATCTAATAACAGCAATATGTAATTCTCATCTATAATTCATATCAAAGCAGTGACCAGGGCCCCCATTTCATGAAAGAGTTGATATGATTGCAACTCTTGCTGAAAAGGCCATTGTGAGGGTAATGACAATAATCCAGCTTCCTGATTGGCTGCTGCAATGGGAAGTTGCCATTCCAGCATGAGTTGCTATCTTATCAACTATTCTGAAATGGGCCACAGACCAATGCTCAGCATCTGGGATATATTAATATAGTATGGACTGGCATTGAGGGGGATACGACATTTATTACCCGAACTAGAATTGTATTGTCTAAGTCGAAGACGAGGGCAATACTATTCTAGTGAGGGCAATAAATGTCGTATCCCCCTAAAGGACAGTCCATATTATTATTATTACCCGTTTTCAGGTATTTTAGGCATCTTCGAGCAGTTACATTACAATGTAAACTTCCCGATTTACTGTAACAAAATCCACTTGGCGTCAAGTCAAACCCTACACCACTGCGCTCAACTACACCCACATGCATGCACACAACCCCTTCATCGCGAAAGCGACGTGTGTGTCGCAGATTTGTTTTGTGCACGGTGTGTGTAACCGACATACAGCGACGTCCTTGAATGTCTTCGCTTTGTGGTCGACCGGAATGTTTACATGTAAAGTGATTGGCGAGACCCGGATGCTCGTGATATGCTCTAATGTTGCCTGCTGACCTCCACAACCCTGCAACAATACCAACTGCAATTGCCTCGCAAAACTACTTCGTATGGGTAATAATTATGTATCTTTCCCTGTTTGGTGTTCACAGTGATATTCATCTTAAAACCTGATGTCTTTACTTCATGAATGTAATATTAGCAAATCATCTATGTAGACATTAGAAAAATTATCTTGTAGACGGATATTGATAATTATGACTATGCAAACAGGTAAAATGACATAAATCCATTCTCATCGGATATTGGGGTATCGTACACAAACTTCATACAGTTTAATACCACTGACATCTTGGGAATGATGGCATAGGTTTGGTTGAGATGGGGCTTCAGGTTTACAACTTTTTTGTGAGATAATGAGAAACCTCTTGTGAAATATGAAAGAGCATAGAATTCTAAGGGGAATTCAAAGTCTATTTGATGAAAATTGAGTTTGAAATGGCTGAACTATAAAAATAAAACCCCAAGAGGTCCTAATAGGTGGGACCCACCTTTTATTAGGACTGCTTCGTTTTACTTTGTTTTTGAATATCTCGGCCATTACAAAACTGATTTTCATTAGATAAACTTTGAATTCCTCTTAGGATTGTGTGCTTTTTCATATATATACAGAATATTTATGTCAAGTAGTTTTTATTCATCTCACGAAAAGTCAAAATATGGACCCCCATCTCAACCAAAACTACAGCATGCATCTCTTTCAAAGAGAATGACACCCAAATGTGTGGATTGAGGGAATGCAGCAATAGTAGTCGAAATCAGCAAAGTTTGAGGAAAATCAGACAATCCACTGAAAAGTTTGGAATTTCTGTAAGTTTCAGTACGGCCACGACTGGATGAGAAGACTACAAAAGTTTGTGACATCACTTACAGACAGTAATACATTGTACATATATAAAGAAAATATACAGGAAATTAAGCCTATCTTCACATTCCTATCATTTATGAAAGAGCACTAGACTCGCCTATTCCATAAGGCATGGGGAAGAATATTGCCCTTAATATATGATTAGGAAGAAGTCAAGGGAATAATCATGCACTTTTCATTTAAAAAAATGAAACTGTGGAATTCTCCTTATACTATCCATAGGTGGCGTCATGAAATGTAGAAGTCTTCTCATCAAGCAATGGCAGCACCAAAATTAAAACTTCATAATTTTTCAAGAGACTGTCCCAATATTCCTTGATTACTAACATTGATGCATTTGCTCAATCCTCACAAATTCTGGTATTTCATTCTCCTTTAAAAGCAAGAGGTTAATAACTAAATACACGTAACACATTAGAAAGCCTTTTTCTGGGGGTCATACACTCTTTGCATTCCCTTCATCCGTAGTCATGATAAGAGCACTCTGAAACTACGGACACTTTAGTAACAATGCAATGATTTTTTCTCGAATATCAAACAATGCACTCCTGTTATAACGAACATGGTTACAATGAAATTCCAGTTACAATGAAGTAAAAACTCTGGCCCCAACATTATTCATTTCACATGTTTTTTATTTCTTATTTGTTTGGTTATAAATGTATTTATTATTTGTTTGTATACAACAAAATTTCAATACTGTATAATGAAAGAAAACTGCCGGTCCTGAAGACATCGTCATAATGGGAGTCTACTGTACCTCAATATTTCTACAATATAATTAGAGTATCACAGTAAGTATTGTAGTAGAAGCACAAAGCTGAGATGTTTAATAACAAGTGAAACTACTGTTTAAAGAAACTACACTCAAAATAACAAGTTTTATATCAACTCACAAGACAATAATAAATAACCATCACAGTTGTCTGCCGAGTATTTAGATCAAAACACATACACACATAAAATGTATGTATGTCTCATTTATTGTTTCTTTCATTATTCCATGAGCCAAGGATAACAAACATTATGCACACACGTCACAGTCAAACCTGCATTTAAGTCAGTGGTGTAGTGACTGCAGGCAGTAAATGTACACATGGCACAGAATTCAAGTAGTTGGTAGCAGAAGTGACCCCATGGGTCCATAGGGTCACAGACCCCATCAAAGGTCAACATGTTGGTTTAAAGCTTAGGTTAACGGTTTGAACATCTGTGAAGGAACTCTGACTTGAAAAGTGTAACAACCCTCACTGCTTGATGAAGGGATTTACTTCTCATCATAATGCAATAAGAAACTAAAATTTGGCATGGCACAATATAAAAGAAACTTCTGTAAAAGGATCACTGTAATCTTTAAATAGATAAATTTGATGATATACAGTCATGATAACGTTTGAACCATTACTGACTGTAACACAAGTAATTAAAGTGCATTATGATTTGTTTAGATTTTCAAAAATACTACATCCTTTTTGGGGGGTGGGTGGAAAGTTACTATTACATTGATTAGGAGATCCTAACATGATCATAATGCGGTGAAATAACATTTTGACAAAATGTTCTGACAGAATCAAGACCTCAAAAATTCCCATTTGTTTCATCCATTACAAATTAACATATCATTGCTTAGTGTTCTGAAAAAGAAACATACTTTAATTTTGCTAAGCTTTTTCCTTAAGATCTATTACTAAAAAGATACATCAAGTTGAGAAGAGCATTGCTAAAAAGTTGTCTCAATTCCAGAACAACTTTAGAGGTTCGATGAAATTTAAATTTATGCGGACTTCTGTTGATCTGTATACTGTACATCACATATCTAATATAACTTTAGGATGTTTATAAATATATGACACACATTTTACAACATTTTATAATTGTTTCTTTTGCTAAGCCCCAGACCTCAAAAACCTCTACACTGAGATTCTTGTTTACATTATCAGTCAATCATCATTCTAGGTAGAGTATTCATTGTGAACAAAACACTTCAGTACATTCTTTCCCCGTCACCTGACGAAAAAAAAAGAAAAGAAAAGAAAACCCTTGTTGCAATTTAGTGTTGCATACATGTTTCATTCAAAGCCAATTCAGAAGCAAGCAAATACATTGTTCAATAAGCACTTGCTACACTGTGTGTACACTGTGTGTAAGAAATTCTCAAGCAACACCAGGAAAAAAAGGCGGACCACTCAATGGCATCGAATCATTGGTCTCTACTTCTCCTTCCCCCCCCCCCCCCTCCCCCTCACTTTTTTTCATTATTTACTTTCTGGTCTAATTTCCCAGTGGATCTTAGAGGAATAAGCACATCGGTGTACATGTACATGCATCACCATTCTGTAAACAAGAAAGCACAACAAAAATGCCTGATGTTAAAGTCGCATTCCAAATGTCCGGACTATGATCTGAGTTTGTCAAGTGTATTACTACATCCGTACATGTACATTACAAAGACGATGAGCAGTAGAAGCCCGAGCCAGTTTAAATTCTTCGTCCATTCATGTGATACATCAGAAAATTGCTGGCGTCCTGATTTCTAGATGAATTGTGAGTGAGTAGCAGGCTGAGCCTGATGAATTGACATTTATGTTATACCGTCAACATGTTTACGCCAGTTAAACCACCATTCGATCTACAAGATGACAGTTAGAGATGGGAGCAGTTTATCAAGAGATGGGTTTAAAGATAATGAAAAGTTTTGGGGGTTCCTGGAAATCCCCCTTGTTTGTTAGTTCTGGTTTGTATTTCATATGAAAGCATATACACCATGGATCATTTGCCCAAGATCAGGGCCCCGTTTCATAAAAGATGCTAGGATGACAACTCTTGCTGGAATAACAACTTCCAATAGCAACAGCCAATCAGGAAGCTGGATTCTTGTCATTACCATGACAATTGCCATTCTAGCAAGAGTTGTTATCGTATCAACCTTTTATGAAATGGGGCCCTGGTTGTACATCGTACGCCTCCAAATGCTGACATGAAGGAAAGACTTTTTGACATCGCCCCACGTTGAAAAGTAACTAACAATTTTGAAAAGGGCTATGTTTAAGTCTCTCTACAACCATTTGGAGTACATAAAGACTCCATATGTGAGAATCCATGGGACTCTTTGAGCACAAAAGAAAGAGACTGTGATTGTCAAATATGGATGAGCTCTACAACCTCTTCAAAGAGAACACAAATTGTAAAATCGGAAGGACCAAATTCTTCCAGTTGAGGCTTCAATGGTGTATTACTGTCGGAGTGAGTGAAAGCTATTCTATTTGTGTTTGCGTTAAGCATCAGAATTTAAAGGGGCTGTGAAATCCACAAATTTGAGCTCTGAGAGGGCTAAGACGTGTTTTATTCTTTGATAATCTTTCACCAGTTGTTTGTAGAAAGCACCTGTAAGAGAGAGAATCCAATTTTGCCGCCTTGATTTTGTATAATTAATATGTCGAAGTTCCTGAGCTCCGCCCCTAAAAAAGTGAAATTTTGACAAATGTGAGTCATGTGACCGAATATGTCACCTCAAGAATGAAGCTCTTGTAGCAGACGACACTGCTGACCATAGCCGATGTGCGAGGTATCTGTACCACATACTACTAGTATACTAACGTTAGTATACGCATGCGCAAATGGCCCATACCCACCCGGCGGCGTATGTTCCCCGCTGTTGTCATGTGTTGATTGTTTGCAAGATGTTGGGTTGGTAAACGTTTGATTGCAAAAATATAGTTTCAAGAGATCTTAGCTGAACCCTGTAAACGAAACCATGCCTAGACGATGCATCATTGCAGGGTGTAGTAACACGGCAAAGGATGGGACGAGCCTTCACACCTTTCCCCAATGATCAAAATCTACGAAGAATCTGGACTGCACGAGTAAAACAAGGGCCGATTGGCACGGGCCCAGCAGCTCAAGTTTGGTGTGCAGCGCCCACTTCCCGGAGGATGCCTTCGAAGTGGGGCTGCACAACCAATGTCACATTAAATGCTTTAGAAGGCTGAAACCCGATGCTCTGCCTGTAATCAAACTGCCACGACTGCAGCATTGCAAATCATCCAAGTTGAAGAAGAGTGGCAACAACAACCCAAGGCCAGGCACTGAGAAGAGGAGGAAAATGAGAGTGAGTACCTTAATGACTATCACTTACGACTAGGTCTACGTTCGGCATTATTGTGAAATAGTCCACCACTCCATTCACGGGCATTCATTTTGTCATAGCCAGAAGCATATCCATCAGAAATTAATCATTACTTCTCATCAGACTGTTAACAGTCTGCTGAGAGCAATGAGGATGAGCCACAGGTAAAAGGTGCTTGACGCAGACACCCAGAAAAGAATGGATCAGCTTGTCAGAGAACATGCTGTCACTTATGCCAGGCATCAAAAGAAGAAACCCTTCAGAGTAGTTACAGATCAAGTATACAAACAAATGGAACAGGAAAAATGGAAAATGCCTAAGGACATCGACAACAAACAGTTTTATGATAAAGCAAGACACATGAAACTCAATTCCATTAAGTGATGTTGCAACCCTTCAGAGTAATTACAGATCAAGTATACAAACAAATGGAACAGGAAAAATGGAAAATGCCTCAAGACATAGACAAAAAACAATTCTATGATAAAGCAAGACACATGAAACTCAATTCCATTAAGTGATGTTGGAACACTTCAGAGTAGTTACAGATCAAGTATACAAACAAATGGAACAGGAAAAATGGAAAATGCCTCAAGACATGGACAAAAAACAATTCCATGACAAAGCAAGACACATGAAACTCAATTCCATTAAGTGATGTTGCAACCCTTCAGAGTAATTACAGATCAAGGATACAAACAAATGGAACAGGAACAATGGAAAATTCCTCAAGACATGGACAAAAAACAATTTTACGACAAAGCAAGACACATGAAACTCAATTCCATTAAGTGATGTTACTGATATTAGGAGGAAACCACACATACAGTGTACAAGGCTCTGAATATCATGCTCAAGTACAGGAGTAATGTACAGGAGTAGAGCAAGACACATGAAACTCAATTCCATTAAGTGATGTTGCAACCCTTCAGAGTAGTTACAGATCAAGTATACAAACAAATGGAACAGGAAAAATGGAAAATGCCTCAAGACATAGACAAAAAACAATTCTATGATAAAGCAAAACACATGAAACTCAATTCCATTAAGTGACGTTGCAACACTTCAGAGTAGTTACAGATCAAGTATACAAACAAATGGAACAGGAAAAATGGAAAATGCCTAAGGACATGGACAAAAAACAATTCTATGATAAAGCAAGACACATGAAACTCAATTCCATTAAGTGATGTTGCAACCCTTCAGAGTACTGTAGTTACAGATCAAGTATACAAACGAATGGAACAGGAAAAATAGAAATTGCCTAAGGACATGGACAAAAAATAATTCTATGATAAAGCAAGACACATGAAACTCAATTCCATTAAGTGATGTTGCAACCCTTCAGAGTACTGTAGTTACAGATCAAGTATACAAACAAATGGAACAGGAAAAATGGAAAATGCCTAAGGACATGGACAAAAAACAATTCTATGATAAAGCAAGACACATGAAACTCAATTCCATTAAGTGATGTTGCAACCCTTCAGAGTACTGTAGTTACAGATCAAGTATACAAACGAATGGAACAGGAAAAATAGAAATTGCCTAAGGACATGGACAAAAAACAATTCTATGATAAAGCAAGACACATGAAACTCAATTCCATTAAGTGATGTTGCAACCCTTCAGAGTACTGTAGTTACAGATCAAGTATACAAACAAATGGAACAGGAAAAATGGAAAATGCCTCAAGACATGGACAAAAAACAATTTTACGACAAAGCAAGACACATGAAACTCAATTCCATTAAGTGATGTTGCAACCCTTCAGAGTAGTTACAGATCAAGTATACAAACAAATGGAACAGGAAAAATGGAAAATGCCTCAAGACATGGACAAAAAACAATTCTATGACAAAGCAAGACACATGAAACTCAATTCCATTAAGTGATGTTGCAACCCTTCAGAGTAGTTACAGATCAAGTATACAAACAAATGGAACAGGAAAAATGGAAAATGCCTCAAGACATGGACAAAAAACAATTCTATGACAAAGCAAGACACATGAAACTCAATTCCATTATGTGATGTTGCAACCCTTCAAAGTAGTTACAGATCAAGGATACAAACAAATGGAACAGGAAAAATTGAAAATGCCTCAGGACATCAACAACATACAATTCAATCTATGATAAAGCAAGACACATGAAACTCAATTCCATTAAGTGATGTTGCGATCAGCAACAGCACAGAAGAAGCGTACTTAAGAGAGTGGCAATACAACCTATCAACTACAATGTATTTCATGCCCCAGACTTCCTTAATGGGGAGCATGTCCTACTGGTATTAGGAGGAAACCACACATACAGTGTATAAGGCTCTGAATATCATGCTCAAGTACAGCAGTAATGTTTCAGTTGTTGTGTATGCTGGTCTGACAAAGAACAGTAGAAGCATGACATTTGTGGAAGATGTCTGCCTATTCAGGAGGAATATAGTAGGAGACTCAGATGCTCAGACCTGACTCATGTAGAAAGTTTTGGGTTTGAGCAGTTTGTGATTCATGGGGAGGGTTGTTCTCGTATGCCTACCCATGAAAAGCTGAGCCGGGGGTGCATTCAATCCTTCGACTGGCGTGTTGTGGTACTGTAGAAGAGCCAAATAAATATCATCTGACTTGCGCATGATGTTTTTTGTGATTTTTACAGCACTTTCAGCCTTTCTGTTTGACTTTGGGTAGCCTGGAGAACTTGTGACATGTGTGCAACTTGTAAGGATGTTCACTTGTGGATCATGCATGATTCCGAACAAATATTTTTAGAATTATCGAAGTTACCATCACACATTAGTCATGCATTTGGATGGACACATGAGGTACAACCATGAATATAGTGATTTTTTTTAGTTCTATAGTTGAATGTATACAAACAAATCATTTACCACAGATGTGTAGGTGTATACACAAATGCAGACCATCCTCTCCACGCCAAAAAGATGGGGCAACACCAAAGGATATAAAACAGGCTCTAAGGATCAATGTTGAGAGGCCAATCAACTGCTCACCACAAGAAGACAAGAAGAAAAAGCCCTTCAGGGTTGTGACTCATCCATACCAGCCAGAATATTTATTAACATCCTAGCAGTCCTGAAGTGACACGGAAGAATACTTGAAGAAGATGTGACTGAGGCTAAGGACTCTAGCTCATTGGGATCTTTTGTACAGCCTCAAGATGCAGAGGACAAGTCAGGTATTGGTCAGTCAATAGTTCATCCTTTATACGAGCCAGAAGCATATCCATCAGATATTAATCATGACTTCTCATCAGATTGTTAACAGACTGCTGAGAGCAATGAGGATGAGCCACAGGTAAAAAGATTTTGAAAGGTGCTTGACGCGGACAACCAGAGAAGAATGGTTCAATTTGTCAGAAAAACATGCTGTCACCAATGCCAGGCATCACAAGAAGAAACCCTTCAGAGTAGTACTTACAGATCAAGGATACACACAAATGGAACAGGAAAAATAGAAATTGCCTCAAGACATGGACAAAAAACAATTTTATGATAAAGCAAGACACATGAAACTCAATTCCATTCAGTGATGTTGCGCTCAGCAACAGCATAGAAGTCTACTTTCGAATAAGATAGTGGCAACACAGCCAGACAGACTTAAAGGGGGGCATATCCTGGGGGTGTTGGGTGGAAACCACACATACAAGGCCCTGAATATGCTCAAGTACACCAGTAATGTTCCAGTTGTTAAAATGCTAGTCTCACCAATGACCAAGCTCTCTACCTGGCTTATGAGCATAATAAAATTCACAAGAAGACTAGAAGCAAGACATTTGTGGAAGATGTCTGCCTATTCAGGAAGAATATAGGAGACCAGAGATGCCAACCCTCAAACCTACTTGTCAGAAATATCTCACCCATTTGTCAGTAATAAATAGGGGTAATTCACTTTTTGTCAGTAATCCGGCGATGATTAGAAATTTGCGTTGCATGTGCGCAATCACAATTGACTATCAGCCTGGACATACTCTGCTGTGCGCATGTGTGCCCATTGTGTGTGTGGGTCTGGATGAACATATTCGGAATTTAGGAAAACTGTGTAGGTTTTGTGGCCAGACACTGTCAAAGAGGCCTCTGACATTCAAAGTTCAGGATTATCTACCACTGATTGAAAAATATGTTTCTGTCTGCAATGATGATGATGATGTGTATTCCACACAGTTTTGCAAGACCTGTTACACGGGAATGAAATCCCCCAGAAACAAATGGGCCCCGTCAATGTCATGGGTGCCACACAGACGCAATAAAGTATGTGAAGTGTGCTGTAGTGCAAAAAAGTTGTCAGGTGGGGGCAGACCAGTGAAGAAAAAAAGCCCAGGCCGACCCAAGCAGGACCACTCCCTGCAGGCAACTCTCAATGCTCTCAGAGAGAAGTTGACGGTAGGAACCAAAATTGATGCGAAATCATTTAAAGAGAAGTTCCAAGGTAGCTGAGAACAGCCAAATTCGTGGTGGATTGTGTGAGCGTGTACTTGTTTGTCTCGTCTCCACCCCATGTGACCATTTGTTTTGCTTGTCATGTGTCGAAGCCCTCTTCTTGTCTAAATGTCTTGGTTCATTCTTCATGCCCCACCTGCCAGACACAATTCCACCGTCAGACACTCCATCCTGCACCTACATACTTTCAACACATACTACAAAAGTCAACAGTATCATGCAAACAATGCAACACACAAATCATATATGAAAACGCACATCAACATACCCAATCATGCACAGTGACAGCAATCTCACATCATCAAACTACGATAGTGGAGCTTAACCAGCTCACGCCAATGCAGAGAGAGAGTCTTGGTACTGATATTCTCAGAGAAAAATTAAGATCTTCCAGTGATGGTGCCACGGCTGTATTCCGAACAAAGGGACAAGTGAGTCTTCATAATTCCTGCATGTTCTAAGTATTAAATAAAAGTGCATTAAAAAAAAATGTGACTAAACATATTCTGTGAGTAGATGAACACAATAGAATCATTCTGCTTTGTACTTGCTTCTAAAGTATATATAATGTAAACACTTTTGTTTGAGAAAACCAGGTTCAGAAAAATAACTTAATTAGAACAAGGGTACAAAATATATCGAATACAAATGGTGCACAAACACAAAATGTAGGGAATACAAATGGTGCACAAACAATAATGGAGTAGAGAAGGAACAGGGGGAAGTACTGGGAGAAATTGCATACCTTCTTACAAATAGGGCCTACATTACCTAACTAGAATATAGGTGACATAAAACCAACTCATTTAAAGTAGTTTGATGTCATTATCAAAGGAACATATCATGATGAGCATATCTTGTTATAGCATTTTATAATGTGGCTAGAACACCCTGAACTTTATTTTTTTTTTCCTTAAATGTGTATGTGTTACTATAATGAGACATGGAGAAGGACTATGTATGACTTCATTTACTAGAATACTGGCCTACATTGTGTACGTAGAACTTACGCGTGTATACGAGCACTCACGCTGCTAGTTGACAGATACACTGTATACACTGCTGTCACTCGTACAGCACATGAATCTAGGTTGCCCTGTCCATTGATGAGTAGGGTTGTAATGACAGTTAGTATACGGAGGGCCGAATTAGAGACTCATATTTATAGGTAATTACCTGCTTTTCATGGTACATTTCCTGGTGATAGACATCCTAATTTGCAGTCCCTTTTTGTATTGTCAACGTAACTTTCGATAATTTTCTTCCATAGTTGCAAGAACCCCTATGTGTTTAAAATGGATCAGTCCATAGGCAGCTGTGGGAATGTAGCTGCGCTGGCGTAGCGCTGTAGTAGCGCATTTGCGTTTATACACTACCAATGAAGAAGTAAACAATACGCGTAAATAGTGTAGAGTATGCGCTTGTGTAAAGGGGCCGACGGATATAAAAACGCGCATATGCAGACGACTGTTTACTCGACACAGCTGATCGGTTACAATTCAGAAGTTTACAGATTTGTTTTCCCTATTGATACTCAGTGAATCCCAGCAACGTGAGTAAAGAAGATGTTAGGATTTACAGTTTGTGGTGATAGATAAGAGATAATTAAAGGCCCTTTAGACGTTATAATAATATATCTGAATGGTAAGGGACATTAGTTTATGCAGAACGGGAATATTTATTGGGGTGAACGTCTTTTGGGTTTGCTGTTGTATAATTGCTGTATGTTATAATGTAGGTTGTATAGGAAGAGTGAGGGAAGATTTGAAAAAGGGGGTTAGAGAACAAAAATAAATGGTAAAATATAGAATTTTTAGATAATTTGTTATTATGATAGGAAATAATATTTCAATTAAGATGATATGTTAGTTTGGGGGAATTTTTCACGAAACTGCAGAAATTTGGATTTTTGGCTCTCTTTACCATGTTTTGGGAAATTGTTTAACACAGTGGCTTATGGAGTTGAAGAATAAAAATTTTCATTAGTAAAAATCGGGGGTAAAATTGGAGCTTAAATTATTCTACACAGTATGCTTGTTGTGGTAGAACATTGTTTGTCCCTTATCTCTGAGTATAAGTGGATTTATTGATTTTTGAAGCTCTTTACCAGGTTTTGGGAATTTATTGCTGATTTCATGGGTGACCTTCCAAGGTACAGTATGAATTTCAAGGATATTTTGAACAGAGTTATAATCTATACATAGGGAGATACAGCTGGCTTTGCTGAATTTTATGATGTATATTTTGTCTAAAAACTCCATTTACAACTCCAGTTAGGGATTTTTGGAGCTCTTTCCCATGTTTTTCTAGAATTATGATCTTTGGTAGATGTAAATGCCCTTTGATGGATGTTTTAGAGAAGAAATATTTGATGTATTCCCGTTACCCAATTAGTTGATTTTATGCTCAAATATGTAACATGGAAGTACAGAACAGTAGAATTATTTTAGTCTTTCTTATGTTTATTTGCCAGTTGTGTCAGATAATAGACAACATGCAGGTGGAGAGGAGGGAGTACCCTCCACCTATTACATAGTATGGCTTTGATATAGGCCAAGCGTACCTTCGATAGTTAAATATATAGGGTAATTATTACATAATTTGTAAATAGGTGCACTGTTGTGGTTACTATCAAATTGTTATTAATTGAGCACAGAGATGCTCATCGCATTTTTTATGATGTACAAGTTGTACATACCTTTCGTGTAAATATTAAGATTGATGTTTAATGCATCATACCAGCTTGACGTTGAAGTGACAGTTATTGTGTCATAGGTAGTAGATATGATCAAGGTTCTAATAAGAAGTATAAGATTATATCTGTAACTGGCTTATTTATTTACAATGTAATGTGAGGAAAACATAAGGTAATACTCGAGTGTGGGAATATGAACTGCTTCGATCCGCACCCCTTCCCCACTCCCCTCATCCCCTGCAACCGTGGCCACTACGCGCATGAGCTGGGAACTGAATGGGACTAGCTGGCGGACCAGGCTAGGCCTAGGAGAGAGTGACAATGCCAGGGTTTGCAGCCAATAGAGAGGGTCTCTCTGGTCTGGTAATGCAGTCTATACCTGGGGAAAACAGCGAAATCAACAACTGGGTGCTACTGTGCCCGCATGTCTGAGGGCTGGTGTCCACTACCTTTCCCACTCCTTCCCTACCCCTACCCCTTCCCTTCCCTACCCCTTCCCCCCCCCCCCCTTGCCTTTAAGAGTGCCGACACTAACCACTGAGGGCAACAGTGACAGGGCTGTGTCTACTTATCTGTATCTGAGGGTTCATGGTGACAGACTAGCAGGCCTACTTGCTGCTGGGCTGAGCGAGGTGACACTGATGTCTACTGGGGGAAGACTGGAAGTTGTTCACCATACTGAGTCCAGACCCTTTACCCAACCCCCCCCCCCCTCCAGCCCTTTCAATTTCCCCACCCTCAGTTAGTAGCAAGCTCCATTCCCGAACACTCAAGTAAAAGGTTATTATTCAACTTGGCCTGTTAGTAATAAAGACTCATAGTAGTTAATACTTAAGATAGTAAGCTAATTTGTTCAGATAGCGAAATTTCTTCTTTTTGTTTCAAGAAAGCCGCGGGACAAGTCATGAGCAAGTCGACGTGCTTAGAGGCTTAATGAAAACACTGAAGAATTTCGTAGGCTTTTTGGTGGCAGGGTAATTTGGGAGTCGTTAGAGACTTGAGGCCAAATTCTACCGGAGAAGACAGACAGCGACGCGTGGCCACCGATAACGTGTGTGGGGCGCATAATGCTCTTTTGTGTGGTGCAGCAGTCTTATGTTAAGGATTGAAATCCCAGAGGGGTGACCGGAGTGGTTATGGAAGGATTTTATTCATTATTGCTTATTTTCTTTTTAATCTATTGGAGAGAGCAATGCGCGATTACTGAGAGATGTTATTTGGAAAGAGACGGGTAGGAAGACTTGGAGTCTACTGTCTACAGGAGTTCGCTAGTAGGATGAGGTTCGCACAAGTTAGCAGGAACAAAAGCACGGAAGAGATTTCACTTTCTTACAACAAATTGGGTCTCGAAATGAGATGTCTTTAAACAATATTATAGTGGTGTAGTATATCTTATATAGTAGTCTCCATGATAAAGAGCCAGTCATTATACTAAATTATGGAGAATTATATCTATTCATGTGACTTTGAATGTAATGAGTGGTCTAACTACAGTACCACGTCATATGTAGTAGCTACTGAGCTGGAATATCGTGTATTCGTAGATTCGTAGTTGGCTCTACAGCATTAGTGAACCTTGGTCAGATTTAAGCTTGAAAAATACTCATATTCAAGTGGTTTTGGTCTCCAAGAGGAGTTTATTGAAATGTTGTAAATTAAATGATTTGTATGTATATACTTGTACAAACAGAATTTAGACTTATTAAAGTCTAAAAGTTAGAAGTTAAATTCAAACGTTTTGATATCAATTTTGTAGTTGTACTGCCTGGATACTGGAACGAATGCATGTAGACTTACGTGAACAGTGATCAGTGATTGAGGTTGTGGATGTGAGATTTAATTAAGTATTGTAGATTAATAAAGATACTGGACAAATTTATGCACCGCGTTCATATACTTTGAACAAACGAACCGCACATCGAAGTCTTTTATTTACACATTACCAACAAACGCGAGGTCCTAGAACTGATTGGATAGCCTTGGTGATCGGAGAGAGAGTGAGTGCCGTGCATGCCGAGATGTTTTGTATCTGTGTGAGTACACGCGTGTAGAAGTCTAGCTGTGACAGTGAGGCTCTACTTTAAATGTTTATTTACACATTATCAATGTTAATTTGGAGACAGAGGAGGTTAAAAGAATTCAGACTTAGCTTACCCTAAATACTTGGTCAATTCTTGGAGGTATTTCCTCGTATATTAAACGAATATAAAGATGAGTGAATGATTGCCGATGCTGGTTTGTGTGGGCTGTGCTAGACTAGAGTACTCAACTGAAAGTAGTGCACATGCTCGAGTGGCGCGAACATGAGGTACATGTGAGATGCAGTGTGTTCGTGCGCATTCTGTACTGACACTGGTGATGATTAATTATAGGCGTCAAGGTTATACGCAAGAGGAATACCAGTATGTAATGTACACATGCAGCCACAACATTCTTCAGCATAGACATTGTTTACATATAGGACTCACTCAAGTTACAGATCTCTCTCTCCAAACACGATGAAGTTAGTTCTCGACTTCTCAACAGGAGTGGTACACCCAAAAATTACCTGGTGGCAGCATACTACAGGATTAGAAGACGTGGATTATCTCAGATGTTTTGTCTCTATACTTTCCCCTTACCTTCTCTTTTTCCTCTTTTTTCTCCTTCCCTTTTAAAACCTCCTTTTCTCTCTTTCTTCTTACCCCGCCCCCCTTTTTCGTGTTACAATATCAAAGTTCTTGATACCAAATTTCTTAATCATAAATTAATTTAAAAATGGCTTCTCATTTTAATCTATATTATATATGGGTATATATAGATTTGTTATTTTCATCACATGAATATCAGCCCTTAAGACAATCACAGAAAGTTGCAATCATGAAAATACAATATCTCTTGGCTATGTCTAGTCCCCCCCCCCCCCATTAGAAACAAATTTACAGGTTTCTTTAAAATTTGTGTGTCCCTTTTGGAACCCTGAAAATTAAATTCCTTTCCTTAGCTGGTATAGTAGGCTTTTACATAAATTTACAGACACGACAGATCACAGTTCACACCTAACTATTATTACACCTGCAGCTGCTATAACAATTTCCATGTCCACAAACTACACACGCAATGCACCGGTATTTAGTAGAACATGCAACTGCTGATACACAGACATGGGAGGCGAAGTCGTTAATTAAGAAGAAAAAAATAATATGAACGAAATTCAACGATATATGATGAAAATAGTCATTGAGACTAACTAAAGTGAGATTAATGTGCAGTAAAACACAGATTCCCGTGCACTTCAGGTTTACCTTCAGTGCGATATTTGACAATTTCAGGTAGACTTCTGGCACTTACAGGAACAAACCAAAAAAGTAGGATTACATGTCCTATGAACTGTACAATGTCACACTTCCTCCTCTTTCAGAATATATTACTCATTTAGTGTAAAAAACTCCTTCCTTGGTTTTTGAAGATTATAAAAAAAAGTCAATTTCAAGAATTTGATGAACTTGAAATATGTGAAAGTAAGGGTATTTGAAAGTATCGAAAATGATAATAAAATAATACATATCTTTATGTTATTATGGTGAAATAGAAAAAATGGGAGTTTGTGATAAGGTTTGTCGGTACGAGGTTCATCACCTAACTGGGCAAGGATCACCTTTTAGAATTACTTTGAAAAATTACAAAAACGTGATTTGACGATAAATAAATGTAAACAAAGAGGTGCAGTGTGCGCATGCGCACAGCATTCCTGTCGCGCTGAACTAAGTGAGCACTGTGCGTATTGTACCTTCCTCTTACGTAAGACCGTAATCCCCTTGTAAACCGCACTGAGCTGAAGCTCTTTGAAAACAGATGTGCAACACCGCTTTGATTGACGTTCTATCGTACAGCCATCCACAGTCTGAATCGAAAGGCTGGATGACATATACAACATATGGCTTCCTAGCTCGCCTCACGTGTACACGTCAACGTAGGTTATTCACATGTGAAAGCCAGTGAGCCACTCGTCGATTTGATACCAAAAACAGCTCGATTGGACTTCAAATAAGTAAGTTACGATTCATATACTAAAATAAATGGTTAATTCTATATTCATATTGTGCCGTATTAGTGATCATATTCTGTTTATTTCTCTGTAAATTAAGTTAATGAATCTTAAAGTACAGTGAATTTTCTATAAAATGATGTATGACTCTGCTGCGAGCAATTGCACGTATTTTGTATATAGTCCCTTTTGCTATGCCAGTCTTCTGGCATTTCGTGCAATTTTTAGACGGATGGTCGATGAAGATGATGGCTGTAAGGCACATATTGTATTTAAGAAGAGGCAACTTTCAGTATTTTATCACTATACAATCCCCTCTTGAAATCTGCTTTAGAATCCTTACAGATATTGCAAAATTTTATCTGTAAATTTAGACCTTTGTTTCAAATATTGATTTGTCGGCCGCAACGGAGCTTCACCCTTGCTTGTCCCTGTGTCTACCGGCGTCCATAGCTTTGCTTGGGCAGTTGATGTAGATGTGTTTCCTTTCGCACTCATGAATTATTTTAGCAGCTATTAGTTGACTACAGTTCCGTGTCAGTACTTTTGAACTTATATTCTTATCAATATATCATAAGAGCCATTACTTTCTCATAATCTTAAATTCAGCTAAAAGTGCAAGTGTTACATGTAAATTGATAGCGATATTGCCTTGCTGCTCATTGGCATAACCGTATGTTCATGTAGGCCGGCCCAGTCAATGTGCTGCTTGGCAAGATGGCAAGATCATGGTCATGGAGGTTCTCTTTCTACCTCCATGGCAAGATCCGTCGATGCGCATATCGCAATAATTTGTTCAATGTTTTTTTTTTTTTTAATGTTTACATGCATGGACATGGGGTTTCAAGAAATTGTGTCTCTTTTTTCATATAGATTGTATCTGTCTAAAATGATATTTCAAAGAATTCTTTTGTGAAGCGAAATATAATGCTCCTGATTTTTTTTTAACTTGTACTTTGTTCATTTTGCCCTTCATGCAAAATGGGGAAACTGCCCTCTGCCAGAATGGAGCGTATTTCACACGCTCGCTACCGCCCCTTCTAAAATACAATCCTAGCTACGCCATCAAGCTCTGCCATGGTTCTGCAGCCATTCCATCCTCTAAACATGAACATTGCCAACTCAAGTTCAACTTTTCCTATGTAATTATGTGCCATACATATAGCTATTGGATTTTTGATGAAATTCTAAGAATGATAGTGATAATAATAATGATATAATTGTTAATTATGTTGCGCCAAATCCACTCTATTATTACACTTTAAATCTTTCTATGATTTTTGATCACTTTTATTTACAATGAATATACATCATGAATATTTATTTCTTTTTCTACTTCTTTTCACGTTTTTATCAGTAACGAAATGGCAGAGGACCTGCATATCCAGGAGGCTTGCATCTCTGTGCAGGCTATGTGGACGAAAGAACTCTAACCGATGGTATCCGAAAGAAAAATTCAAGAAACACATTCAACAATCTCTTTCCCTAGATGTTTCAAGCGATGATGTTGCCGTGCATCCTTCACAGATTTGCCATTGCTGTGAGAGGAAGATGTACCAAAGGAATTGCAAGCTAATCAAGAAGCAGGTTTGTGAGATTGGCATCACTCTAGCAAGCTCTGGCATGACCCCCATGGAAGTGACTGCAAGGTATGCTCCCCAGGAGAACAAGATGAACTGTTCAAGGAAATTGAAGGAGAAGCAAGAAGCCATAACCTAGTTGTTAACCAGAAGAATTCCAAACTGTTTGTTTTGTCACCCGACAGTGATGGAAATTCAGAGAAATGCTTGATTGTGACATTGACAGGGGAATGGATGGTAAAAGTCAATGGCAGAGATATTAATAACCAGTCTGTTTTCACCTTGATACCCAATTTATTGACTTGTGACTTTGTTCAGAGCCTCGTTCACACATTTAGGGAGCTTTCAGTCTGCCCTGGGAACACAGAGTACCATCTTCTGGAAAATAGACCTGCATACAGTATGTACATCATCTAGCTGACTCGACCACCATTCGTCATAATTCTTGTCCACTACTAACTAGTGAAACATCACGGTGTAGAGAATGTAGAATATACAGATCTGGATGATCTTTCCCGTCTTCACAACCGCCTACGGGCTGACCACTCACCAGCCCCCAAATCAAATTTCAGATATTTGAACAAAGAAAGACTTTCAAAAAAATTATCACAGAGTAGAGCTCACGAAAAAAACCTCAAGAAGCGTGTGACTTCGTTTGAAGAAAAAATGACCAGGCTGTTTGAGGAAAAGGCACAAATCCTCGAACAGGAAGAAAATCAGTCCTTCTCTTCGATAGTCTCTTCTGAGACTAAGACTGTACACGATCATTTTGAAGAGAATTCCCCGATGCGTGTCCTTTGGGACCATCAAGTAAAAAGACAGAAGGAATACCCTCAGGCCACTAGATGGCATCCAGCCATATTACCCCTATGCATTGCCCTATACACAAAATCGTCAACAGCATATTATGATTCTGTAAGAAACTCTGGATTTCTCACCCTCCCCCTTCACAACACTCTCAAACAATACACCAATTTCACCGTTAACAACCCTGGCTTCAACAGAGACCTCATACGCAGAATAGTGACGGACATAAACCTGGAGAATCTCAAGCCACACCAGAAGAATGCAACCTTATGTTTTGATGAGGTCAAGATCAGCGAAAGATTGGTGTACAGCCATTCAACAGGACATATTATTGGGTTCACATCCATGAGAACTCTCAATAATGAATTTGCGTCATATGCCAGAACTTGTACCAAGGAAGCATCCCCTGTAATGACCAGTCATGTTCTCGCAGTCATGGTTCGTGGCATTTGCCACAGCTATCATTCCACTGTGGCATACTTTGCCACAAACAGTGAGTCTAGTGACCAACTTTATGCCATCATCACGGAGGCCATTGAAATAATGGAGCTATATGGCTTCAACATTCAAGCCTTGGTGTCGGATGGTGCTTCGTCGAACAGAAGTTTTCTATAACATGTTGATGGAAACTGATGACGGCGTCAGCTTCATCCACCCTTCTACCCAGAAGCAGATTTACTTAATTAGTGATGCCCCCCATCTCCTAAGACGTGTCGCAATAACTTGGAAAACTCAGGATTCCACAATAAGTCAAGAAATTTGATGGTAATTTTTGTTATATTTATATATATATATATATATATATATATATATGTGTGTGTGTGTGTGTAATGATACTGATAATTAATTTGCTGGCCACTGTTTTTTATTATTTCAAAATTTGCTTGCCTGACTGGGCAAGTGGCTCAAAAAATCTATGCAGCACCCTTGATAATGAAGCCAAATTAGCTCCATGGAATGATGTTTGTATCAAAACACAATAACCTCTTAACAACTTACTTAATTTCTCTTTGTGGAGAAATAGGAGAAGTGTTAGAAATGCTCTTAATTTTATTTGTATGTTTCAATGAAGTTCTTTATTTCACTCTCAAACCATCTATCAGTACGCTGTTTTCCTTTAGTGATGAAAGAGTCTAAGATATTCAGTTAAAGGCTGTAATTTTTTAAATCGTATCAATTGCCATTTGATGTGGAAAATTCAGCCAAGAGTGGCATATTGATGTGTACATTCATGGAGGTCTTTTGTACCTCCATGGTACATTGTACCTGTACCCTTCATGTACATGTACATACATGTAAATGTATTGTTACTTTTATAGAAAATTTTGAGAAATGTTTGACTAGACATTTTCTGTTGTTGTTGTAATTGTTTGTATTTACCATATGCACCTTTAATAAGATATTGATATATTTATATGTTTTGGCAAAAAATAGTTCAGAGGACTCAGTATTTCATGGAGACACATCATTGATGTATACGAGTGGGACATGCAGCAGTAGACTGGCCTGAGAATGCTTCACCACCTGACCAAGGACCACATTCATCTCACCCCAGCTCACAGAATGAAAGTGAAATTAGCTGCTCAGGTATGTGTACATGTGATTGATTTTTTATTATTGAAGGAGCAGTGGGGGCATCAATTTCTATTTTTGCTTAAATATATTTAGCCAGTTATTGGTGAATATATGTCATTGCTTTAGTGAAAACATTTGAAAAAAAAAACTGTAAGAAATTTAATTGTAATATATATATATATATATATATATATATATATAGATGATAAAGCTTGGGCTGTGAGAGTGGAATTTAAAGGCATGGATGTACAAAGAGAAACTTCACGCTGAAAACACAGTTTGACCCATATAGGGGGATTTATTTCTAAGCACTTCAGAATGTCACATCGCTAGGCACAGGTTTTGAGATCACCAAAAATAGCATTTCCCATCAATCTGCCCAGTCATTAAAGGACAAGTTCACCTTCATAAACATAAGGATTGAGAGAATGTAGCAATATTAGTAGAACACATCATTGAAAGTTTGAGGAAAATCGGACAATCCGTTCAAAAGTTATGAATTTTTGAAGTTTTTGTGCAGTAACCGCTGGATGAGAAGACTACTGCAGTGTATGAATAACTTAGATGTCACATGCGTACAACAATATAAGGAAAATATAAAGAGAATTTCACAAAATTTCATCTTTTGAAAAAAGTACACATTACCTTGACTCGTTACTGACATATGTTATGGGTAATATTATTCCCCCTGCCTTTAGAAAGAGGCAAGTCAAGTGCTCTTTTATTATGCGAAAAAAAGTGAAAATATGTTGAATTTTCTTTACATTTTCTTTATACTGCTGTACGCATAATTACTCACAAGCTGTAGTAGTCTCCTCATCCAGCGATTCCAACACAAAAATTTTAAAAATTCATAACTTTTGCATTGATTGTCCAATTTTCCTGAAACTTTCACTGATGCGTTCTACTAATATAGCTGCATTCTCTCAATCCTTATGTTTATGAAGGTGAACTTGTCCTTTAAATGAATTTATCATTCACTGCATAGGAAGTGTTACAGTGAAATGTACCTTTCTTATATGTAACACTGACATGAAGGAAATCTTTGTAGAAGTGGAGGACCTATAAACCCTGAGTCACAAACTGGTCTCAAGAACGAGATATCCTTGACTGTGATGGTCTACTTCGGACAGAAAGGAAGAGAAAGTCTGAGAGCCATCTATTGACAATTGCATTCCCTGCACAGATACTATTAGTAAAGAAAATAGATATTGCAAAATGAAGGACTTTTAGGGATACATGGGGAAAATGTTTCTCCACGACAAAGAGTGGAAATCTCTCGAAAAAATAAAACATTGTTTAATCCCTCAGGTTGCTTGTTGGATTTTGAAGAACACTTTGGGTTGGACATTGTAGAGAAAAGAGAAAAACTGGAGTGTAATTCTTGAATCTCTTACTAGGTGCATGTTCCAAGAAATTATCCAGTTCAAAGGAGGCACGCGGTGCCCATGCTCGCTAGCACCAGGTGAGATCGATGCACACACCTGACCCTACAGTACCAAAACTGCCTATGTCTTGAAAATGAGCAGTTCTTGTGTAAAGATCACTTCACCACAAACACAGGATAATCATAACAACTCTAAAATGATTCTGAAAATTAATTTCACACCGTCATAAAAAGCAAAAGCTTCACAATTCCTGACATTTACCTGGAACATGAATGTTGAGTTCTACTGCGGGCACATACTTGAGGGCACCCTAAAACCCTTCATAGGTGCACAATTTCCTGACAGCTATCGCTTCATGCAGGACAACACCCTGAGCACACTTCGTGAGCTGCGAGGGACTACATGGAGAAGAATGGTATTGTGTGGTGGAAAATCCCACCAGAAGCGTCAGACCTGAACCCAATAGAGATACATGTGTAGTGTGAGCTCCTATGAAATCATGAGTGCAGAGTCGGACAGCAACTAGTGTTGAACTGTCCCAGTACATCCATGACTACAGGTGCCCACATGTTACGACGGCACTGTGTAATAAGTTCATCAACCACCTCAATAAGGTGGTCCCTGCTGTCATTGTGAACGAGGGATGGCGGCCAGGGTATCAGACTCTACCTTGTTGGAAGTCTAGCTACCAAACAAACGGCTGTTTTCTGAGCCAACACATGACCAAAACTGAATTCTGAAGAAAGTCTCTCTCAAAAGGTCTTATTGGTAAATATTTATGCCCCTAACAATGATGATCAAGATTTTTACAGGAGGTTTTTGGCGAAATAGATAAAATGTCAATCTTCTCCATAATTATTGCAGGAGATTTTAACACTGTCATTGACCCTTTAGATTATCAAGGTACCCATCACAATCACTCTAATATTAAGACTAGTGAAATGTTATCTATTCTGATGGAATATAGTCTGTGTGTTATTTGGAGAAACTTCCACCCTTTATTACGGCAATACGCTCGACACCACAAAAATCCAATAGTCAGACCACTTTGTTGTACAATTACAATTTAAAGACAACAAACCTCTGAAAGGCCTTGGTTTTTGGATATTGAATTGTCACTTTCAAAATCATGATGCTGATTATATTAAAGGGAGTGTCCAGTTTTGGTTGATGATGGCACGTCGGGATGAAATTTTTTTTGCAAGATAATGAGAAACCACGTAATTATAAAATATGAAAGAGCATTGGATTTTATGGGGAATTCAAAGTTTGTTTGACAAAAATCGGTTTAGAAATGGCTGAGAAATGCAGAAATAGTTGTCAAATATAAGTGTGGGACCCACACTTTCTTTCATGATACGACCTTACCTCCCTCTACCGTTTGAATTTGACGACATTGGGCTTGAGGCTTTTTCAACCGTTATCTTCCGCACACGCAAGCGATGTGTGCCGCACGGCTTGGTCTGGAAGATTGACCTTTTCACCTCTGTGAATTTGGGAGAGAAAGTGTGGGAGTGTTGCATTATCACGGGTGCATCATCGATTGTTCGGTTTGCTTACCCGATGAGCTTAGAGGGAAGTCTCCGATCTCCCTGATGCTATTTCCTTCAAAACGAAAATGGACGCCGAAGAGAGAAAAGCTAAAAAACAGAAAGGGTTACTTTGCGAGCTATTGGGGACTCAACGAAGAGGTTGAGAATCGGCATAAAAACCCACAAGGAGTGGACTAGATGCAGACTTGCACTAAACTTCAAGAGCGATGATAAACTGGCAGAGTTCTTGCTAAAAAAGTGAGTACTGCGTGTAGGATACCCTGGGTGTATAAGGTAGTCAGTAAACATGGTAAAAGTTTCCCTTAGGCCCACGCATGATGTGTGAGAGCTTGAAGTTCAATCTCGTGAAGTAGATCTTATGCCTGCCAAAAGATGTTGATAGTCTATGTAGACAAGCATTCCTTATTACACAAAAGACTTGATTACTTTTTCATCTTTCATTACCTTGTAATGAGCGTACAAAGATATTTGTTATTAATTCATAATTTCTGCTCAATTCTCCTCCAGGATCGCAGGCTGGTGTCTTCATGAAGCCGACTAAGCAAGGTCCAGTGGTCCTCTACAGTGATGCAGCTGTGCAAACAACTGAGAGCAGTTTCTCTTCTCAGGATGAAGAGACAGAAGCAACTTCGGATGACTTTGAGGTGGTGGAAGATGAGAGCAAGGATCCAGTCTATAGGCCTAGTGATGACCTTCCATCAGAAGACGACATTGAAGCAGCTCAAAATGATAGTAGTATGAGAAGAGGACAGTCATGAACACATGCTACACAGATGCGAGAACTGTCCGGAAAATATCAGTGGGCCTAGGCATTGCAGTGACGCATCCCATTATCCACGCTCTCCCACTCACTCTAGTCCATTGTCACACCCTTTCCCCAAGTCACACAACCGTGGCTGTCCATGCTCATCTTGAAGAACGGTTATGCATATATACATGAGGAATATGATGACGAAGATGAAATATCTTACAAACAGGGGGTACACACAGATAGAACTGAACTTGTAACTGCTATAACCACCAAGGAGGAATGCATTACCTCACTTGTACACAAGATTAACTCCCATGCCATCGCATCACTACACAGCAAATGCGCGAACACATTATACGCACACAAGCAAAGAAAATCTGGATGACTGCACTGCTCTTGCAACACTTGACTTCTCAGAAAATGATTCCTTTGTGCTACAGGAGGTCATTTACACCTTCTACTAGGAGAACCAACAGGCAACCATTCATTTCCTTACTCTATGCTGCAAGAAGAATGAAAGTTTCAGTGTCAATAACTCTTGACTCTTTTCTGTGTCACACAGACAGAAGTCTTCCAGCACACAGAGCGGGATCTCTATTGTTTAATCTCGCACCCACTGTCTTTGTCCACTGATAACTATTCATCGTTGTAGTTTGTATGCATTTCGTATGAAGAAGATCGTTTTAATTTTTATTTCCTATGTACAGTATTCTGTAAGTTCTGTCAGGAGAATCACATTCGTTCTCCGATATTCTAAAAATTCACACTACATACTCATGCATTTTGCAAGTCGTTGACTAAATTGCAAGTGAGTCCTTTTCTCAAACAGGCTTTTAGTGCGGTTGGTAAAACAATTTCCTCAATAACCAAATGAAACATGATACTGTGATGAAATATCCAGTAAAGTTGGAGTTGACAATGAAGTTTCCTCTACGGGAGGAGGCGAAAGGAGTCCCTGCTGACATGGGCTAAAGTCACCAAGAGTGAGATAATAAATGTCAAAGAGAAGTGGTCAACTTCAAAACTTTACCCTCTCAAAATAATAGACAACAAACTTGGATACAATACTCAGCAAAACTAAAGGGGCCGGGAAGACTGCCTATTTTCTGTCGGGAAAAGACTTGTCATAAGAAAGAATCAGATTCGAAATACAGTCAAAAAAAGAAAAGAAAAGCAAAGGCACTTCATATATATACGTTTACCAACAGATAGTTAATTGTGCGGAGGGAGGCTCGCAAGGCAAGTGGATCGACAAGGAACAGGAAATTTGTAGGGCTGCTCCTGACTGTGTGAGTAAATACGGGAGGTAGAAACCTGACTAACAGTAGATTGTAAAATCTACTTCTACTAGACTAAAATAGGATGCTGGTACCCACTTAAGAAGCCAGCTTCTCCTGCAGAAATTGTATGTGTAAAAGATGTATGGCCAACGGAAACCCTTCCTGTGATCATAAAAGATTACGATTCACAGGACATCTTCAACACCAATGAGACCGGTCTCTTCTACCGGATGATGCCTGACAAAACTCTGGCCTTCTCTGGCAAGGAATGTCGCAGCACAAAACAAGACAAAGACAGAGTGGCAGCGATGCTCTGTGCCGACATGAAAGGATCAGAGAAACTGAAGCTGCATGTCATTGGCAAGTTAAAAAATCCCGCTCATTGAAAAATGCATGATCACTTTTTGTGAAAGAGGTTGTGCAGTTGTATAAGGGTACTGCGTGACAATGAGTTTTTTACAGCAGTTATGCAGATGATCAGGGAGAACAAAAAAGTAATCAGTACTTTCACGGAGGAACTTTGTTGAGGTTAAGTGGTATTTGCATCAGATTGGTTTTGGAGTTGTAAAGAGTAACGTCACAATGACTTCTGCAGGATCTTCTCAACGATATCGGTTCTACCTTCTCGAGAAATTTGAATCATGGACAAGTCGTGCTGCCAAGGCCAATTTTCTGAAGGCGACAGCAGTAGTCAAAGGAAATGAAAATATCGGTTCTAGATGTATACACGAATGATGCTGAGAAGCATGAGGTAAGATGGTAAGATTTAGATATTTAAGACCCTTCCCATGATCATAAAACATCCATGAAAATCCATGAAAATCCATGGAAATCTACTTCTTCAGCGGATTTTATGTCACTATTTTGGATTTTTGTGATTACTGAGATGCCTTGCATCAACACTGAGGCAGTTTTCATTTTGGATTCCAGATGAAAATGTGATAATTTCGCAAAGACAAAACCCTACCTTCTGGAGGCAGTGAGGAATTGTGAATATCTAGTCCCATCTACATCAATCCATGTAGTGCTGATTGGTCATCCAAACTTATATCCAATTCTGGACTTCTGAATTTCATTTTTCTTGTTGCTGCTTTTCCACACACTTGAACAATGCCAAAAAAGAGGAAGGGATCTTCACCGGGTAAATTCCTGGCGGATTCCAAGCAACAGCAACCAAGAAATGCAGAAGTTGACAAAGCAGTTAAAGAACAGCAAGGTATGGGTGAGTCATCCAAATCATCCCAAGGTGGATTTTTTATTAACCTTCAGGATTTTGACGTGCATGAGGGAGCAACCAGCAATTGTCGCAGGCCATAGCAGGGGCCGTGGAGGCTGCTGTTAAAGCTGCCATACCATCCATCGTGGCAGCTGTTAAGAAAGCCTGCATTCAAGCAATGAGAGGAGAGTTGAATCCGACTCTCCTCTTAAATCAATATAAACAGGACGACCTCGACCAGCACATGCGGAGGGAGAACCTGCGGATAACCAGCATTCCTGAGGGGGGAGAGGGAGAGGAAGCCGAAGATGTGCTGGTCAGCAAAGTGTGCACACTAGCCAAGGAGGTGGGGTTGAAATCCCCCCTGAATCCATCTCCTCATGCTATCACATCGGAAAAACAGGTTCCGGACGAAAGGCCCGCCAGTCTTTTGTGCGTTTTACCACTAGGAGAGTACGCGATAAGTTCTTCGATGCACACTTCAAACTCAAAGGCAAAGCACAATATCAAATGTATCCAAATATATTCATTTTATTTATCTTTTTTTTATGTATGTAGCGAACATTTGTGGGCAGAATCAAGGGAGCAAATGATGAAGATAGGTGCACTGGTGGTAGGCCTATACCTACAGTATACCAGATTCGTTTTGCAATGAGCAACGGGATATTGAAGACCGCCCCGAATGGCAGTCACACGCTTTTTGTAATCACACGGGACTTTCCTCCTTGTGCTGATGATCAACCTTGCCACCACTCACTTGTGGAATTAATCAGGGTGTTAAAGTACCATTCAGTAACCGCCCAACAACTGGTGACGAAAAATCGAATGTGCGTGGAAATCCTGTCGCCCGTCGGCTATTCTAACGGGATAATGGATTTGCTCTGAAATTCTGTTTTCCGTGTTTGATTATGATGAAATGTGGAAAAATGACTCAAAATCCTATTTTCTCAAGATTCAAAAAAAGAGGAAATGGGAAATAGGATATCGGTTCGATATTCGTTTTTTCATATTTCACTTCCAACGAGCGACGGGATATTGAAGACCGCCCCCAACGGCAGTGTATAAGTCGGACATTCATCGTGAGCTAGCTGCATTTTCCTTCTGCTCCCAGGCCATGGGTATGGCCATGGATACTTCTTACATCCGACGTTGCGCGATTGCTTCGGAGAGATCGACGTGATGGCTCTGGAAGATTACCAGCATGAAATTAGTACATGGATTGCCAGTGGGATGGACTATGAAACCATTTCAGCCAAGCTGAAATTCCAAAATGGAGTTGAAAGGGGGGCATCGGTAACAAATATAAAGAGACGATGTATTGAGTGGGAGATAAATCCTGGGTGACATCGCCATTGTGTTATGGACTTGATCCAGAGTATACAGAGGCTGAGCTGGCAGCAATGGAGGGAGAGCAAAGTGAAAGCAATGTCGGAGCTCCGCCTGATCCTGCTCCAGTTCCCGATAGGAGGGGGAACAACAGGTGGTGCCTGTGCAGCAGCAACTGCCCGGTGATGCCGACCGCAGTGGAGTGTTTGTGCTGCCGCGAAATACCGAAGTGAAGAGACTTATATCCCGATGGATGTATAATCAACGCGGACGAGATCAGGCAAGTCTGCCTAACGAGAGCAGTCCTCCGAGTTTTTCACATTGCGAGGCGAGATATTAGAGGACATCATCTGGAAGTACCAGCAGTTCTAGAGAACAAGTAGGTTTGCTCAAAAGTAAAACTAAAGCAACATCATAAAAAAAGCGAGCTAAAAAAAAAAAGAGCTGCGGTGTTACTGAATAACTCAGTTACCAATGTATGATGTACTTCACTTTTTCACAGCTGGTGCACATACACCTAACGTTACACTTGTAACTAAGTTTGAGTGTGTCTTTATGTCCTCTGCAGTCAAATTGGCATGGCATGGCTACTAAGTCTCTTTATCGTTAAAATGGCATTGGTGCATGTACATGTAGATTTGTACGTGTGCATCAGTTTTCCTGTGACCTATAAAAATTAAGGCCTATGACATTTGTTGGGCTGACCACACAGGTCCCAATGTCAGATAAGATTGAGGCCCACTGTGAAGAGACAGATACCATCAGTCTAATGTAAGTTTACCCCCCTGCTAAAATTGGAAGAAAAAAAAAGCAGCAATATGTTTCGCTAATACACAGTGTATGATTAAATTCAGTTTTGTTTTGTTTTTTGGTGGTTTTTTTTTTTTTTTTGGGGGGGGGGGGGGTAGGGCTACTTATTTTTGAGTTTACAGTTAGTGTTAGACCTCTTTAGGGTAATGTTGATCTTGGTGTCCTATACATGTAGGCCCTACTCCTTTTAGGGTAATGTGGACCCTGGAGTCCGACACACTGTATACTGCTGTATTACAAATTCAATGTAATTTACATCTGTAGCCTACATGGACTATGTAGGTTTGTGGGGGTACACATGGAACTACAGTTTCCAATATGTATTTACGTGCTGATTTTGCGTGAGGACTGAAAATAAGTGAAATGGGTCAACCTAGCCAAACTTGACTTTTTCATATTTTCTGAAAGAGCGGGTCTTCTTTTACATTATGCTAAAATTTGGTATCATAAAACAGGCAGGAAAGTGTGTTTTTTTAGCAGTTTATCTCGAACATTTTTGGTATAATAGTGTGATTAGGTGTGTCTTTAGAATCCCCTTTTCATTTCTGAAAAACCTTGTCCACAATCTTCACTTTCAACTCTAATAACTTTTGAAAGGAAAAGGCTACTGCTTTGAAAGTTGGCACTAATTATGGACAGAATGTGTTAATGAGGCATGCTTAATTTCAGTTTAATCTGATAATCCCTTCATTGTTGTTACTCTGGTGGTTTACTTCCTGTCTTTTGTCCCATTCATTGCACAGCCAGTACGGCTTGGTAAAGATTAAGCGCTTGAATAGACACTGTACTTCAGAGCCTCTTTTCTCACTTCACACTTTTCCTGAGTTTGTGATTTCTTTCCAATATTTAGGTATGTTAGGAGAGTCCATTTGATTTGAGTTATACATCATTTTAAAGCTTAAAGTCTGCTCTTTCAGAATATGGTCTTAACTAAAAATTCATGTCTGGCGACTTTTTGTTTGTTTTGAGGTGCAGGGTCACATTTAGTAACCAGTCAACAACTGGTGACAAAAAATCGAATACCAGTATGCGTGGAAATCCTGTCGCCCGTCGGCTACTCTAACGGGATAGTGAATAAACTCTCAGTATCCCTATTTTCAACTGAAAATGGAACACAGGATAATAGATTTGCTCTGAAATTCTGTTTTCCGTGTTTGATTATGATGAAATGTGGAAAAATGACTCAAAATCCTTTTTTCTCAAGATTTAAAAAAAAAAGAGGAAATGGGAAATAGGATATCGGTTCGATATTCATTTTTTCATATTTCATTTGCAACGAGCGACGGGATATTGAAGACCGCCCCCAACGGCAGTGTATAAGTCGGACATTCATCATGAGCTAGCTGCATTTTCCTTCTGCTCCCAGGCCATGGGTATGGCCATGGATATTTTTTACATCCGACGTTGCGTGATTGCTTCGGAGAGATCGACGTGATGGCTCTGGAAGATTACAAGCATAAAATTAGTACATGGATTGCCAGTGGGATGGACTATGAAACCATTTCAGCCAAGCTGAAATTCCAAAATGGAGTTGAAAGGGGAGCATCAGTAACAAATATAAAGAGACGATGTATTGAGTGGGAGATAAATCCTGGGTGACATCGCCATTGTGTTATGGACTTGATCCAGAGTATACAGAGGCTGAGCTGCCAGCAATGGAGGGAGAGCAAAGTGAAAGCAATGTCGGAGCTCCGCCTGATCCTGCTCCAGTTCCCGATAGGAGGGGGAACAACAGGTGGTGCCTGTGCAGCAGCAACTGCCCGGTGATGCCGACCGCAGTGGAGTGTTTGTGCTGCGGCGAAATACCGAAGTGCAGAGACTTATATCCCGATGGATGCATAATCAACGCGGACGAGTTCAGACAAGTATGCCTAACGAGAGCAGTCCTCCGAGTTTTTCACATTGCGAGGCGAGATATTAGAGGACATCGTCTGGAAGTACCAGCAGTTCTAGAGAACAAGTAGGTTTGCTCAAAAGTAAAACTTAAGCAACATCATAAAAAAAGCGAGCTAAAAAAAAAAGAGCTGCAGTGTTACTGAATAACTCAGTTACCAATGTACGATGTACTTCACTTTTTCACAGCTGGTGCATAGACACCTAACATTACACTTGTAACTAAGTTTGAGTGTGTCTTTGTTTATGTCCTCTGCAGTCAAATTGGCATGGCATGGCTACTAAGTCTCTTTATCATTAAAATGGCATTGGTGCATGTACATGTAGATTTGTACGTGTGCATCAGTTTTCCTGTGACCTATAAAAATTAAGGCCTATGACATTTGTTGGGCTGACCACACAGGTCCCAATGTCAGATAAGATTGAGGCCCACTGTGAAGAGACAGATATCATCAATCTTATATACCGTAAAGTTCCGTGTATAAGACGCACTATTTTTTCGTCGGAAAACATTGAAAATCGGGGGTGCGTCGTATACACGGGTACAGTCGAATCACAGAAAAAAATCTGTCATTACTCATGTACACCCAATTTTATAAGGTCACCTTGGGGCCATGTATGCCCATCGACGTTTGGAAGGTAAGCAATCACTAAAACTTACGGATAAATGAGCGATCTTTCAATCTGGACACACACAAAAGCTGCAAATACGGGATAAACTTACATCGGCCTTGTGCAGTAACGATGTATCAATCTGGCCATAGACAACAGCTGTAACAGCACTGCTACCGATGTATCAGTCTACCAAGCTACCAACAGCCAACCTAGTAGCTGGAATACGCGATGTACAGGTATCATTACTAAATTACCGATACCGTAAAACTTATCAATGTACTAGTATCAATATGGCCATAGACAAAATCTGTAAAATACGGAGTAGAATCGACACTATTGTCACCGTAATATGAACGATGTGTGAAGCATGCATGCATATCCATGGCATTCGTTTGCATGCTCTTCACGAGGCCAGGTAGGATAGCATAGCTACACTGTAGCTAGCTAGCTAGCAAGCAAGCCTTGTGCAAAGGCAGCAGCTGCAGAGAGGCTCTTGCAATGGACTCGCGTCGTGCACACAGCGATCGGATGGCAGCGCGCTTGCCCGTTGCGCGCTGTGTGTGCAAGTCCATTGCTCTCTGTGTGCGTGAGCTGAAATTATAGGGAGCTGCCTTTTGCAAAAGGCTAGCACTGTGCATACAATCATGGTACAAGAGACACACATGTTACTGGAAATCCCTCCGGGCGAAACAACAGTGAGTGTAATTACCGTACGCACCGTACGTCTCGCCGTACGATCCCTCTGCTTCACTTGTTGATGTTTTTCTTATTTTTCGTAACGAACCTTCCAGTCTGACATGCGTCAATATGCGAGACACCCTCTGGTATGTATGATAGCAAAGATCGTACTGTACACTCATGAGTACGATATGATTGTACCACGATTGAAAGGCGAAACAATAGCAAGTGAGTACCGAGACAAGTCTCGCATTTTGCGTCTTCCATATTTTGCCGATGTCCGATGAGTACCGTTAAAAGAAAGCATAAAAGGAAACGAAAAATAGAGCAAATACATGCTGCATTCTAGGGAAATTTTGAGCTGAAATAATATGTATGACACACGCAATATTTGCATGGAAATTTTTGTGTGTGTTTTTTTTTTGTAATTTTAGGTCCAAAAGTAGGGGTGCGTCTTATACAAGGGTGCGTCTTATACACGGAACTTTACGGTAAGTTTTCCCCTGGAATTGCTTGCATGCAATAAAAAACGGTGGTTCTTTCCCGTCATGGTAGGAGTGTAATGCTGGCTTATTTTTGTAACATTTGTGACATTTTAACCCATGCTGTGCAGCTATACATGGAGAAACAGCCTATTTTTCTGCTTTTCCGTAAAGTACGGAAGATACACTACATGTACAATATGGTGTGCTGTTTGCCAATAAATGTTCAGCCATTTTTGAGTTTTGAGCCATTTTCAAAAGCTGAGGAAAATAAGTGCAGCCATTTTTTAGAATTTTCAGTGAGGTATATCCTAATTTAATTACTTAAAAGAATCTTTTCCCCTTACTGAATATCCTTGGTTTTTTTAACCATGCATAGTACACATGTACATATGTAGTTACCTATTGTGTGAAAATTTTAGCAAATTCAAGCATAAGAATTTATTTTTTTCTTATATTTTTACGAATTGCTGAGGAAAAATAAGACTGATCCATGCCCCTGAAGGTCATACGATGTAAGTGTCAATGTTTTTTTTTTTCAACGGCACGAAGGTCATATGATACAAAAGTGTTTAGTGTTCTTTTTCAATTTTTAACGATATCATTAGAAAACATACAGTTTGTAGTATTTTAGCTGCGGGACTGTTGAACAAGCACTGAACAACTCTCTGGTGTTCCAGTGCTAATCGGTCTGCATCCGTCTGCGCAGCAACGCGAGACCCTTGGGTATTAAAGGTGAGAAGAGCTGGTAAAGTAAGGTTACCGTAGGATAAGTTTTGTAGTTGTAGTTAGTACCTAGGTTAGCGTAATTTAGATAAGTTAGTGTAATAGCGCTGTTGCAGCCACTCAGCCAAAGCATTAGCGCACACCGCTAGTGTTAATGCAGTCGTACTCCCACCTGGTGTAGGGTGTGGGAGTATTGAAATATAACACTGGCGTAGTCGGTAAGGGAGCCCAACTCCTACCGTCAGGCGGGAGTTGATTCGCTCATCCGGGCCCAGTACCAGCTGGCAGCGAGTCGCGGCGAATGGTGGTGGGTGCGAGCGCTGCAGCTGGCATGTCGGCTGGTGCGGAGCGAGGGGTGGATCTTGGGGAATATTCCCCATCGGATATCGTCATGCAACGTGTCCAGCGGGCGTGCAGTGGTAGCTGCTCCGGCTGTGGCGTCTCAAGAGGCCCAGGCAGCTCACTGCTCTCACTTTGCGACGCCCCCCAGGGCTGGCCCCGGTCCTGTTCAGGCGGGGAAAAGCCGCTCCCGGACGAAGGGTAAGGCGCAGAAGAAGGGACGCAAGGCGGGCTCAACCCCATTGGGGTGACAGCCTCCTGCGGTCTGGGCTCCAGACCCAGAGCATCCAAAGAGCACGGGGGGAAGGTCCCACTCCCAAGGGGCTGGGCCATCTGTGCCACCGAATGAGTCTGTGCCAGAGCAGAAGGATAGGACCCCGTGCCCCATTCCAGGATGCGGAAAACGAGTTACGCAGAGGAGGAGACATTTGCTCAAACACCTACCTGACTGTTTCCCTCACCCTGGATGTTTGAGTTGGGATGCCGATGTTCTCTATCCGATGTGGTACAATGCCCTTCGGTACCTGGCAGAGTGTTCTGTCTGACGCGGAGACCTGGAAGCCCTCTTGGAGATGGTGGTGAGGTAATGGGCAGGGCCTGCGGAATTGGTCCCCGAGGGAATGGCCGCCGAGATGAGGGAAATTGTACAGAGGTTTCTCTCACCAAACGGAGCCTCTCTAATTGTAACCATATGGACCCTGGGAAGCTTACCGGTGATGTGATGATGGCTGTCTTTGGGAGGGAACTGCTGCCATCCTCTTCACTGACAGGAATGAAAAACAAAGAGGGCAAGTCAAAGCCTCCTCTCAACAAGGACCAGGTATCAGATATCATTGGTACGTGCACTGATTGCAGAAATTTACATTTGAGATTTATCACAAACAAGCATACTCGTGTTGTTTGGTATTTCACTTGAGATTTCCAAGAACTGCGGGAAAAATACCCTCAGCGTATTTACAATAAAAAAGTAAATAAGTAACACTGTATAAGAATGATATATTCTAATGTTACTGGAATAATGCTGGTACTGCTCCCGCAGAGCCTATCCCACCTCCACAGGAGCTTGCTAGTGGGGTGACCTCTCCTGCTCAAAGTGGACGCCACAAGTTCCTGGGGTGGAAGGTGACCCAGGGGAGCAGGGCTCTCCATCTGTCCCAATGGAGTGTGAGAGCAGTGCGAGTGAGGGCCACCTAATTCTGAGTGCATTATCCCAGGGAAGACAGACAATTGTGATTGTCTTGCTCTTGATTCGTAAACTTACCAAAACCAAGTTTAATACACTTGTATGTGTACTAACAGTTAGATCCACATCTAAATAAGTCTAAGACTGTCAGACTAAGACAGTAAATCAATAAAGTTAGACAAGAGTACAGAGTCTAGATCAAGAGTTTAAAAAAAAGAATAGTTGCTGTTGTTACTAGACCTTTCAAAAGTTTCATTTCTTGAATAAAAAGTAAATCTAGTCAGGGTCTGCACTAAGATTAAAGACTAAATATTACTTATAATTTTACTGCTTGTACTGGTGTGACATATTGCTGTGATTGATGCTCTGTGGTATTAGTGTTATAACATATACTCCGTCTTAGTAGATTTTAGTGTTGATGCCGATTGTTAGAGTTAATACTAAAGTTGTGTTTGAAGCTCCTTGGTTCAAGTAAAGGTTTAAATATTGATGAGAGTTAATCAATATTCATATTCAATCCGACTTTCGATTTTTTTTAAAAATAAAACTAAAAGAAAGTAAACTTATCAATGACAGTGTTGAGTGAGTAAAACTGCAGTAATACTATTAATAGAGGGTATTAAAATACATAATAAAGTCCAAGAAGCTTCTTGAACTTGGTGCGTAATGTTGCTTTGGTACATATCTAGTATCAAAGAATTTTGATGTCACTTGTCAAGCATTTAATAATCCATCTTAAATTCAAATGAAGATAAGTTTCTTGTCTCCTACTTTTATTTCATCATGATCTCAGAACAGCAGCACCTTGTATAATATTCATTTCTTCATTTCTTGTAATACAGATCGTAAAGGAACGCAGAGAACAACTGAGCAAGCTTCAAATGATGATGGGAACACTGTAACATCCAAAATGAAGGGGTCAAAGGTTCAGATCACTCAAGAAGATTTGATGACAGACAGCACTGCTGTGTTTCAAGAGGCACTACAAGCAGCCGAGGAGGAAGAACATTTGAAGGGATATGAGCGAGGACAGAGTGTCACAAGACTTTGTAGAAGAATGCTGGCACTCTTGAGCACTGCAACGATCCTTGCTATGGTGAAAGTAGTTGTTGAACATATTTACAATGCAGCAAGCGCCAGAGACAATTTGCTCAAATTGGCACATTTGCTGGTAGAAAGATGTGCTTTAGGCTTTCATGATTTACGGACTGATCCACAGGCAAACAAGCTATGGGAGGATCTCTTTGCTGCAACAAGTGTAAGTGTACCTATACATGTTGCATGTCTCGCCCAAGAATACTTGATGAGAAAAATATCATTTGTGATTACAAAAAGGAGGATGAAGCACAGGACTTCGTTCACCGTGAAAAAGAAGTAATACTAACCGATCACAACCAGAACGTTATCAGTTATGTTGCTGGAGACATTCCTCATGCCCTGCTGAAGAGGTATTGGAAAAAAATCTCTGGAAAAGCAACTCAATTTATGAACATTCTTCAAAGCTTCAAGACCGGACAAGAAGACATTGAAGTCAACTCTCTTTTTGAATATATGTGCACATGGACAAATTTAGTTAACAGAGGTCGTCTCGTCACTGTAAATAGCAATGTCTATAAACTGTTTGTAGCCATGGAAGTACAGACACACAAAAAATTTGGACATCAATATTGCACCACACCAAAACCTTAAAGAATTACTCTGTAAACATACATCAAAAAATGAAAGTGTCATCCGATGCTGGCAGGTTTTGTGCGAGGACAAGTGTGTAGATGATAGTGAAATTCTACTTTCTTCTGTTCTGAACCACTGGGTGAAAATAAGAGTGAAAGGATGTGTAAAAGTCTACATAAGTGTCTTGAGGAAAGAAGAAATATTGCATGAGAAACAGCAGAAGCTTTCAAACAAGGCAAGTGCCAAATTGTGTCTCGCCCATTCGCGTACAAGAAATCAATATTTTTCTAACTCCCAGAAGTTCATTGACCCGCCTATGACCTTTGACTTTGTGGTGACCTTCACCTCCCCAAGGGACATCCAAGTTTGGTCACAAAGGGACATAGGGAGCAAAAGTTCTGAACCACAATTGAAATGTGCCTTAAAAAACTTGACATTGGGCCCTAAAAATTTGTTGACCCCTGTCTGTGACCTTTGACCTTGTGATGACCTTCACCTCCTCAAGGGACATCAACCATCCAAGTTTGGTCACAAAGGGACAAAGGGATCAAAAGTTATGAGCCGTAATCAAAACGCGCCATAAAAACTCAACATTGGGCCGTAAGTTTGTTGACCCCTATATGTGACCTTTGACCTTGTGATGACCTTCACCTATCTAAGGGACATCTACCATCCAAGTTTGGTCACAAACAGGCAAAGGGATCAAAAGTTATGAGCCATAATCAAAATGCGCTATAAAAACCTAACATTGGGCCCTAAAAGTTTGTTGACCGTCTGTGACAGTCTTGCAAGTAAACTTTAACGTATGACCTCAAATAACCTTTGACCTTATCATGTGACCTCTTACGGCACCACAACATGAAGGTATCCCCAGTGCATCCATCACCCAGGTTTGATTGCCATTGTAGCAACATGTGTCGAGTTACGTGTGATAAGAGTCTTGCACGTAAACTTTAACGTATGACCTCAAATGACCTTTGACCTTCTCCTGTGACCTCCAACGGCACCATAACATGAAAGTATCCCCAGTGCATCTATGACCCAAGTCATATTGTAATCCAAGCAACTTATGTGAAGTTATTTGTCAAAAGAGAGTCTTGCAGGTAAACTTTAACACAAAAAAGAGTCTTGTAGGTAAACTTTAACATAAAAAAGAAAGTCTTCCACATACTCTTTAACAGACCTCTGACGACACCATAACATGAAGATACCCCTAGTGCTTCTATTATCCAAGTGTGGCTGCCATTGCTGTAACAGTTGCCAAGTTATGCATCATAAGAGAGTCTTGCAGGTTGGCTATATGTTCCTTAATCTACTAAATTTATGTTTTTATTCTAAAAGGTCCGAATTGGTACAGAGGTATCGCTTACCAAGCGAAACCTCTCCAATTGTAATCACATGGATCCCGGTAAACTTACCGGGGACCTAATGATGGCCTGGTTTGGCAGGGAGATGCTCCTATCATCGTCTCTCACTGGCATGAAGAACAAGGAGGGGAAATCCAAGCCCCCTCTTAACAAGGATCATGTGGCAGACATCATTGGTAAGTAAACTGATTGCAGAAATCTACATTTGAGATTTATCACAAACAATATACTCATGTTGCTTGGTATTTCACTTGAGATTTCCAAGAACTGCGGGAAACATACCCCGCAGCGTATTTACAATAAAAAAGTAAATAAGTAACACTGTATAAGAATGATATATTCTAATGTTACTGGAAAAATGCTGGTACTGCTGCATTGGAGAATGGCATGTATTGAAGATTTTTCATCTTCATCTTCAGCTTCTTTATGGTAATGAACAGACAGTCATTTAATCAAATTATAGTACAAACAAGGGAACTGTTGACTATGATTGTTTCCCTTGGAATGCATTAAATTGCTTAATGAAGAAACTGGTAAGTCACGCATTATTATAATATCAACCCTCGATGTCATTTCCTGTTCTCAGCAAAATTATTATGCAAGCTTTCTTCTCATAGTGTCCATTTATATGGTTTATTTTTGGATTACTGTTCATCATTATAGTATAGTCTGATAAATGTGGGGGTTTGAAGGCTTTAGTATCTCTATTTTCAACAATATTTGCATTTAAATTTTAATTATTTAAATTTTCTAGTCAAAAGCTATCTGATCTACATGTATGCATATAATGCATTTTTATACATTTTTGTGATGTCATGTCAGGAATATAATACAGTGTATTGTATTTTGTAGCAAACAGTCCTTTTGTGTGTGTGTGTGTGTGTTTTATGTTAACATCCTGTAAGCAGATGTGAACTGCAGGAAATTGGGCTTGATATTCAAGGTAATAAATTTAAGAAGCCTTCCCGGAGTAAATGAGTAGACGAGTACAAAGCTGATCAATGCTTTGCTGATGTTGGTCGGTTGCTTTTCAACAGTATCATAATCGATGTTGATAAAGGCACCAGCTAACAATATGCTCCTGTAGTACTGGTATTTTATAACAGTTGGAGAAAGCACAAAATCGCTGTAGTCTGAATATGCTGAATTAATTTGACCGTCTACGTTGAGAGTGATTGACAGGATAGACGGTCACTGCCAACGTCAAGTATATGAAGCTCGAATTAACAAAGGTGGTTTCAAATGAAACCACGGTTTCTAGAAACCATGGCTTCGAGTCTGTGATTCACAAACGGTGGACTCATAAAAAAAAAAAAAACACGGTTTCATTTAAGTCCACGGTTTGGAACTACGGTTTCAACAGTGGACTCAAATGAAACCATGGTTTAAACAGTGGATTTGACCTCAGAAAAGGGATTTCAACTATTAAATATCACACTGAGCATGCTCAGTACAGTACAGAATACATACACACCTAGCATTGTCATGTAATTTTTTTATTTTAAAAAAACATGAAAAAACATATCTCTTTCCCCTGTTGCTGAGTCTTGTGTATGTTTAATGTACTCCATACACACACACACACACACACACACACACACACACACACATAATGGAAAGATCTACGTAAAGAAGAACGAGAAGGCCTTCCCAATCAAAATCCACCGGAAAGACATGTCTAAACTTAAGTAAATATTCCCATCAATCTTAATTTAACTGTTAACCTTATATTACAATGTTAAGATTTAATGCTATTGAAAACGAAACAGAAGAGTTTATCCACGTTCCATAATATTCATTATAGCCAGGAAGCAGACACAGTTGCTGAAAGGCTAAATTCTACTACAATGTCCCATGAATACTGTATCGATGAAGGTTCTGAAACAATTTTACCACCTTCTTTTTACCAAACTGAAAATCACGTTTGTGAAAATCAAAATGCGAATGATGATTTTTCCCTTTTTCACTTAAATTTCCGCAGCATTAGCAAAAATATTGATCTGTTGAATTTACTCTTAAATAACATAAACAAAAAAATTTCTGTTGTCGGACTTACTGAGACATGGACCTCTCACGATTGCAACGGTATGTTTGCCCAGCATGTTTGCTCTTCCTGGCTATCATAGTCCAATTACAAATACCAGGCTAAATAGGACAGGTGGTGGTGTAGCTTTATATATCTCCTCTAATTTTTTAAATATAAGCTTAAACCAGAACTTCCTGTTATGAGTGAAGCTTTAGAGACTCTATTCGCTGAATTGGTTATTCCCGGCCACAAAAATATTGTAATGGGAATCATATATAGATCGCCACAGAGTAGTACTGAAGTCTGTATTAATGAATTAAAGGATATTCTCTCGAGTCCTTTATTGAATAACAAAACGTTATTTCTAATGGGAGACTTTAACGTAAACCTCCTACAATTTGGAGAAAATATTTATGTTAATACTTTCTTCAATACTCTTATTTCATTTGCTTTGTTCCCACTCATTAATAAGCCAACCAGAATCACTGATACCACCTCAACCTTGACAGATAATATCTTTACAAATTTACAGCCGCTTCCAGCGGCAGGGATTCTAGTAAGTGACATTTCAGATCACTTTCCTATATTTGCTAGTTTATCTCTAAAGATTAAACGGTACGAACTATGCAAAGAATATGTACGAAGCTGCGGAAGAATGGACCTCTATTTTGAGTGAAATTGATGTGAACAAATCTTTTGATAATTTCATGCAGATAATAGCTTTGTTATTCAATAAAAATTTTCCTGTGCTAGAAAAGAAATCCTGTAATTCTAAGAAAACTCCTGGCATGCCTTGGATTACACATTCTTTATTGAAATCAATAAATAAGAAAAATTGGCTTTTTTATCAATATGAATATAAAAAAACACCAGAATGAAAGCATAAGTATACTCAATATAAGAATATTCTTACTATTACTTTGTATAGTGCTAAGAGAAAGATTTTTTTGTAACCAATTCAAAGCTACATTTAATGACATGAAAGGAACTTTGAAAGTGAGCTTGCCAAAAGAGCCAAAGTCAAACTTGGCATCATCAAGAGATCTTTTTCGGCGCTGAATGAGAAGGGATGGCTCAAGTTGTACAAAGCACTAATAAGACCAACACTTGAGTATTGCAATATGGTGTGGTCTCCTACTTTCAAAAAGGATGAAGACCTACTTGAGAAAGTACAACAGACGGCAACAAGATTGCTCCCCCACCTTCGTCATCTGGAATACGCAGAGCGTCTGAAAATCCTCGAGTTACCCACCCTTGCATACAGAAGGCAACGAGCCGAGCTCATTCAGATTTTCAAGATCATAAAGGGAATAGATCATCTTGACAGCACCCAATTCTTTGACATGGTTGAATGCAGCAACACCAGAGGCCACAGCTTAAAACTGAAGAAACCAAGAATTCGACTGCGGCTGAGACAAAATGCCTTTGCTGTAAGGAGCATAAATACCTGGAATGCTCAACCAGAAGCAGCATTCTCAGCCACCAGTGTAAACCAATTCAAGTCGGCACTAGAGAGACATTGGGGAAACAACCCATTGTAGTACTCCCATCCTAGAGACAAACAGTGACGAGGGGCACATAAGCAGATGCTTTACATCTCTACACCCAAGTAAACCCAAGTAAGTTCTAAAAAATTACATAATACAAAATAAAAACTCAAAGGACCTAGAAAATTTTCGATTAATGGTCACCAAACTGGAGACAAATTAATTATTAGCGAATCATTCGATGAATACTTAGTGAATGTCGGGAAAAGGTTGTCAGAAAATGTTCCAAACAGCACAAAGAAATTTTTTGACTTTTTAGAAAGTCCGAATTCTGAAACATGTTTTTTTTTATTCCAGTTATGGAAGAGGAGGTACTTGATATTATCAGTAACCTCAAGATAAACAAGTCCCCAGGATGTGATGGCCTCACATACAAGCTAGTGTAGAAAGTCACTGCATTTTCTGTGAAACCTCTCACTCACGTATTCAATCTATTTTTAACAGTGATGTACCGCAAAAAATGAAAATTGCAAAAGTAGTACCTATCTTCAAGAAAGGAGATCCTCACGAAGTAGGTAACTACCGCCCTACTTCTTTGCTCACAACCTTTTCGAAAATCCTTGAAAAGCTCATTTATGTTCGTTTGATCAAATTTTTCAAGTCATGTGAAATATTAACTAATGTAAAATTTGACTTATGTGAAAAGCATACAACATCACATGTGATACTACATTTTATTGATAAGGTTGCCATGGCAACTGAGAAGAACTTACATACTGTAGGTATATTCTTAGACTATTCTAAAGCTTTTGATGCCATTGATCATAATATTTGATTGTACAAACTATCCTATTATGGAATCACAAGAAAGGCTTTGGAATGGTTTGAAGTTACCTAACTAATAGAAAACAATTTGTTTCTTTAAATGGTGTGAAGTCTACTTTGCAATCTATTTCTTGTGGTGTTCCACACGGGTTGCTGCTTGGTCCCCTACTTTTTATTTTGTATTAAAACGATTTTCCCAAATCATCACAACTTCTTTCTTTCATATTAATTGCCGACGATTCTAGTATTTTCTTCTCTCACAAAAATCCACACCAACTACTGAATATTATAAATTCAGAACTGAAATCTGTAGTTACATGGATCCATGCAAACAAGTTATCTTTAAATTTCTTGAAAACCAACTATATACTATTTAGCAGTTCATTATCATCTTTACCAGGTCATATACACGTGCTCTTTAGTAATGTGCAAAAAGACAAAGTCACGAATACAAAATTTCTTGGCCTACACAATCCAAATAGATGACAAATTGAATTGAAGAATGCATATATGGTACTTAAGTCAACTTCTTTCCAGAAATGTTGGCGTTATCAATAATATAAAATTTATATTTCCAAAGAATATATTGCATACTAGTATACTATACTCAACCCTTGTACTACCCTATCTCAACTATGGCGTTCTTGCCTGGGGAAACTCAGCAAAATTATACTTGGATAAATTATTATTACTCCCAAAACGGGCAGTGAGAATTATTTCTGGTGCAACATCACATTCTCACACTAATGAACTCTTCTATGAAAATAAATTTCTATAAGTACAGGATATATATCTTATGAATCTAGGATCCATACGGACAGCTCGAAGGATTCTGAATTTCCACGTTATTTCGTCACTTTTTGTTATGAATGAACAAGTGCACAATTACTACACTCAGTCTTGTTCTCACCACCTGCCATCTATTAGAACCAACTTTAAACACAATACACTTTACAATTCCAAAATATTGGAATTCTTTAGCCTATTCTCTTCAACAAACCACAAGCCTCAAAACATTCAAATACAAATTAAAACTAAGTCTTCTGAGTAAATATGTTCCGATGCACCTAGCCTTAGTTTATAATCCTATACCAGATATCTTGACACTTATACCCTATAAGGTAATCTTATATCAACTTTTACATGGTATATTATTCATGTGGAATTCCTATTCATTTTAATTCCATTGTTTATTTTTCTCTTCTTTTTTTCTTTTTCTTCCCCCTCCCTCTCCCCTCTTCTGTTCTCACTTTATTTCCTCTATTTCTCTCGTTCTCTCCCTCTCTTTCTCATTCATGTTTACGTGTACTACCTTTAAGATGTAAATATGTACAAGTTATGTAAATATATTTCAGGAGTCTGTATAAATGTTACATTCTCAATTACTCTGTACATAATTATGAATATTACTCATCTTGGTGACCTACAAATTTTACAGGCTACATCAGTGTATGCTTTTAGTTGGGTCACCCCAATTCGGTTTGTATAAGTACCCTATATTCTGTCAATTCATGCTGATGTATTACTGTTATTATGTGTCAATATGTAAACAATGCAATGTAAAAATGGAAATGATATGAATAAATTCAAATTCAAATTTAATTCACACTAACATAGAGAGAGAGAGAGACATGCACATATGCACACACAGACACATTGGATGGACACTACTGACCCTGGCCTGGATGACCACACTCACCAGTTGCAGTCATGGCTGCCAAGTGGCAAAATAGTGAGATCAATTACCTCCTACAGCAAATCAGTGACCATCGGGTTGCTATTTGCAATAAAGAGTCGCATCAGCGCGCAAATGAAGCAAACAAATGAGCATGGCAGAACATCCATGCTCAATTCGAGAAAAAATTTGGCAATAAATGGACGATAGCCCAAATGAAGGACCTTTGGAAGAGGCAGCGTATCACAGTCAAGAAGGAGTTTTCCAACTATTGTCTTAAGTCAAGACAAACAGGAGGAGGTCCTCCACCGTCGCCATTGAAAGCAACAACCTTGCTAATCCAGGAAATGTTGCCAGGGGATTTTGCCCAACTTGCAAATCCCTACGACGATGATGCTATTATGTGTCAATATGTAAACAATGCAATGTAAAAATGGAAATCAATCGAATAAATTCAAACTCAAATTTAATTCATGGTGACAGAGAGAGAGACACACGCACACACATTGGATGGACACTACTGACCCTGGCCTGGATGACCAGAGTCACCAGTTGCAGTCTTGGCTGTCAAGTGGCAAAATAGTGAAATTCACTACCTCCTCAAGCAAATCAATGACCATCGGGTTGCTATTTGCAATAAAGAGACGCATCTGCGCGCAAATGAAGCAAATAAACGAGCATGGCAGAACATCCATGCTCAATTCGAGAAAAAATTTGGCAATAAATGGACGATAGCCCAAATGAAGGACCATTAGAAGAAGCAGTGTATCATAGCCAAGAAGGAGTTTTCCGACTATCGTCTTAAGTCAAGACAAACAGGAGGAGGTCCTCCACCGTCGCCATTGAAAGCAACAACCTTGCTAAACCAGGAAATGTTGCCGCGGATTTTGCCCAACTTGCAAATCCCTACGACGATGATGCGGACTTACGTTTTGAGAACGCAATATCCATCGTGGATTTTTTTTGGTGGCTCTCCCAAAACCTTAGAAAAGTAAGTTTCCAATGTCAAAAAGTGACCATCATTTCCATGTAATCGTATGACCTACCTAAATATTCTGTACTCTACACATAAACTTCATGTTTTAATTCACTAGTTCATGAGAAATGATGACAAATACACCTAAAATATAATGTCTACTTCCACTCGAATTATGCATATTTTATTATTCGACACGATTCCGTTGATTCTGACATTGTCTGCATGATCCCCGCAGACCCGTACTATGGTCCCAAATGTATAACAAGGAAAAGTAGAAATTACGCGGTGCGTAATATGTCCCCGCCGGAAGTAGCATTTTGTAGCAAAATGTACAATATAGGTCAAAAATCAAGGTCAAAGGTCAAAGAATGCAAAGGTCAAAATGCTGTGTAAAGTTTTGAAGCCCTCACCTAATGCCATCACATAAAGCAAACGGCGAAGGAGTAGCATTTTGTAGCCAATGTACAATACAGGTCAAAAATCAAGGTCAAAGGTCAAAGAAGGCAAAGGTCAAAATTCTGTGTAGAAGTTTTGAAGCCCTCACCTAGTGCCATCACATAAAGCAAACGGAATCGAAATCGGGTTAGAAATGGCGAAGGAGTAGCATTTTGTAGCCAATGTACAATACAGGTCAAAAATCAAGGTCAAAGGTCAAAGAAGGCAAAGGTCAAAGAAGGCAAAGGTCAAAATTCTGTGTAGAAGTTTTGAAGCCCTCACCTAGTGCCATCACATAAAGCAAACGGAATCGAAATCAGGTTAGAAATGGCGAAGGAGTAGCATTTTGTAGCAAAATGTACAATATAGGTCAAAAATCAAGGTCAAAGGTCAAAGAAGGCAAAGGTCAAAATTCTGTGTAGAAGTTTTGAAGCCCTCACCTAGTGCCATCACACAAAGCAAACAGAATCGAAATCGGGTTAGAAATGGCGAAGGAGCAGCATTTTGTAGCAAAATGTACAATATAGGTCAAAAATCAAGGTCAAAGGTCAAAGAAGTCAAAGGTCAAAATTCTGTGTAGAAGTTTTGAAGCCCTCACCTAGTGCCATCATATAAAGCAAACGGAATCGAAATCAGGTTAGAAATGGCGAAGGAGTAGCATTTTGTAGCAAAATGTACAATATAGGTCAAAGGTCAGGGTCAAAGGTCACGACTGAAATTCTGTGTAGAAGTTTCAAAGCTCCCATGTAGTGCTATCATATAAAGCAAACAGAATCAAAATTGGCTCATAAATGACAGAGAAGTAGCAAATTTAAGATTTTGATCACACACGGACGCACACACGGACACACGGACGGACACACGGACGGACGGACGGACGGACGGACACACACACGTACGGAGCCCGTTTCATAGTCCCCTGCTCGAACTCGTTCGGCGGGGACAAAAAATGTGCAGTGCTAACACAAGAGACACTGTGCAGGCATTGTTGTATGGGACAGAGTATCCAAACAGGTCAAACATTAAAAAACAAATACCCATGGTGAGTTGTCCATTTCGTCCATGGCCTATCTATAGAGCATACGCCAAAAATACAAGGTAAATCTATCCTTTAATTCCTTCGAACTTCTGTCAAATCATATGAGATGCAACAAAATGCTACATGAAGTAAAACCGGTCGATGCGTCGATGCGAAGAGACTCTCGTGTATGACTCTCCCAATCAGCTGTTTTCTGCACATGCTCATAAAAGACATGACAGCTTTGAGTTCAGAGGTGGCATGCACCATCATCCCTACAGAGGAGGAGCTGATTGAGAGAGGTAAACCTCAATGAAGGGTGTCAATCGAGCACACAGACCAAATGGAGGCCAAATACCGGTAGTATATGAAGCCAGATTTCCCCTTTGTTATGTCAGACCTTTAAACAGAGGCAGATTACAGAAGAAATGACAGAAGGGATCATCATCGCATCATCAATCATGGCATTTTCAAGCTTTTTCTACATGGCCTCTGAGCCTTCAAAGGAGATTCTCAATTCTACAAGCTGATGTTGATTGCAGAAAATTGGGATTGATATAGCTGTGGATGGTCACTGCCAACGTCCAGTATATAAAGCCAGATTTCCCCTTTGTGATGTCAGACTTCAGAGGCAGACTACAGAAGAGATTACAGAAAGGATATGACAGGCTTGAGACTAGAGAGCAGAGTAGGTAATAAGGGCAGATCTTTGTGAGAGATGTGTATGCACTGGGGAGAATGTATTCGCCTTTGTTAGAAGGTTACAATGTTACTGGAAGCTATGCTGAACATCATTTGAAGACGTTGCTTGCCCAGGCGCATTAATAATAAAGCCTTTGAACGTGTATACAGCTGTGCATGCACATGCAAGGATTTTGCGCATGTAAGGTGCACTGTGTAACTAATACAGTAAACGTTCGTTTGTCTGTTTGTAAGTTTTCTTTCTGTATTAATTGATTGCTCTCTTCTGATCAGGGATAAGTTTTGACTGCAGATATGGCTGCTAAAGGTGCCAATTGGGCACCGGAAGATGTGCGATGCCCACTGCTTTTGCGGGCAGAGCCCGAAGTCCTACACGAGCTTCAGTCTAAAGTTAGAAATAAACCAGTGTTTGCGAGATTGGCCTCCGATCTTGCCCATGCCGGATATGCCCTTTGGGACGGCCCCTTCATGTAGAGACAAAATCAACAGAATCCGATGAAATGCGAAATGCAGCTGCGAAGTGACAAGACCATTTTTCGCGTTCGCGATGACTGATAAAGGCAACTATTTTGGAAACCTTTTCTAAAGGAAAAAGGCTTTCGAAAGGGCTCTGGAAACGGCTTTTGAAAGCCATTTCGAACAGGAGAAAGATGATAAATGCAACCTTAGATATAGTATGAGTAGAGTTGCCTACCACACTTTAAAGAAGTCCAGTTTTGCAAAATAACTTAGGAAGAGTATATAAATACAAATAATGACCCTGTCTATTGTGATATTGCCACAAAACAAGTCAGAGGCACCATTACAGGGAAGATTGGAGACACATGCTTTTCATATTCATAGTGCATAGTCCCACACATGCTATATTTCATGTGCTATAATATCTGAACAATCATAACATGCTACCAGTCACTATGAAGTAAAATCAGCATGTCCAACATCCTTGTAATTATGTCATTTTCCTCTGTCTTCATACTAATTATCATCATTGCTGATATCATCAGCAAAAGTAGGTACCCTCATCATTATTGCTCGTCAAAAATACAACTCTAAACATCTTTGAGAGAAATGTTTGATGAAAGACAACAAATGTTTAAACTTCCACCATCAGAAAGGCACACAAGAAGCAAACAAAAGGCTTGATTTTTTTTTTAAAACTTCATTATATCACATCAAGTCCCAGGGAATTTAGTTGCACAAATTACACTTACAAGTCTCTCCACACAATAAGCATTTCTAAATTTCTTTGCCTACCTCATACTGAAGGCAGATTTTGATTGGGGAAAGTACTGGTTATATTCATTTAAGCTGCACAAAATCAAGAAGATATTTACCCCCCCCCCCCCCCAAAAAAAAAAAAAAAAATGAATGTGAGAAATAAGAAGCAGCAACTCATCTTCTCTAGATGTGTTGCCAATTCAATAATCAGTTATAAATCTAGTGAGCAAGAGCCTTTAAAAAACCTGCAAAATAACCAATGGCTATAATCATAAAGACAACAAAGGGCCCTTCAAACTCTGCTTTGATAGGAAATGCAAACAATGCAAAATTTGTGGTAAAAAACATACAACAGCTAACCACAAAAAGGTGCTTTTGGGGACATGATGGATGAATGAACGTATTGCACAAGGCACTTGAAAGACAAACAGATAAAAAAAAGCTTGCTGTGTCTCATCGTCTACACCTCTGATTTGAATAATCTCTCCATCACGAAGAACAGCTGACCCGGACATGGCTGGCCCAAGCTGGCGGCCTGCTGGAATAGCCCTGGTCATCTGCCCAGGGCTGGTCAGTGAAGGGGTCACTCAGGACCCGCTGCAGGTCCCTGATGATTGTGTAGTCACCACCTTCTGACCGCTCTATGGCTGCCTGGGCCATCCAGTTCCTCAGGATATACTTTGGGTTCACAGCTACGTAACCAGATGAGATAGAAAGAGATACAAACAAAATCACCTTCTGTTAGCTACACTTTGTATGTGCATAGAAATGATAATACTCCTGGTTAAAAAGTCTCCAGCCAATGACACTCAATTGACACTACAAACACTTTGTGTAGTCCTTACATACTGAAAAATAATAACACAGTTTTGCTGTACGCTGGTAGTACGAAAGTCATTGTCATAAGAAAGTTGTACGTACTTTTTGACATTGAATGACAGTAAAAGATAATGAGCAAGACCTTTTGTTTCTGTAATTCTCCCTTTGTGCACTCTCTGTAGATATCATAACCCCTTGACGACAAGTCCCGAGTGTATTCGGGCAAGTGTGTATGGGAAATGCGTGTTGTAGCAAAATCAGTCCATCCTCAACAGGTTAACAGACAATTCCAGCACAGGTGCAAGCTCTGGTGTCCTTATCTCTTTTTGTCTTGTTGCATTGACGAGTACGTGAATTTCTAAAGGCACTGTAAACACAGAAATGTTTGCGGTACATTAATATTTGTGTATCTCGGGCCACTTCTGGCTAGCGCGAATTCTAAAACCTGTGAAAATATCTTCACAATTTTCTCTGTACATTGTGAATAGGTTGACACTTGCGCAGCACAAAGTCAGCAATCTGCGAATGTGTTTTTGAGCTGCTCAGCGTGAAAAACGAATCATGTGAAAATATAAACGTTTACAGTAACGGGAAATGGATTCCCTATTAAGGTATTCAATATCCTTGAAGAAAAATCCTTGAAGTAGAGCCCAGAGTAACTTGATGAGTTGAAATTGAATACTGTAAAACATGATATATTCGCCACATGAATTTTTCGCTAATGGGAGCTGACGGCCTTTTTTGCGGCATAAAATTTTTGCGTACTGCCACTGGCATTCAATGTATATAGTGTAGACAAAAACTTTCGTGTGAATTTTAATTTTGTGAATCTTTGCGCTTGCGAAATTCTCGAAATTAGAATGCACGCGAACGTTTTTCATTTTACATTATTCCCTCAAATGTACAATGAAACCAAATGGTAGAAGAAGTGCGCGGGGAAGGCCTCCCTTTTTTGTTAGCGTTGCTTTCATGCTTGTCACAATGTCAGCTAGAGAAACTTGAAAGTGGCAACAGAAAGTTGTGCTGAAGGTTTTTTTATGTTTTGCCTGTTAGTTGATGAATCCCAGAAGTGGCACCAGAAATGATAAACTGCCCCCCCCCCCTTTTCAATATGTGGCACCGGCCATGAGCATAATGTAAACATTTCTTACCCGATAAGCTTCGACCTCCGTCGCCTCAGGATGCCTTCTGTTCAATATGCTCTTTTTGAAGAAAGCCTTAAACCGTTCGAATAAGTACATCCAAGAGTTTACAAGTGGGCCACATTTTCTTTTGTTTCGGGAGGTGGTGCATCAAATGAGTGCAAAGAGTCTGTATATGTATGTAAATGCATACAGATATATGTACACATATTGTCCATTCAAAAAGTTTGGGCATTACGATGTCACCAACAGCATAGGTCATGGCAACTTTAATGGCTTTATCATACGATATATTTCATGAAACGAGAGAACAAAAATGTGCGAACCTTCGTTATGAGGTAAAAAGAACCGGAAACAGATGCAAAAAATATTGATTTGAGAGAAATAGGAAAATAAGAAACAAGGAAACATGCATAGCAAGTTAACTCCTTGTTATATACTTTAAAACACCAACGAATCACGACAGTTTCATTGTAGTGCATGCTTATTTTCTTTCATTTTATATTTTTCCCATATCATTGTCATATCAATGAGAACTGTCGGTTTTACCTTCAGTGACTCACTGAATATAAAAATGAAGTACAAGTATAATGAATGTCTTTGCTAGGCAATTCATTGTTTGTTTGTTTGTTTGTTTGTTTGTTCTGTTTATTAAGTATAAGGACTAAAAAGAAACAATAACCACTATATATGATACTTGTGTATTGGAGCAGACAATTCAACTCACATCTTACTCATTTTTACACTCTTCGATATGATTGGACCAACATAGTATGTCTTGATGAATATACACCACCATTGATGTATAGGAATTGACAACAAGACAATAGCTAGCACATCCATAACCAGAGTTGCGGAGCAATTACTAAACTTTGAGGCAGTAACCAATCATTGTGAAAAAAATTCTGCTCAAGTGATACCATTATTTTTATATCATATTATACAAAGTAATGATGACCACACACTGTACACTGGTAAATGCTATAACAAAACAATAGTAGCAAATACTAGTATAAAAGAGGATTAAAAGAGCTTCCAAAATGTGAATACTAAGAAGTTTTCAAAACCATTGTCATTGTAAAAGGCAAAACAGGTTATAGAAGACAAGTTATTTTGCAACTGATTTGATTTGATTTGATTTGATTTAATTTGATTATGGATTCAAGAGTGATTACATGACAACATTGTGTTAGTCAGGTGATATTTCTTGGAGAAGTAGAAATTTGGTCTGCACGATTATCAATCTTGCCTGTATGGTTAGGGGGAAGTCCCTTTCCAGCCGGGCCAAGGCCTTGTGTACTCTCTGCTCAACCCTGCCCATGTTTTCACCAGTTGGTAGGATTATAAGAGCAAAGCTAGGGCTAGCTTGGTGAGCTTGGAAGAACATGAAGAGGGTTTCCTCCTGTTTCTTCCCAAGGCACCCTTTCAAGGCATACTTGAGGATGCCTAAAGTTCTGAGCTGTTAAAAGGACATGACAGGAGAATTTTTTTTTTTTTCAATTTTTTTTTTTTTTTAATCCATGCATACATTTACGAAGTTCAAAGCTGATGGACAGGGAATTTTGTGTCCTGGTCATGTTTGACAATCCATGAGGAGAATATTAAAGTTATAGGTTGCCACATGGAGCAAGTCAATGTCAGCAGCCCAAAAAAATAGTGCTTGAATTTTATAACTGCTTGTCACTTCCGAAACGAATTTGAAGACATACAGAAGCCAAAATACTTCCAAACAATGATCCAAGATGAGATGATTCTTTACAGTCTTTGGTGCAGTAGGGCCTACACATGCACTTCTTACTTATAGTCTCCGTGATGTTCATGTACAGTGGGATCTATGGTGTTGTGAGAAATTACCGTCAATTACTTTTCAGGCAAATCATCCCTCAATTCACATTTTGAATTAACATGTAGGGCATACTTGGCATATCCTCAGTTCATTATAATCCACGGATATCTACATTTCACCTTTTGTAATTGACTGACAGATATTTCTTTGTCGATAATCATACTGTTGCTCGAAAAAAATAAAGTCACCAAATATTGCTGATCTTGAGCACAATGCCACTGATGGAGTCAAAAGAAGCCAAAGCCTCGTCAGAGGCAAACCGAGGCAAAACCACACTCAAAGAGACGCTTTGATGGGCACAGTATCACCAATCAGACTTGACACTCTAGTTAGCCACCACTTTAATCTTTCCAACCACTCAATTGCTGACATGATTCCTACATAATACAGGGCCTACTCATCCTGACACAGTCAAGCTCTGGCTCAGATGACTTCACACTAGCCAACCCCATGGCCTCAGCATCCACTAGGGAAAAGACCACTTAAGTGAATTTTTTCCCTTTACTTCCATATCATGCATATTTCACCAAAATGAAACACTATTTTATTGCTGGCACCTCCCCACTCCAATTTTGTATCAGCAATGAGAATTTCCCTTTTTCATGTTTTGATCGTACTAGTACTCCGCGTACACTGTATACCTAGTACCTACAAGTTGTATTTGAATAAGTTTGACCATGGAGCTACTATAAAACATGATATATTCGCGGTATAAAATTATCGCGAATTGCCACTGGCATTCAATGCATAGTGTAGACAAGAACTTTCGCGAGCATTTTAATTTCGCCAATCTTGGCAGTCGCAAAATTCGAGAATTTCCCTTTTTCATCCATTGCTGTTTTGATCATACTAGTAGTCCGTGTACACTGTACACCCAGTACCTACAAGTTGCATTTGAATAAGTTTGACCATGGAGCTACACTACTGTAAAACACGACACATGGAGCTACTATAAAACATGATATATTCGCGGTATAAAATTATCGCGAATTGCCACTGGCATTCAATGCATAGTGTAGACAAGAACTTTCGCGAGCATTTTAATTTCGCCAATCTTGGCAGTCCCAAAATTCGAGAATTTCCCTTTTTCATCCATTGCTGTTTTGATCATACTAGTAGTCCGTGTACACTGTACACCCAGTACCTACAAGTTGCATTTGAATAAGTTTGACCATGGAGCTACTGTAAAACACGATATATTCACGGCATGAAATTTTTGCAAATTGGAGCCGACGACCTTTTCCACGGCATGAAATTTTTGCAAATTCCCACTGGCATTCAATGCGTAGTGTAGACAAGAACTTTTGCGAGCATTTTAATTTCGCGAATCTTGGCGCTCACGAAATTCCCGAAATTTGAATGCATGCGAACATTCCTTATTTTACAGTATCTATGACAGTAGCTCTGTGGTTTGGCGCTGCGCTGGCATGGGCCTGGGGCAAATGCGTACACATGCATGGTAAACTGGTAGCAAATTGAGAGCTGTCAACGCTGCGCCTGCGCCAAGCATGCAATGAAGGACATACTTCTCTCGCTACTACCACGAAGCCACACAGCACACGACCTCACATAACATATCGCCTGCTTTATGGAATGAACAAGATCGCGGTATGGGTTAGAGGGTCTACACGATAATTTAGTAATGGAATATTACTGCCGTTCCCCATTCGTAGAAAAGTCATAGGCGGAGATGCAGAACTGGTCTATTGTGCCATGGCAAAACTATGACTCTCGTATGACTGAATCACCACTAATCCATGCCTCATCTACAACCACTTTACAATTTATCTATACGGCTCTTTGGTTTTTTTTTACAACATAATCAATACGAAGGCATGAACACAAAGAAGCATGGCAAAACAAAGACTTTCTTACTACCTAATCAGTACTACCAACCGACAGCAAAAATGTGTGTTTTTTTTCAGTACGTAAGTACCACACTTCGTGTCGATAGTATGACGCCCTTCAAACATACTCGTAAGACCTAATCCTGACATAACCTGAACCACAGCTCACCATTCATTTGTTTTCTTCTTTGCTCATCGCTGTATTCACCATCTTGTTGGAGTCTCTCGGCGTACATGCACCACCATTCTGAGAACATCTCGTGCGTGCTCAAGGTCGCCAAGGCCCAGTGCTCGGAGAACTCCCCCTCCTCCACAGAACAGGTGTCCTCCGTTACCACGGATACCTCTCCCAACTGCCGAAAGGTCATAGTGAAATCGGCCTTAGTGTCTTCCATCATCTGAAAGAGAGAGATGGGGAGGAAAAAGTGCATGGGATTAGTGTGACGAAAAACATGATTCTGGGTCCTGTTGCTTAAGAGATCACGCAAATGCACATATCTCGAAAATCAAACATACAATGTTGTACGTCCAGTAGCAGCCAATCAAAATTAAGTATTTACAGACTTATGACTGATTTTCTGAATTATGTCTCTCCTCAGCTTTCATTCAACAGGGGACTGGACTACAAATTTCAATATTGTTCCAGGATATCCTATACTATAATACTCGAAGTTGTTGTTGTTGTCGCGGCCTTATGTATTTCCTGTTTTATTTCGGCGTTGCTGGTTTCTCTATCTCCTCCCGAGCCGTCGGCTCCGGGCAGTTGCGACCGGTGCCGTCGGCCGCAGGAGAGTATCCTACATCGAATGGCGCGGGTTTCGTCCCCTCTCCGCCTCCGTGTCGACGTCGAGGACGAAAAAGAAAAATTAATTAGCTACATGCATAATGCATTTTTGTGCGTGACGAAAGAGCCGAGCGTTTCAATATTCATGGAACCTGCGCTGGCCTCCTGCTTTCTCGATCTTCCATCTTTTAGCTTGCAGAGACACTGGGGGATACTAAAGATGATGGTGCAGCGAAATCTCTGACATCTTCCGGCGGACGCGCACGCACACACACAATGTACCTCGCAGAACTCTATACACACTCTACACTGTGTGTATATAGTTCTGTGATGTACCTTTGCCTCCGCCTGTTACGTGTACTGAATGTATTGACGATGGTTACACGAATCTGTGATATGGACTACAAGGGCATATACGTACAGTTCGCCATTATTGGCGTCCCCAAATGAAAACAACGAACGTTGGTTATGTAATGGTATTTTGCACAACTGCAGAATACTATATGCAGCTCAGGTACGTCATCCTATACTATAATACTCGAAGTTGTTGTTGTTGTCGCGGCCTTATGTATTTCCTGTTTTATTTCGGCGTTGCTGGTTTCTCTATCTCCTCCCGAGCCGTCGGCTCCGGGCAGTTGCGACCGGTGCCGTCGGCCGCAGGAGAGTATCCTACATCGAATGGCGCGGGTTTCGTCCCCTCTCCGCCTCCGTGTCGACGTCGAGGACGAAAAAGAAAAATTAATTAGCTACATGCATAATGCATTTTTGTGCGTGACGAAAGAGCCGAGCGTTTCAATATTCATGGAACCTGCGCTGGCCTCCTGCTTTCTCGATCTTCCATCTTTTAGCTTGCAGAGACACTGGGGGATACTAAAGATGATGGTGCAGCGAAATCTCTGACATCTTCCGGCGGACGCGCACGCACACACACAATGTACCTCGCAGAACTCTATACACACTCTACACTGTGTGTATATAGTTCTGTGATGTACCTTTGCCTCCGCCTGTTACGTGTACTGAATGTATTGACGATGGTTACACGAATCTGTGTGTGCGTGATATGGACTACAAGGGCATATACGTACAGTTCGCCATTATTGGCGTCCCCAAATGAAAACAACGAACGTTGGTTATGTAATGGTATTTTGCACAACTGCAGAATACTATATGCAGCTCAGGTACGTCATTTAGTTTGCTCGCCGTTTGCTCTCAAGTCCGGTGGGGTCGTCCGGTGTCATTGTACGCAGACTGTTTAGGACGCGGCTAAATATATTTGCCGATCGTACCCTTACATATCAGATTACACGTACGCGCAGCTGTGTCCATTCGTTTACTGTAGCTGCAGAGCTGCTGTATCATACATATTCATAAGATGAGCGGACGTAGAGGAAAACCTCGCTTTGCCGACCGCCTATTTTTAAAATTGCAAGTGGAAATAGAATGTGTGGTTCTATGGTCTATCAAACCAAGTTTTGGTGACAAAAAAAGAGGGAGCAAATGAAGACGAATGCAGTGATGTATATATTCTTCTTTCTTCCATAACATGGGAAAAATATTAAAGAAAAAAAATACGAGGTCGTGAGCACCTACTCACACGGGTGCCTATTAAACCTGATGACTATGATCTCCCCCTCCCCAAATAACAATGATGATAATAATAATGATAATAATAATAATAATAATAATAACAATAATGATAAGGATAATGATAATAATGATATAATAATAACAATAATAGGAGCAATAATTGTAGGCCTAATATTAATTATGATAATGTACAATCTGAAGCAGATGTAGTTAGCAAGCCAAGTTTTGGTGATTAAAAACAAAAAGGAGGGAGCAAAATTATGAAGACGAAAATATCTTATTTTTCTCTCATAACGTGGGGAAAAGAAACATGAAAAAAAAAACCCACAAAACAAACCGAGGCCTTGAGACCGGCCGTGGATTCCCGCGGGTGCCCACGTGGATGCAAGAGCAGGGGGTAATCAAAGTCATAGTGTTAATATCTTCCCGTTTCGACGGGAACAACCTGTGGGCAGAACTTTCGGGGAATCTCATTTGCGTTTTTGGTAATTTTTCCCTGAATGTTTTTGTTTTTTGCCCTGCGGAGGTGGAAATGTGTGTGTGCGTGAGGGGGGGAGGGGTGAGGGGCAACAAGACAACTGTTGGACTTCAACGGGTGCAAATAACCCCTCGAAACTCAAGTTCTATAATAAAAGCAAGTAGTGGCGGGAATGATCCCTACCAATGGACCGGATCGCCTGGCATATACTACAAAAATGTATTATAAAATTTCTGGGAAGGGTGGTCATTTAGAAGACAGCACAATTAACGAAAGAATGAGAAGACTTTTCTTTTTATTTCTTCAATAAAAATGTGCAAAATCGTATTATGAGAAAAAAAAATTAAACCCCTCAGACCCGTGGATTTCCACGGGTGCTGCTAGTTGTTTTTAGAAAGGGCATGGGGATTATGTATACTACAAATGTATGTATGCAGAACCAACTGTTACTTGAGAGCACAAAACAAATCTTATACGTTGGTAGGACAGAAAGGGGATAAAGTAATATTTAAAATGACTAAACAAGACAAGGAGGAAAACTAGAATGGGAGAAAAAGAGAAAGAAAGAGAGACACAAAAGAGATATGAAGACAAAAAGAGGGGGTATGCATGACTGCCACAGATATACAAACTAACAATGACAAAAGAGATCATTTCATAACTTAAGTACGCACATTTAGAAACACAGAGCGTAGAATGAGAGCATCATCATTCCCACACACAATGTACTTTGCAAAAGTAGCCAAATATAACATTGGAATACGTACGTGTATGTTACCCTGCATCACAAAGCCAACCAACAAAAAGTCGCAATTAACAATACTTTTTACAAATTTACAATCCATAACATATGAAACATTCTTCACACTTTGGTACAAATTGCCGACATGCTCTTAGCTCAACTGAGTCGGTGTATTCTTTCACTAACATCCAAAAAACCTGCAAACTTCTCCCATCAGTGTGTTGCCTGAATAAGATAACTACTTCCATAGTACTCTTCATTTAGTGCAATAGAGAGTAAGGAACAAGGGAATCCATTCCATACAGGAACCTTGTGGTTTATGTATAAACTCTATGAGGATTTCAGAATTTAGTATGGAATGGATTAATTATGGGGGGGGGGGGGGAGCTGGGCTGAAATAGGGGAGAGGAAGCTGTGGTAAAACAATAAGCCTGTTAATCCAGCACTCTCTTTGCAGTACCTAATCCCTTCCCACCCTGCCAAAAACCCAAACACTAGCAGAGGCACATACAAGATAAGACTTTCCTACCAAACTGCTGCAGGAGGTGCACTATTCTATTTCACAGACCCACTGTGTAATTGAAAAGAAAAGAAAAGTAAAGTTTCTTTTCTTCACATCATCTGTGCTTATACCCTTATGAAATGTATAATGAAAACTCCCTTCATTACAGCACAACTACATTGTAAGTTTAAATCATAACATCATACACCACTAATACGACTCCATAAGCAACACATGCTACAACTGGGTCTGAACAGCTAAACTAATCTCAGTTTATGTACAGAGGGTCTTACCACCTGTGCAGCTGGACAAAATCACTGCCCATCTACTCTGGCCCTTACACACCAACTTGTATGTAACTCTAGGCATGGCATTCTCTTTGTTCTTTAATATACACTACACTCTATTCACACATTCTACCCATTTCTTATACCAACTTTCAAAGCAGTGGCATCATCCTTTTACAATCGTACAAGTTACTAGAGTTGAAAGTGAAGAGTGTGTAAAGGGTTTTAAGAAATGAAAAAATAGCCTCTAAGACATACCTACTAATTATATTCTAGTGTTCAATCAAAACTGCTAAAAGTGCAATATCCCATTCATTTTATGATTCTGACCTCCAAAGAATGATGTAGAAAAGGCATTCCTCTTTCAGAAATATGAAGAACTTGAGACTGACTACACCATGTAGGTTGACCCATTTTACCTATTTGAGTCCTCACATAAATCAGGGCATGTAACTTTTTGTTGGTTTTGTGATGTCAAGTCACTTATTTACTGCAATGCATCCAAATAAAGTGGTAAGACTTTGTAAGGTACCTTCAGCAAAGCTGCCACCATGTACTCATCAACATCCTCGCTGCCAGCCAGTCCAAGCTTTGCCCTGAACAGCTCCATAAATCTCTGCTTGTAGATGTCTGCATACCCAGCTACAATTTGGCTCAACCTGTTGCACACGTAGAAGAATTACACTGGTAATGAGGAGGTACACAAAGCACTCTGTTGGTATCACACCCTGTCAAAATAGCAGCAAGTCGTAGACTATTGTAAGCTTTCAATAGCTAAAAACACACAATGTCCTTCCTGACATATTGCTTACAAATAATAATAATAACAATAATAATAATAATAATAATAATAATAATAATAATAATAATAATAAAAATGTCAATAGGTAAATAGAAACAGAAATAGAGAAATAGATAGATGTGCAAATAAATGAGATAAAAGAATGAAAGAAGCAATCAAATGAAAGATTGAGTGTAATATTTACTGAGTAAAATGTGAGGAAAGAATTCTTGCCATGTTGATATTAATGACAACAGACACAAGAAAGTAAAATCAGTAGTAGGAGTGATAATCCATTATAATCATTATGGGAACACAGAGACATATCAAAATAAGAACACAGATGAAAACTAGAAAAGCACTCTGAGAGCGCAGACCTTCGATATACGAAGCATTTGTTACATCATAAACCCTCAGCTGTGTGGCGCGCCTCGCCCTAGCAGAAACTAGAGCACACACTTTAGTGCGTGTTTGAAAACCTAAAAAAAAACGCAGCTTGAACTCCCAAGTTCATTAACCCTACCTGCCAAAATATAAAAAATCCTTCGTAAATTCTCCCCAAATTCTCGGATCACTACCAAAATTTAATAATTTGTTACTTGTGTGTCATTCTCAACCTTTCCTGCAAGTTTCATCCAAATCCATTCACTACTTTTTGAGTTATTTTGCACACAGACAAACAAATAAACAAACCAACAAACCAACGGTAACGAAAACATAACCTCCCTTGGCTGAGGTAACAAGAACAGCAAAGTTGAAAAGAAGCACAAAGAATACTCTGATGGTGGAAGAGTGCAAGTTATAAAATGGTGACATGGATCCTAATCAAATGACTGGTTGAGAGCTATCACATGACCAAAAGGCCAAACTTTACAATTACATTAGTATACTAATGACTGGCACTAAACCACTTGCCTGTCCTCAGCTGCACTGCCTGTGTGCTATAAATGCACTGCAATTGTTTGTGTGTGTGGTTCACTTAGCTCTGGGTTCTGGCCCGGAAATCCTGTGTAAATGCAGCCACAGACTTTAAATCATGTCACCATTTTATAAATCAAATAACACCCACTACACGGTCAGGTGTTAGTAAAATCATCCATCCTCCGCAACTTTTGAGCAATTCAAAGTTACCAGCAGGCGAATAATTCTTACTAACATCCCTTGCAGTGTGCAGTTGTTTTACAGAAATTATTAACGAAAAATTTATGGAAATATTCTGCCTCACTGTCTAGTCTGTGTAGGAGTGAGAAGTGGAGTCGATGCAGCGGCAAGCTTCCTCAGGTTGAAGAGACCCACATCGGGCTGGTTCTCATAGCTGTAGCGCGCCTCGTCGTCAGAGGTATTGGGGACGAAGCGGGGGTTGTATTCGTCGAGGAAGCCAAAGGGGCCATAGTCTATGGTCAGAGACAGGATGCTAAAGTTGTCCGTGTTCATCACACCTTGGAAAACAGAGAAATGGAAAAATATGAGTATTATTTTGTTTCTTTAGTGCAGATTTACTGTATATGCCGAATATTTTGTGAGGTTTTTATTTTCGCAAATGTCACGAGTCCGGTATTCGCGAAATTAAAGACATGCGAAAACATTGACTCTGATCCAAATGTGCATGTGACACATGTGTGTACATTTCTCTGTTCAGTTATATGACTCTACGATCGCTAATTTATCCACTCGCGCAATCGCTGGGAAATCCTGATTCGCGAAAATTTAGACTCGCGAAATAATTATGGCGTATATAGTAATCAATTTAGCCAACTCTGTCTTACAATGTATATCTAATCAGGAAATCTTTCCAATACCAAACAGAGGATTCACAGTATCATTCAAAGTGGTCAATTCAATGACAAAAGATAATAATTACTGAATTAATCATCCATGGCTACATGTACATCTGTTGTTAAGATATTTAACTGGTACTGTGTAAAGAGTCTGAGTTTACCATGAGCAAAACCCACAGACTGCCACCTGGCAATCATGTCTGCCGTTTGAGAGACGACCTCGGCAAAGAAGGCCAGGTAGCGGTCCTCGTGCTCGGGATCAACCTCGACAAAGTAGTGCCTGATGATGAAATCTGTCAGTTTTCTGACGACAAACAAAAGAATAAACGTATAAAGTTCTCCTTTGGAGCTCATGTACTATGCAACCTTCGAAACTGTGATATACATCTGAAATCTGATATACATCTACATGAAGCTTCTTGTACTTTGCACAGAAAAGGGCCTGAACAGGGTTCCCACAGAAATTTGAAAACAGAATTCCATGACATTTCCATGACTTTTCCATGACTAAATTGTCGCTTTCCATGACTTCCTTTCTGGCACGGTTTCCAAAATCAGACACATTATGATGGCCTCCACCTCCCCTTACAGCCATCCGTTCCAACCACTATCTTACTCATGACATGTACATCTATTATCATTAGTATGTCGCGGGAGTTATGTAGACTTTGGGATGTCACAAAACTGGGAAAAATGGAAATCATGAACACCAATTATAATAGCAGAGCATGATCACAGAGTATGAGAGTTGCGAGACACGACAAACTGGAAAGCTGCCACAGCCAAGAGGTAAATGCAATTCCATGACTTTTCCATGACTTTTCACTAACTTTCCATGACAACAAATTTTTCCAGGATTTTCCATGACTGTGGGAACCCTGCTGAACTTTGATACTAATATGGCCTGAATTCAGGCTTTTGCCTGATAACTGGCATCCTTACTTTAAAAAGATCCAGACATATTATGCAAATGTGCAAAGACTCTATTAACCCGTTGAGGACGAGTCCCGAGTATACTCGGCCAAATGTCTGTGGGAACTGCGTATTGTAGCAAAATCAGTCCGTCCTCAACGGGTTAAAAAAATTTACCTTTTAATATTGCTCAATTTTCCACCCTGCCCTCCTCTTCCACATCCCACCTTTCATCCTTCTTCTCCTCTTCTATCATCTGCTGCTTCTTCTCCCCATCTTTGTGTCTGTGGCAATCAATTACAAGGCACTACCACTATTTTGTTATCTTACTGCTTATGATGAACTGCAGTCAGATTGAACACAAAAAACCCTTCTTTGCTTTTAATACCTGAGAAGGTCTATTTCTCTGTTGTAAGTCAGAATCTCCAAGGAGCCAATCCTGAACCAGGACGGGGCAAGCCTCAGCACCACTGCAGCTTTCTCTTGTCTCGGATGACCGTCGTAGAACTGATCCCTCCAAACAGGGTCCTCACTCACAATGAGACTACATTAAGGGAATGGCGTTCATGATTTGAAAATTAAATTGAGATGAAACCGAACTAAAATTACAAGCAAAAGTGAAGAGAAAAAGAATAACAAGTTAAGACTGGCTTTGAAAATTAATAATAAAACTGATCTCCCCAGACAGGATCGTCAATCACAATGAGACCACATTGAAAGAACCATGTTCATGTTTCAAAATTGAAATCTAAATTGGAATAAACAAGTCATAAAACTGATCATCCCAGACAAGGTTATCACTCACAACAAAACTGCAATAACACAATCATGCCAATGCTTTGAAATTGAAACTATAATTTGACTCTGAAATTGAAATAAAAATGGAAAATGAAATTCAACATTCATAAAACTGATTTCCCCAGAAACAATGAAATTTCCAACTGCACAAAGAGAATGATTCTCATGCTTTGAAATTGAAATTGAAACTGAATGGAGACTGAAGTTGAAATTGAAATGCAAATGGAAATTGAAACTAAAATTGAAATTCATCATGAAACTGATCTCCCAAGACAGGGTTATCTCTCACACTACAGTGGAAACTGCATCAGGAGATACAACATCATTCTGCCGTAAGTGGAAATTGATACAATTGTACATGGTATAAAGTCAAATCTGGATAAATAAATCAATTCTATAACATTTCATTACATTTCATCCCATATCCTCTCATGCCCAATAAACAAATCAAAACCATGCATTGACTGAAAAGAAAATTCACACACCTCAGTGCCCTTGATGTGGGGATTCCCAGATGGTGCATGGCTTCCGAGGCCAGGAATTCCCTGACTGAAGACCGGAGAACGGCTCGTCCATCGCCATGTCTGGAGTAAGGCGTCTTCCCAGATCCCTTCAGTTGAAGTTCCCAGGTTTCCCCACGGCTGTTTCCACAATAAAATAACAGCAGAATAGATGTAAAAGTCTCCTAGTGACTATGCCATGTGGTTAAGTCTTTAAAGGGACTGTTGAATAAAGCTTTCTGCCTAGACCACCGAGTTTCCGCTGGACAGCAAGTGTAGGTTCTAATCCATACAGTATGCAGCCCGTACTGCATAATTATTCAAATTCATGAAATTCTTCCGTCAAGATGTTTTCATTGCAACTGATTGACAAATTGCCCTACATTGACATAAATAAGCACTGAATTGATCAGTGTTGTAGTAGTAGCCATGATAAAAGAAATCATGGGCTACATACTCAAGCAGGATTCAAACCTATGACCTCCTGATCTCCGGAGAGGCGTCATTTCCACTACACCACCTACATTTGTACCTTCCGCCCGACAGCAAGTGTTGGTTCTAATCCATATAGTATGCAGTGGATACTGCATAATTATCAAAATTCATGAAATTCTTTTGTCGAGATGTTTTCATTGCAACTGATTGACAAACTGCCCTACCACTGTACATTGATGTAAGTGAAGTTTGTGTAAAATCAGACAGTCCATTCTAAAGTTATGAATTTTCAAAGTTTTGGAGCCGCCATCACGGGATGACAAGACTACTACAGTTCATGACATCAAGCATGGACAATATACAGGAAATCATAGAGAGAATCCCACAAAATTGAATCTTTTATGAGAAGTACACATCTCTTCCTCAACTCAATACTGACATACATGTGAAAAATAATCTAATTCCCCTGCTTTCTGTAAGTCAAGTGCTCTGTAATTCTACTAAAAAAAAGTAAAAACATGCTGAAATGTCTTAATATTTTCTTTCACATAAATTTTCATTAGGTACATGTCAGTTTACTTATTTGACGTTGTCGACGATTTAGTTCCTTCATTGCGGGGGGGGGGGGGGGGGGGAGGGTTGATGGCAATTGTGTTTTGTTTTTGTGTTTCTCTTTGTTATTTGTTGTTGCTCTTCATAGTATTGTCACTTTCATTTCTCATTTGGCCAGGTGGCTTTAATTGAGTAGATACATATCTACTAATCCAATAAGCAGTAAGGGAAAACATGTTTACTCAACTCTCACCTATAATGGTGGCTGGTTTCACAGTATGCCACAATATAGTCTTTCTTTGATTGAGTGCAGTCCTGAAACACCTACTATTATGTACTAAATCTTGACCTTTTGGTAAGCATGTTCTTGCCGTCTTCAGGAGAACGGCCTACCGTGAAACCATCCATCACTATTAACATGTTCGCTCACCACGGAAACCTTCAAGACAACGTACGGTAACTCTCACCTGTTCATGTATTCACCCAGCAAATGCGCTCTGCCATCACCAAGCTGACCTGACCAGCCTCCAAACTAAGATGAATAGAGACGGAGATAATAAAAAGATCCAGCATACTATCCATGAACCACCACAGAGACCAAGAACATTTCTGTCTGTATCATTTATTATTATTATTATTATTATTATTATTATTATTATTATTATTATTATTATTATTATTATTTATTTGTTTATTTATTTATTCATTCTGCATTTGCAAGACAATACAAGTGATAACAGATAAACAAACAAAACAAGCAAAATACAAGAATACATGTACATAATGTAAGGCTCTCCCTGGTGAGCTTCCCTAAGTAGACTAGTTAATCCATTCAGTTCTAGGTAGAATCTGATTCTGCAATCAGTCCCATATACTTCAGGGGTGGTATTCTGAAAATCTTCCTAAGTTTCTTCCTAAGTTTCTTCCTAAGTCAGAAACTTAGGAAGTGCCTAGGAAAGACAAAATTGGTATTCTGAAATTTTTTCCTAGGCACTTCTTAATGCAAATTAGGCCATCCTTATTCCCGCCCACGTCCTTTCCTAAGCCAATACGAAATGCCGTATCATAAGGAACTAACCGATGTCTGCCAATGACAATCGCATATTACTATGACGTAGGGTCAAATATACGAGTGCGCGGCATGTCCCCTTTCTCACGCTCATTTCGCGCATCAAAGTACATGTGCGCGCAATGACTGACAAGCGCGCCTATCACGATGCTTGCAGTTTGCTATTTTTAACAACGTACTTAGGACAGGGGTGGAGCTTTCCTAAATATTTTCCTAAAATTCTTTCCTAAGTGCATTCTAGAATACCAACTTCTTCCTAAGTCAGAAATTTGCATATTCCCGCCCCCTTCCTTAGTTTCTTCCTAAGTCTACTTAGGAAGAAACTTAGGAAGATTTTCAAAATACCACTTAGGAAAAAATCCTGACTTAGGAAGAAATTTCTTCCTAGGAAGGATTTCAGAATACCACCCCAGGTCTTTGTTCTGCAATTGACTTGCCACAGACATTTACTTCAAATTACAACATGTATTTCTCTTCTTTGTACATTAGAGCAGCAGAGAATCCAATGAATCCCTGCCATTTGTTGCACTTCACGGACGGCTATAAATATTTTTCTATGTACTATTGAGTATTTCATCGATCAGATTCAACAGAATAATATGTATTGCATATCTTTAGGATGAAATCATCCCTTTTAGAAGAATATTACACAGTTAAATGATCCAATGAAATTCAGTATTAACACCTTTTTTAATATACTAGTATATTTACACTTATTGTATAATGTGAATGACAAAAGGCTCATTGCTACATGTACTTCAAATTGTCTTGCAGAATGCTTCAATACAGCGTTAATTCAACCACTTGTGTCACAGAACATCCTTACCCTTCCTGTCCAATCACAAATAAACCACCAGCACAAAACCCTAACAAAAACTCTCTTCAGAGACTAGAATGGTAGAACAGCATACAATTTAAACCCAATCACTCACCAATTTGCAGATTTAAGAACTTTAATTTCCATACAACTATTAAAGGAAAACTTTTTGCTGCATCATTAAACAAAGTGTATGAAAGAAGAAGAAAAAAGAAAAGAAAAAGCTACTGAAAACTGCTTGTCCAATAATGCTGAGCCAGTGGAGTAAAATGGAGTCAAAAGGGGCCTGAGCTTTGATTCTGGCAGAATTTTTATCAGAGGCAAAATGACAAACAGGCAGGGAAAGTTAAAGACTACACACACAAAAAGAACAGTCAGGTACAGTTGTAAGGGTTAGGCCGGACACTGAACATAAAAAACAAAAGTGATGGGTTAGAAATCAAGGGCAGGGAGCTTTAATACCAAGTAAGGGAGGGGGATTAGCCCAAGAGGGTGAACAAACAAAAGGCAGAGGTGGGTCAGTGATGATCCCAAAGATCACAGAGGGCAACCTGTGAAGGATTAAGATGAACAGGGAGGCAACATCAAACAAGATAAGGAACAACAGAGGGATAAAGAATGAGAAGAGTGTATCCTTGTAGCAACAGCATGAGTGAAGGGGGGGGGGGGGGGTAAAAAAGCAGTGAGCCCCATCCTGGTGTACAAAGAAGGGTCTTTTGAGTGCGGTCTTGATGCTTCTATTGGCACAGATCAACTGTCAACACAGTTGGCCACCCCTTCACTCATGCTGTTGCTATTTCACTCTTTTCCCATTCTTTATCCCTTATCTGTTGTTCCTTATCTCATTTGATGTTGCCTCCTTACTCATCTTTATCCTTGACTCTTTATGTGCAATGGTGTAACACCCCTATGTGCTATGTTATTCTCAGACATCAATGTGGTCATGCTTTGGGAAAACATTGTTTCTTAAATCTTAACTTTTACAGATATTTGTGATTTTACACATGTAATTGACAAATTGTAGAGAAAATACCAAGCTCTGCTTTGATGTCAATCGTATGACTTATCTATGATTGTTTTTCCTTCAAATGACCAGTAGCTACATTATTGCATATAAAGGCATGACTTTTGCACACAAAACGGTGACAGAAACTAAGAAATTACACGCACATCCAGAAGAGAACATCGCTTGATAGTTAATCACCACATAAAACAAAAGTTACACGTGACAGGAATGGTATCATAAGAAACGCTTTCATTGCACAGCGGCATTTAGCGATACATCAATCAGTTTGGGTGGGTTTGTGCGTTTGAGCAGAATATATCCTAACTTGGCATGCTGTGGACTGAGTCGGGCATGCGAACGTGGTACATAAAGAGTGAACAGGTCGCCCCCTATGATCCTTGGGATCATCACTTACCCACCTCTGCCTTTTGTCTGTCCACCCTCTTGTTTTTATCATCCCCCTCCCTGTACCTGATGAGCTCCCTGCCCTTGACTTTTAACCCATCGCTTTGTTCTGTGTACCTAGCCTTCCCTGACTGTGCCTGTTGTGTGTTGTCCCTATATGTAATTGAGTATATGAATATAAGAATGACCCAAGTCCAATTTTTGGCCAAATTTAGTTTGACATTAGAAATTGTAGCTTATGCATGGACTCATCTTGTGTGTAAATGATAAATCCTAATTACCCCCGGAAGTGCCTAAAATGAATGAGTTAAATCTTATATTAATGTAAGAATGAAGGACTTGGGTCATTCTTACATTCATATAATAGCGCCCTCTCTCATCCTTCTCCCATCTCTATAGCAGAATATCATGTATATGAATCAAAGAACGACCCAAGTCCATATGAATCAAAGAACGACCCAAGTCCACCACACAAAATGGCCTCTCCACAATTAATGTAAATGTTAATTGTCATAATAATATATGTTCTAATTTGTATATACAATGTTGCCTTCCCATCACAGTTAAATAGAATATTATTGGACAAATAAAAAAGATATGAAGTTTTTTTTAGTTTACTCGAAATGATCTTCCATGGACTTGGGTCGTTCTTACAAAGTGTATATTCATATACTCAATTGCTTTCCCTGTCTATCATTTTGCTGCTGACAAAGATTGTGCCAGGATCGAAAGCTCAGACCCTCTCTGACTACATCTTTGAAACCGCATTCACACACAAAAACATGTTTAATTAGCCTTTCAGTTTTGAAGACCAATTTGAACTTTTATCCTACCTGATGACCTCCATATCGATGGGCAAGAGGGATATGGCCGCCAAGGAATGTGTTGCCAGCTACAAATGCAACAAAGGGTTCCATCTCAGTGACTGCTGGATCCAGATCTAATATATCTTGCAAAACATCTGGGGTGAAGGCTACAAGCCTGGGTGAGGTTTTCAGTGGTGTTGGTAGAACGGAAGAAAAGACAGCTCTTGGAACTTTCCTCACGTAGTTTTCTTCGATGGGATCTATAGGAAATGATTCTTAAAGAAGCAGGAGGAAAGTAGAAAAAAGTCATTCAAGTAATCAAAATGATGAACAGTGTGTTCCTTTTCAGAAAGTGTACACACATTATGAAAGTAATTCCATTTAGGCCTATAACAATATCAACTATCATGATCATAGGAATAATCTATCATTCATGTAAGGGTGATGGGATACAGTAAACCAGCCCTGATGAAGAGCTTCTAAAGCAGGACTAGCTTTGAGCAGATCTTTATTCTTAGTCAAGTTTGTAAATTGCATATTCGTCCATAAGGATACCAACTTACTGCAGAATTAAAAAAATACAAAGAGCATCCACGAATGAAAGTTCAGCAATGCCAATATCTCTACTAGTACTACTGAATACGACTCTTTACAATTATGACCCTATGGGAAATCACTATTCAAAATTCTTAGTCAAGTTTGTAAATTGCATATTCGTCCATACCAATTGACTGCAGAATTAAAAAAATACAAAGAGCATCCATGAATGAAAGTTCAGCAATGCCAATATCTCTACTAGTACTACTGAATATGACTCTTTACAATTATGACCCTATGGAGAATCACAATTCAAAATTTCATTTCAAACAAAATATTTTCAATGAAAACTGGCAGATTAATCATTAGTGTAATCAACTAATAAAAACATGCTTCTGTGGGTACAGGAAATTTACAATATTTGGCACACTGGGGGCATGCCCCCCCCCCTTTAAAAAAATGAAAGAAATAAAAAAAAATGAAATTGCACGTATGCGCCTCCCTTAAATTTTGTTCACGAGAAGCGGAGAAGTGCTGAAGCCTTTTTTTTTTTTTTTTTTTGCTTGTCGGCCGATGAAAGCCGGAAGTGGCCTTTTAATATTTTGTTTTTGTTTTTTTGCTTGTCAGCTGATTAAACCTGGAAGTGCACAGAAATATTTTTGTGCCCCTCCCCTTTATGGAATTCCTGGATCCGCCCCTGCACTGTGACAAACACTGAAACAGCAACTTTGACCCGTTTGAGCATGCAAGGATGGAGACTGGTGCTGTTTGGGACTTTGAAAACAAAACAAACCGTTGAAGCACACAACAAGAAAACAATGTTCACTTTACTTTATTTAACTTTGTCTTAAACTTTTCTGGAAAGATGGTGTAGGAAAGGACCTGATCATCAACCATGCATCAATGTTTAATGGCACTGCAACAAATACCCAGTGAAAACAGGGCCTACCGTCAGACCACCCTTGCTACGACCACACTGCACTGACGATGACAATACTCAATAGCTCCAACTCCAAAAAGTCCAAGGCCATGCAGATCTAACAGTTGTGACAGTTATTTTGAGTTAAAGACACACACTGGTAGGCCTACCAATAAAGTACCATATCTAGATTATTGTGAATTATATCACACAAAATATTGAATAACTGCCCTTCGAATCCTACAGTAGATCTACCTCGCAAACTGTTGTAATTCGGAAATTTCCATTCCTTGATGTCTGCTACAAGAGCTCGATTGAAAGTGACACCCTGTCCCTGGCTGGGACTGCTGCACGATGCAGTCTCAGCATCGCGATCGCGACACGAGGCACTGACACGATCCGCATCTGTGTACGTGGTACAATCGGTGTAGCTACAAGGTGGAGGGTCCTGGTCCCCGTTTTGCTTTTCATCTTTTCCGTCTGACAAATCGTGACCCTTTGTGATGCACTCGCTAGCTGCTGTCGCTTCCTCCTCGTGCCTCCCAAATTTGACCAACATCAGACAAATAAATACAGCGCAGAATGCGCTCAGCTTACTGAGCATCTTATTCCTTGCTTTCACTTCTTGCGAATCCTTCTGGCTACCTTTACCACAGATATCTAATCCTTGCAAGCTCGCTCTATCTCTCGATCCTAGTACCTGTTACCCGTCGAACACTAGTCCGCTCACGGACGGTCGGCGCGGCGGGGCGTGCGGGGCACTGTACGCGCTAACTGCGCTGACGCTGCAAGCTAGCTGTCAACAAGTACGGTACTCGTGATCCACCAGCTGCAGCAGCATGCTAGCACGCTGCACTCTCATGTTGTTGGTGTTGTTTGATTCAGATGTGAAATTTACGAGGGGATAGGACAAGAATAGCCTTCATACCAGGCTATCCTAGTGTGCGTTTGTTTGTCGATGTGCGCGCGGCCGTGCTTCCGGATTTCATTAGCTATAAAACCAAACAAACAAATAAGCAAACCAAGGAAAAAACAAAGCAAAAAAAAAAAAAACAAAACAAAAAAACCGCCCTAGCGCAACTTTCTGCAGTTACTTCCGGGTTTGTTCAGCCGACAAGCAAAAGGAAGCCCTCTTAGGTTAGCTACGTTTATGTTTGGTTTGGTTTTGTATGGGTTGGTGTTTTTTTTTTGTGCCACTTCTGGAGTTAAAAAAAGAGAGAAAAAAGTGGGGAGGGGGCCCAAGTGGTTGACCAAAAAAAGAGTGGGGACCCAAGGCATTATGAAAGAGCATTTTGACTAACCGCTTTCAGACAGCAGGGGAAATAATCGCTGCCAGTATCAAGTTGATAGAATGTATAATTTTCATACAAAATGTTGTGGAATTTTCTTTATCATTTTCTTTATATTGTTGTCCACACAATAGTCATGACTCCATAACCTCATCCAGCGGTTCCAACACCAAAACTTTAAAAATGCATAACTTTTGCAATGATCGATTGTCCAATTTTCCTCAAACCTTTAGTGATGTGTTCTACTAATGTTGCTGCTTTCACTCAATCCACATTTCTTTTTGGGTTCGGGTTTCCTTTTACACAAGATTAGCCAATCAAGTCCTTTCAGTAAGATTTTGAGGCAAGAATTATGATCTAATCAGAAATTAATTCAGAACTTCCGATGAGTAGTTTTAATTCGTTCATTCCTGGATGAACTGGTTAAAAATCGAAAATCAAAATAAATTTACAAGTATTTTTCGGTGAGAGAGAGAGAGAGAGAGAAACTTGAATTTCAGTCCTGAGCTATATATACCCTAAACTATGTTGCTAACGAAATTTAGATAGCCTAGATATTGTATAACTTAACAAGCTTTTGAAGATTCTGCAAACGAAACAACCGGATGACAAATAAAAAAAGGTTAAAAGTGATACTTTTCTTTTCTTATATACGCCATCTATTATGAAACATGGATGGCATATAGCTGAGGTTAGGATTCAGCTTTGAACTTTTTGTGAGATACTTTACAGAAACCACTAATATAAGATGTTCCAGAGCACACTATTTTGAGCTTTGGCGAAAAGCAGTTTTTAACGTGTCTGAGATATCGAAAAACAATTAAAGTAAAACAAAGCGATCCTACACCGTAAAAACATCGGTGTTAGATTTAACGTCACGGGTGTTAAATCTAACACCGATCAAACTTCAATAAAGGACCACACCCACAGGTGTTGAAAATGCACTGTGATGGTGTTGAAAAGTGTTCATCTGACACTTCGTGGTGTTAATTTGACACTGTACCTGGTGTTATTTTGACACTGTACTGGTGTTAATTCAAAAATGACACCACATGGTGTTGATTTGATATTTGTTGGTGTTAATATCAATGGTTTAACACCCGTCCAGCTTCAATAAGAGACCACACCAGCTGGTGTTACTTTGGTGTAAATTTATTTTCTCATTTTTTCAAAAATCTAGTATTTTAATGTAAAATTCTCGATCGTCTTGTTTAAATTAAAAATCAACAAGAAGTGCAGTTACTAAGAAACTCTTCAAAAAACAGTTTAAAATATGGAAATGACACCCGGAGGTGTTAATTTAACACCATAAATGAGCACCGAAAATTTAACACCAGCTCGGTGTTCACTAACACCGGACTTTTTGCAGTGTAATAAAAGGCGAGTCCAATCATTTGTTATAGGATCGCTTTGTTTTGGATATCTCAGCCATTTCAAAACCACTAAGTTTTCATCAAAAAACGTTGAATTCATCTTATTATAGAATTAGAAGATATTGCATATTTCAGAAGAGGTTTCTCGCTGTCTCAAAAAAAAATCACCATCAAAAAACATTGGAAACATGAAGCTCCATCTCAACCGAAACTGGATCATCTCTTTAGCAATGAATTACTCTATACCATAAAACCATGGTGTTCCCTGCTATTGATAGTAAAATAAAGCCAAAACCACAGAAACATATTAAGGTTTCTTGGAATTGATGGATTAAGATGACATCATATGGAGAGAACAAGTTCGTTATTCCAAAGGTTCAATCACCCCAAAATGATAAGAAGGTGTGTATAAATATCAATGGAACTCTATTGAAATTGCGAACCTTTTTTTTTGGGGGGGGGGGGTTAGATTACTAGAATCTTCGGAATGAATCTTTTTCATTGTCAAATAATAAAACGAACCTTTGGAAAAATAAGCCATATATTTCATTTTTGGATTAATGAATAACGAATCAATTTTCATTTCATGATTATACAGACCCTATAATCTATGTTTATCATTTTCGGATATCATTTTCAGATTAACAAAAAGTTGGCATATAGCCATAAGAGAATCTTCGAACCACAGTAAATTTTTATTGTCTGTGGGGTTATACAGTTTGATTATCCAGTATAAGTTAAAAAGAAATTGTAACACGAGTGATAATCATTGATAACATTATAATGGTTACCGTTATAAAACGTGTTTGCGTGCGATGACTTCAGATGACTTCAGATGACTTTAGGTTATATGCAATGTGAGAATGGATCGATAAGAGGTGATAGAAGAAAGATGATAAGGAAATAGTTGCTCGAGCGGTCAGCAGCTCCGATCAGCAGTTTATACGTACACCTCAGTCTTATTCACAAACACAATACAATGTCGTCATCATCAAACAGAGAAAATATTATCTTTTCAGCGATACTATAACACTGGTCACGTAGTTGTATAAAGATATAAATGATCAAATCGGCACAATAACAGTCATAATCAGTTATATTTTCATCATTTTCTTCTTTATTCTCTTTATTCCAGAACTTTAATCACAACATAATCTCATAGGCTTATTGTGACACAAAATGGTCAATTTATTTGCATTGAAACTCTTCACAAACCTATAGATTGGTCATGTTAAGTATCATAATGACCAGATTTTTGTGCATGAGAGCAAAGTTTATCAGTTATACAATGTATCACAGCTAGATTCGTTGCAGTTTCCTCAAAATCGGAATTTACATAAAAAGGATGCAGCTCAAATTAAACAGTATTTAGGCCTATTATAGATTCTCTCAAGTATATTATCATGCATTATAAATTCAGCTTTGCGCTTTTTTTCTTTATTTTTGCACATATAGCAGCACACTGGTAAACTTCATCCATTCTTCTCATGTTTATGCGCCTTGCATTTCTCATCCTGAATTCATTTTCCCCCGTTTCTTGTCATTCCTCTTTATTAGAGGAGCTCCAGTTACAGCTCAGTGACTAATCAACGTTAATAGGAAAGCATCCAGTTTTCTCGCTCCTCAAATCTATGGATAAAAAACCCCACCAACACTACCATCTACACCACCATCAGTAACAAATACACAACTATGAATACTTAATTTTTTTTGGAAAAAATATAAAGATAAAAACCCTAAAGCAATAAGAACACTATACCCCTCCAATTACCTTATCCGAAAAACGGTAACAACTAGTAATATTACATACTGGAATATATACACTGAAAAAAAACACACACACACGCACACACACATATTCCACAGGAAGAGTTGATAACAACATAAAAATCATCTCGCTATGATAGCAGCATTTATATGCAGACTGCAGAGAGATGATGTAAATTTATGATAGGCATGCGTGCCGTCTAAAAAATCTTCGGCATTGAGATAGCGCAAAAACAAGACTCTGTGATGCACTGGTGTAAAGAGCGCCATCACAAGTTTCATCCCCCCTCCCAGTTCTATTTTTGCGGAGGCTGTTCGGGTCAATATTGAAGAACAACATGTATGCCACAATTTCGTCGCAAATCGATAAACCTATATTTCAAATAGGTTTATTGATTAAAGGTCATCCCCAGGAGAATAAAATAAATAAAAATTTATAGTTAAACTAGCAAGTAATTAACAATGCACTATACTTAGCTGTATAATTAACTGTATAGGTCTTGGTATTTGAATTTTGTAAATACGCCACACATGCACACTTTTTTATTTGCATTGTCGGTTTGAATCCTAGGGGCATTAGCTTAGATTTATCATGAGCAATAAGATACCGTTCCATCTTGTGATAGTAAACAGGCTCGAAATTATGTTACGCAGCACAGGTAAATTGCGTAAAATTAATTAATACAATTGTATTATAGCTTTCCACGAATTTATGAATCAATATGATTTTGGCAGACACACATTAATGACAAAATACTGTGTTTCCACCAAATACTAATGTTATTCCATCGTTAAGTCAGAGCTTTATGAAATCTATAGAATGTGGTCTCCCGAATAATGTCTCTGAAGAGCTTGCTTCCAAAAGGCGCTAAATCGATTGAAATATGATGGATTAAGGCGCTATCAATCGATTGAAATATGATGGATTTAGCGCCTTTTGGAAGCAAGCTCTTCTATGCAGAACAAACCCGAATGTCTCACCTAAAACCTATGACATCTAGCCAAAACATCAATAACCGATTATAATAACTAACTGATCGAGACTATTCCGACGACTGTTTCACTAATGACAAAGACCCCAAATCCATCGAATGCAGTGCATGTCTCTCAGTGCATCGATCCGAGTCAGTATAACGCCTCTCACCGCCAAACCGCTACTAATGATAGCCGCATTTTAACACATGTATATATATATGAAAACATCACAAGTTTGCGAAGGTAAAACCCAGAATTGTCAATTCAATGAGAAACAAAATGGCAATTTCTGCAGCAAACTTTCCCAGGAATCACAACCAGTATTTATTGTTGAGACTCCGAGGTCAATGATGGCTGACTTCTGCATGTAGAGACGTGACAACAAAAAATCACTCTGATTCATATCAATAGACTATTGGCAACAGGACAGTAGTGATCTGCGTGCTTTATAACATATAGATATAGATATAAATATAAATTGATGACTCTCCGATAGGTCCGATTTTGACGAAACAGTAATGATAATCATTATACCATAAATTCATTTTCATTCAGCTTCGTCTTTTATTATGTCAAATTATTGGGGCCTATCTCACCTTGATTTTGATTTGATTTGATTATCATATCTTTATTGTCCAATATAAATTCAGTGTTCGCATGATTTAACAATACAGATACATAGTTATAATATGCATACATACACATTTCAATATAGGGCCCTACAAAAAATAAAAAGTAACATAGATACAATGAGATTAGTAAACATACGCATAATTAGAATAATGATATGATTACATTCACTATAATATTTTCCAAAGTATAATAACTAAACATAATCCTATAGTGCCTATTATATGTTTCCTGCAAATATTTTGAATATGATAATATATAAACCTATAAAACTTGAATATATTAACCATCTCATAATATTTATATAACTATATATTGCACGAATATCACTAGTCATTAATATCAATTAGACTCTGGACATTTTGATTTGATTGAGTGTATCAGTGATTAGATTATATCCATACACTCTGTAGCCTGTAATTATCATCATACATTGCAGAAAATGACGAGTGGATTTATGAGCTGGACAGTGCCACGTTAAACGTTGACCGCAGCCCCTCCGGTTTTTCTCGATTTCTTAAAGATCATGTGACTGAAATTTCTTTCTGCACGAAAGTCAGGTGCCATGACATGAGGATTTAATCCTCCACGAGAAGCGGATTAACGTTAATACCATTGTCAGGCGACGTGTCGGCACAGAACTCCAAAGTTCTCAGCATGTCGTCTGTTAGGAGCACTTGAAACAGGATACAGGTATAAACTTTGCCCTCAATTAGAACCTGTGCAATGTAAGTTGTCGCCTATACCAGACGTTCTATCTCAAAAATGTTATTGATGAGAACTCTTTGCTCTGAGGCTACGTAGACGGAGTATAGGTGGACGGTAGCGAGCATACATAGCTATGGAGTACAGTGGGATGCGGATACACATAAACAAGAGGCAGACCGTACACCTAAACGATACGTATTCTTGATGACAGTATGACCGATGACAGCTGCTGCACCTGTAACGTGTTAGAAGTACGACCGTCGGATCATGTAAGTATTGCCCAATTTTATTTTGGCCGCATTTGTTCGCCCGAGAACAACACGTATATTGGTGTAAATTAATGAGCATTTTTGCAATCACATAGACATTGAAAAGACGAGTCTTGTACATGTTAGGGCCTACTACTACCGCGGCTGTATGGAACCAAGGACCAAGGTCAGGGAAGCTGGTAGTGGTAGGCCTACGTACTAGCATATGACTAGACACCCTATACACTGGATAAGTAACTCAGTCTCATGAGTCATGCATACTGTAGTAGTGTCCGAGCGTCAACTGGAAGGTACCGGTAGCTGCTGCATGCGGTAATCACCAAAAATGCAACACAAAACTGTACTAACTACAAATGCTGAGAAATTCACATTTCACAGAAGAAGCAAGAGTCAATTTATCACAAGATTTTATCGTGTAGCGTTAAAAATTGTTCGAAGTGTTCATGATGTTAAAAAATGAAGTGTTGCCTGTTGGACCTTTTAGTTTTTACCGTACACTATATAATGTGAGATTTGAGCCTCATTTGTCGTTTTTCTCTTGGTTGTCTGCTCAATGCAAATGTATATGGTGAATTGGGGGTGTGAATACTGTGAAAACATGATATATTCGCGGCATGAATTTTTCGTGAATTGGAGCCGACGGCCACTGGCATTCAAAGCACAGTGTAATGGTGTTAGACAAGATTTTTTGCATGCATTTTAATTTTGCGAATCTTCGCGCTGGCGAAATTCGCGGAATTAAAATGCATTGAACATTCTTCGTTTTACAGTTAGTGATTCTGGTGCATGAATTACTAGACTCTAGATGTAAAGATGTGGAGCATTCCATTACGAAAATAGTGTCCGGACTTGTAAAGCAATTTTTGCAATGTTCACTAAAAGATAACTTTTTGCAGAGGGGTTGACTTGAAGTAGACACCTATATTTTCTAAAAATTGGAGTGAATTATTCAAATAATTTTGCAAAATTCATAATTTTCAGGACTTTGTGAATAATTGGTGTTATTTTTGCTGTAAATTTCATCCCCTGAGTTTGGAATTCAGAGCACAAAAAAGAAGTGTCCGGTACACAATACACTCTCCTATGGTCCTCACATAAATTACCAGCGTCTGCTAGCATATTAATATACAGAACTGTAGCAAATGTGAGTGTTCAGTCATTTTGCGGTGGGTGTATGGTACCGGCTGGTACAGTAGATGTTCTGTAATTGTTTCATGGATGAATGAAACGGCTCTTGCCGCCAATATGCTTCCTGTTGCAAACACAGGTAATTGCTCTACACTTCGCATGTAATATTACTAGAATACAAAGCCAAAGGATAAGGTGAGTGGTACATAACATGTTACGTTGAAAAAAAAATCAAAAACATTAAAGGTGAAGTGACTGTTGGCTGGCTTGCTTGACTGTTGCCAAGTTTTTGTCAAGTCTAGTAGGTAAACATGCATGTTTACCCAGACTTCATGATCATAGTTGAACAAATTCAGCAAGTAATTCCCTTTTTTTTTTCATGCATGGCCAAGAGTTTGCCAAGACTTCCTCATTACAATATGTCCCTATCACGCATACCCCACCACTTTGCCAAATGTGGCTGGGACTGTGAGTGTGTGCATCCATGTGTAGGCTATAACAAGGGTAGTGTAGTGTAGAGTGATAAAAAAAAATCAATAAATAAGGGGGGGGGAGGGGCATAAGGTCTTTCCAAAATTTCTTTCCAATCTTCTATCATGGCATGGTGCAAAAAACATCAGGGTGAGAGATGTGGGAGTGAATCTTCCGCTTTCCCAAAGTGAGCACATGGACTGTGCAGGATCACAATCAGGACAGTGTGTGCAAAGCCTGCGGTTAGCGCTAGTGTACACGTATACATGAGCAGAGCAGTGTGGATAGCAGCAAAGTTGCTGTATTGTATACTTGCCCTGGTGAGCTAGCAGTCTGTCTAGCTAGGTCAGTGGCACTCTTTGCCAGCTATTAGAGTGCATGCCATGTAATCATGATAATCAACCTATTGATTGTGGGCATCTTCGGCATGGATATGGCCACAACTTTTTATTTGTCTTCCTATTTCGGGCAGAGGTGTAAGAAAACGATTAATGGAAAGGTGAATGTGTGCTTTGTTGCTGAGGCTTGAGACTTGTTGTGTGTGATGCTGATGCAAAACAGTCCAATTCAGGTGGAAGATAAATATTGTGAACAGGTGCAAATTATGTTTTAAGTAGCACTTATGGACAAGTTTTATTAAGATTTAGAATTCTGAAGTGGTACCCTGGACAATTGAATATTGATACAAACTTATAAGGGTAGTGTATCAAAGTGTATTGTCCATTTTCATTTCTGTATCACTTGTTTTAATCCTTATTATTATTATTATTATTATTTCGTTTTATTTATACAGGGTGGCCCCGTCAGTAATCAAGTACTGTTTTCCAGGGGGCCCTGTAAACACATACATACAAGGTAACAATCGCAACAAATAACATTTACATAACTCCGAATAGTACATCAAAGAGAACAGAACTAATCGTAACATTGGGAAAATGAAGAATGAGAATAAATGTAGCAGTTTGCAACCGGGATGGAAAAAAAATGCAACTTACTGTCTGAGTTTATAAAGAAAAATGCACCCCTATAATGAATATAAACATGTCATATATACACATGTATCACAATATACATGCCTGAGAAGAAAAAAAAATGTCCCAAGAAGCCATATTTCTATCATTTGATGAGCACTGTGTCATATTCTAACTGTTATTATCCATGGTATTTGCATTAACATTTCCCTAGCTCTCATTTGAGTTTCATCTGGGCAGTGTAGGCCAATTTTCTATTTCATTTGCAGTATTATCGTCCTTGGCTCTAAGTACAGGGGCAACACATTCTTACAACTTTACAAAATCCTGTAGGTTAAAGTCCACATGTCTATTTCAAATTTGCAGATTAATCCATTCAAGAGTTATGATTTTTTTTTAAAGGTTTGATGCAGTCATCACTGATTGTATGAGGAGAAGTGATTATAGTTTGTGATCAAATGGAAAATTGTATAAAGAAAATGATTTCACAAAATTTCATTTTCTTTTTTAAATGAAAAGTGGACATTGCTTTGACATGTTTACTGACATTCAGATAATGTACATGTATTATTCACAGGAAAGTTGTTATAGGTCAAAAGTCAATAGCTCATATTGATAATGATAATTAATATCATTTATATAGCGCTGAATACTGTTTCTAAGTACATCAATCCGGAAAAAAAAAATTTGTAGGTCACTGCACTTGGTTTAAAATGTACTTCTTGAATGATACTCCAGCAAGGAGTGTCCATTTGTCATATTGTTTGGTTGGAAAGAGAAATAGAGCAATTGTTACCTAAAATGATGATGCTGTGGAAGATGTGGATGGCTACTACCGTTGCAAATAGCCAAAAAAACTTTTGTTTTCTGGCTGAAGATGCCATAAGGTACAAGTTGTTCATGTTGAAATACAATGTATTGTATCATTTGGTGTAATGGGGGGAAAATAGAAAAATATTTCCTTTATAAGGAGAGAGACTGAAGGTCAGTCGTCCACCAGTGTTCAGGATCATTAAGTTTCATCGAAACATATTTTATGCAATTTATTAGTGTCATTACCTCTTATAATGTACATCGGATATCATGGTTGTGTGAAAAGCAGTGGCGGATCTAGAGGAGGGCGCAACCGGCTTACGCCTCCCCTTTATTTTTCGTTTAAAAACAAAAGAAATAAAAAGAAACAAATGAAATGAAACCTGGAAGTGGCACCAGAAATATTAGTTGCGCCCCCCTTTACAGAATTCCTGGATCTGCTCCTGAAAAGTTGTAGGCATTCCAGTTGACTGAGTGCCACATTTACAATTATTGTAAGTTACTGTATTTTTTGGCTTAGACTCTTTGCTGTTTATGTGTTTATATGTGAATCACTTGCAGAAAAATATGTTTGCTCTTAAAGGGCTGGTATGGTATTGTTTGAGGTACGGATTCAACCTTTAACTTTTTGCAAGATTCTGAGAAACCACTCAATAGAACATGCAATTCTCAGAGGAATTAAAAAGTTTATTTGATGAAAATCAGATTTGATTGGAAGATGTTGTACATACTATCTTTTTTTTTTTGTGGGGGGGGGGGTGGATAATGTTGGTTTAGTTGGAGGAGTTAGGTTTAAAGATTTTGTGGTGTAGGATAGGGATTAGTGTTAAGGTTAAGTTGGAGGAGTAAGGAGATGGCGTGTCAGATGAAAACTGAAAGCAGATCAAACAGTGTCAGAACAAATATCCGTAATTTGTAAACCCTTCATAATACCCTGTACTACAGGGCCATGGCATTGACAAATTTTGTTTCTTTGTTATGAGTCATTTCTAGCATGTCACGCACCTCAAAGTCAAGTCAATATTGACTGAAGCAAAACAAGTGTAGGATTGGACTTAAGTTCCTTGAAGTGTTAGGAATTGTAAAGATGTTTTGAAGTCAGTGGAAAATAGGGCCCAAGAACAGTGATTGTATTTGTAGCACGATGTACACAGCGCATGCATGAAGTACGCACTTAGCCCTTTTATAGTGTCAACATCAAGTGTCCTATAAAACAGAAAAGAGAGAAAATATCAGGAGGGCGATAATCTTCAAAGTGCTCTTGTACACAACGTGTAGGTCTGAGAGATGATACTACTCCATGGTTTTAGTCTTCCGTCTTCTGATAGTCCTTGCAAATAATATTTGTAATGAGGCTAGCACTGTGTGGAACTACAATAGTAAATATTAGTATATGATCTGATCACATGTATTCATGTTTTGATAGGACTGGCTAATGTCATGGTCAACAACTTTGGTGAAAATGATTGTCTATGGTGATATTCATCTGAACAGAATGTGACTCTTCTTTGCTTTTTCAAGAAAGTTTCCAAAATCATTTTACTGGTAGATTGTATCTCGTGCAAGTTTCTCAAAAGTTGCACAAAGTTGCAGCTTGGGCTATAGATGCTCTCTTTTGTTATCATAACAGTTTTTATCTTTAAATATGTTATTACAAACAATGGAGTTGCAATCCAAGGATTTATATATATTTAGCCATATTTTGAATGTAAAGTTTGCAGACTCATTTGACTCTTTGGTTTCTATGTGATGGTTTTGATTTTTAAATTGTCATTTTCAGAATATTGGATACTTTTATTTGTACGTATTGTATTTCAGTGGTACATAGAATATTGCAAAGAAATTCTGGCAAGACACTAGGATATGTTGATAACTCTTTATGGATCATCCAAAGTCATAACTCCAGTAATTTGTGTTCATTTTTAATAGTAGATTGATTCTGAATGCATACAAAGGTACTTGCTTTTAAAATGTTGCATTGTTAGATGATGCATGTAATACCAGGTCATTTTAGATTACAATGTGCGTGAATTTCATTATTGTTGACTCTAAAGTATCTAGAACACATCTTGGTTGTATTAGAAAAGTGCTTTGTAGTTTTGCATGCTTTGGTGACCACATTCAAACTTGAAAGTGGGTACAGTTCAGTGCCACTGCAATGTACAGTGTAAGCGGTGGTTTTATTTTCGCGCTTTTCGCGCTTTGAGGTTGAACCGGGAATTTAACATCACGCAAAAATGTTTTGAATTCATCGGTTGTTACAATGCTATCATTACCCATCACGAATTTAAACACACGCGAAAAAGTCGGCACCGATGGAAACCGCGAAAGTTTCTGTACGCGAAAGAAACCACTTTTACAGTAGCATGGCCATCAGTGTTTACTGGTGTAAAGACTTTCCTGTGCGTTTTCTCTCCCCCCCCCCCCCCCCCCCAACATAATCACACAATTTGATAATATTTTCTTATTTTATTACACTGGAGGGTGCAAACAGTTCTGCTTGGGTGGCAATGGTTCATGGGATAATGGCACTAAGTAAGAAATGACCTCAGCTGCCTATACATGTATATGTACTTATTGTAGTCCAGGGGACGCTAGCTATAACTCTGGCTCTTTTTAATGACCCTGGGAACGAATAAATGGAAGAAAGGAACACAATAGATAGAGGAGACTGGCGAGTTATTTGTAGTGGTCTTCATTGAAAGATCTGTGAGAGGTACAGTGCAGTCATTTGGCTCAATCAGTCTCCATTTTGCATTTCCATGACTTCATTGCAGCTGAGGGATGCGATGTGAAAGATGTGTCAGATGCTTGATACCCTTTCCGATGGGTCGTGTTGTTTGGATGTGTGGGTTTGCTTGGGGAGGGGTGTTTATGTGTGAAGAGGTTGCAGCATCGCCATGTGAGGAGAGATCTGAAAAGAACTGTGTGGATTCTTTGGTAGCTCTTAACAAGAACTGAGCGAGATAGTGTAGCTGTTCAGGGTGAGTGCCAGTTTATAGGTTCCAACTCTGGCTTTTTCATGAGACTAACTGTACCTCTGTATTGGTTACGGGATTTGCAGTTCTTGTTACACATGGTGATGATGTTTAACAATTCTACAAGATTTGACTGAAATGAGATAGATAAATTGGTTAAATACATAGAACTGGCATGAAAATGAAAAAACATTGCATGCCACATGTTTCTTAAGTTGATGTTTTGATTCTGCAGGTTTATTAAAAGATGCGAAAGTCATCTTACCTGGCCGAGCACGAAAAATTACTCATACAAAAATATCCCCCTTGTACAGTTAACAGCAAAATAGTGGCAAAATAATAACAAGAGTCTGTATTAAAAGACTAAACTCGGGGTACGAATAAGCACAAAATGTGCAAATGTAAGCTGTCTTTTCTTCTTCCAGGGAAATCTCTTTTGTAATAGTGCTTGCTCCACAGTGAAGGAGCAATTTGAGGAAGGCTGTCCAACCTATAACTGTATGTTGGTTTGAAAAGGGCATGTCCTGTAGGCATTTGAAAGACATTTCACTGTACATTTCTGCCTGTACGATAAACACAGTGTATGATAGAAAGCTCTGTATTCTTTCTTTCAGACTTGCTTTTGTAATAGTTTTACTTTCTCAGTCTGTAGTGGGCTTTCAAAAGAGCGGGTCATGATTGTATATAATATGTTTGTTTATTCATTTATTTATTTATTCATTCATTTATTCATTTATCTATCTATTCCTCTCTATCTGTCTATCTATACCCCTAGTATGTATAGCACTGTGCATATTTAATATTTATTCATTTACAATGTAGATGGTATAAAATGAATAGCATGTGAACATTGCTAATCCTGTAGTCCCAATAATTGTAATACTGTATGGTGCTGAATGTTTGCATTATGTGCCTGCATAGTATTTCTACTGAATTCTACGTCATGCAGTATCCATGGTAACAGATGACGCAATCTGGGATTCCGTTTGTGCCGTATGGCATTGTAGCACACCAAGAAATTCATTTCAATAATGTAGGAATATTTGATAGAAATGCACAGATTTACCGTTCATCTGAAAGGTGTTCTTTTCTTCTTCTTTCTTTTTTTTTTTGTATTGTACATGTACACACATCGTAGGCTGTGCCCATCAATACAGTGTTTTGAATGCACTGTATAGTTAAAGCCTTAATTGCTTTTTGTTACTGCTAAAAGAACTTGGATCAATTATTCACTCAAACTGTGTGGCTGTACATGTAGTATACAAACGTATTGTATTCATATGGTCATTAATTGATGTATTTCAATCTACAGTTGTATAAATTTGTGTGTGTTTGTGTGTCTGTTTTTTAAATGTACGTGTACATTTTGTATAGTGTGCCATGGGAGCACATATTGGTAGTGTACCATGCAGATACTGACTGGAGGGATTTACTTGGGGCCTACAATTGTACATATACTGTATATCTTTGCTTGTGTGTCAGTGCTGTGTGTGTTTGTAAATTTAAGTCAGTCTGTCAGTTTGTCTGTCTGCCTGTCTGTCAGTCTTGGGTAATAATGGATAATCACTTAATCAGCCTGATGAGCTGTGCCATTAAGGGATTCTCGAAACGGGTGAAAAAAATGAATCGGGGATTACAGCTGACAGCATGGCAGAGTACCTGCCATGTGGTACAGCAATCATTCGCCTGCATTATACATACCTAGAGTAGTACTGTATTCGCTGTGCTACCTACAATGTACCTCAGTGGTTCTGATTGGTAGGTTACTACCTTTTATAGAGTTGTGGACTTTTGATCACCAAGCAGGTATTTTTTGAAATGTGCCTGATGTTGCTTGTGAAAGAGATGAACTGATTAAAGTGGTTCTTTCTGCTAGCATTCATTGCAGATCTAAGGAGTACATGTATTATCAAGGAGTTACCTCCTTGTATGTAGTTTGTATGTAGTTTGTATACCTCAGGTTGACATGTCATTTATATAACAACATACATAGGCGCCTACACTGTATGTTTCTTTGTTGATGCATTTATTGATTCAGAGAGTAACCACTCATTTATTCATTTAGTGAAATTTTTGCTTGTACATTTGTATTAAAGCTCATATATTTTTCAGTAAAGCTTGAACAAAGAACTGACTAAAATGTTCAAGCATTTTCAGACACTAACAATTTTGATACCAGAAGGATATATGTACACACTAGCTGTGGTTTTATTTGACGTGAACGCTGACTATCGAAATGTCATCTAATACAAATTCATACTGAAATGACGGTCAGAGCATCATTTCAAAGTATATCTTGATAGTGAATCACATTTGCTGATGTGTCTGAATGTATGGCGATCATAGAACAGTATTTCTACTGGGTGGGGCTTAAAGTGAGTGCGTGTGAAAGGTGACCTTACAACGTACCTCTCATTTCCATGGATGAGAGCCGGGCAGGGGGTAGCGGCGACCACAATAACATACAATGTAATGTGCGTAAGGTATTAAACTGCGCATCAATGTCTGTTTTTTTCTCTAAACGGTGGAGGTGATGCATGTGTCTGAACAGTTCACTTGCTATATGATGAAGATTTTTATCGGATGCATTATTGAGTTTCAACAATCTTTTCTTGGTATTTTAAACTTTTTGTGTCTGAACAGGGGATGAGCCATATGAAAAAGACAAGCCAACACTGCAGCAACCTTCATGTTTAAGTCCTTAAAATGTGACATTCATGTACCTGCCCCTCTGATGTTCTGATGGAGGGCAGAAATTTGTGCGACGTGCAATTAAACACACAGCTATTTTAATGCAGCCAATCACTGGCCTTGGCGGTCGCAGAATGTCAACCATGTGCTATGTCCATGTAATAGACAAGATGATACCTGGTATTTTGAAGACACATACCATGCCATATCAATTTAGAAGGTGTTCTTTTGAAGGTCAGGGTTTATTGTACACTGTACAAGCAGCATAAGTACCTACACTGTACAATGTCTACATACAATATGCATGTATGCACAGTGCAAGTCAAGTGACATACATCACACAAAGCCAGTCTCATTAAATGTTCAAGAGATACAATTGTACAGATAGATTTCCACGCAAGACCATGTTTTATGTCTTTTTTGGGGCTTGTTATTATCCTGGGTAATCAATAATTATAATACCATTCAAAATACATGTACACTGTAGCTACATATGTACACGTACATGTACAGTGTAGCTTGCAGTAAAATTCTGTATCAACATGACATGACAGGGACAGATGAAAAGAGTCATGAGAGTATTTTCTTGCCTAGTTGAACAGTGTCTCGATCTAGATTCATAGTGCATGCGGGAATTACAAGTGAACACATTATTTCAATTTCAATTTCAATGATTTATTGTCATGCATTTTATAAGCAAAATTAAAGCAGTACTTAGAGACGAGACAGTGTTCATTCTTTATGTTTGGCAAAGGTGTGATCACAGGATCCAAAACTTTGTGGTGACTGCTGTGAGTACATTATACCTTCAGATACCATTTCGTTTAAAAAAAGAAAAATGAAAATGTGAAATTTGTAAACTATTGCATTGTATACATATGCTTTGAAAATTTGTTTCTTTTTTCTTTGTTTTAACACCACTTTAATTTTCTCTGTGTGTGTTTTTTTCCTCTAATTTTGCATAATTTATGTTTGCCTTGTGATGGGTTTGATTTGTTAATGCGCAAACATTGCCATTTGTTTGGCCATGAAATGACTTGCTGTCACCACCAGTGGCTGTCACTATGAGAGGTATTATAAAAAGCAAATATAAAAGCCCTCTACCTTTTAGTTTATTTGTTTGCAATCTTGTACCATTCACTTTTAGGTGTTATGTAAGGACTAGGTTTGACATTAAACACTTGCCAGTCTGGTGTTAGTTCAAGCAATAATGCTACTGAGGAGGATGAATGAATGAGAATGAATGAGAATGAATGAGTTAAAAACACAGTATGACAACATACAAATTCTTAAGTGTGCAGAATTGCTCAAAGCAAGCATCAAATTTGAAGAGCAGTTTGAGAAACCCTGCCATAGAGGGAGGGGCTAAGAATCTTAAGTATTATTACTTGTAATGTCAATATAAAACACAGATTTTGGTCTTTTTTGTTTGAGTTTTTATACATTAGTACACATATATTAAAAGGATTTTGATACACTGTTGGCATATTAAATTTTTTTACAAATTGCACCGGCATTCAATGCATAGCAAGTGTAGACAAGAATTTTGGCATACATTTTTTATTTTGCTAATCTCGACTCCTCGCGATATTTGCGACAAGTTCATTACTGTGACACGGTAAGGGAATTATATTTTCATGAATACCTGATTAATTTGCCTCATCCCAGTAAAATTGTTTATTTGTGAAGGTTATTTACATGAAAGACTTCATCTGAAGTGCAAAGGGGCAATATCAAATACAAATTTATATAAAGCACCAGTGTTTCTAGTCAGGATTTCCAGGAGAGTTATTTTACAATACCTCCAACATAATTTTTGTCATGGATATGGTTTTCGAAGACGAGCTGAGATCATTTGATGTCCCAAACCACTTGGTATCTAATATCTTTAATAGCCTTGGTCAGCCAGTCCTATAGGCTTCACTTGTAAACAGAATATGTACACTATACTAAAGAAAAAGAATGTGGCCAAGGGGAAATACAATTTTATTTAGGGAGAGATTGTCAGCTGTGATTTTTGTACTGCACGCAGTGTTTCATTTTAACGAGTGTTCACGAGAAAAGATTGTCAGTGGCGCACAAAAGAAAAGAAAAGATTTCTCTGCAGTGCTTGGCTTCTCTGTTCACTGCGGTGTAGGCTTATGACTAATCACAGGACAACAAGAAGTTACTACCAGTTGCTAAGATGCGTACACTAAGGAAGGAGATTTTAGTGGTTGCCATATAGAGCATGTTCAGAGGGCCTTTAGTACTGGATGTCAAACTATTTGCTCTCAGTTTTGGTCCACTATTAGGGGGGTTCACATGTACACCAATTAGCGGGATACAAATCTCGAGATTTGCATCGTGATCGGTATCTCGAGTTTTTTGCACATGTGGACAGAAAAAACCCGATAATTAGCGGGATAAGCATCGCGATGCTAATCCCAAGAAATCTTGCGCTAGTTCATCAATTAGCTGGATAATAGGCCCCGCGCTGGTACGTGTGAACGGTCGGGATTAGAATCTCAAGTTTTTATATCCCATCATACTTCACCTCTTTCACCTCTTTGGCGCACCACAACAACCGCGCACGAACCACACCACTGACGCGCAAAAAACAATGGACAAAGGGAAGCGCCCGCGTGCAGTGATAGAGAAGGGCGCTGTGTGACCCAGTTTGCAGGCTTTGCTGTTATCTCTATCGGCAATTAGCGGGATAATTCTGTACGTGTGGATGCTTGCAAAAAACTCGAGATTCCGAGTGCGATCGCTATCCCGCTAATTTGGTACGTGTGGACGCTCGCAAAAAATCTAGAGATATGGAGTGCGATCGTCATCCCGCTATTTTGTACGTGTGAACCCGGCTATTGTCATACTGTGAACAAAGAAAGAAATTTTATACCATTGCTGTACAAAATGTATTTGCCAAAATAAAACCAGTATACAATATAGCTTGTAAATGATTACAAGTATGCACATTTGAGGTTGAAACCTGTGTTTCCGGACAGCATTTTACTCTAAATTTCCAACAAGATTTCAATGTATGTACAGGGAATTCATCTGTGCACAGTATGGTATTGTATGTGTACACAGTCATTATTGTCAATGATGCATTATCAGAGCGTATTAGGATTTCCTCTGCAAGTTGAGCTAGGTGTGACTGAGCTTTGACACAGTGTACAGTAGTTACAGACGATTGCTATTCCCAAAACTACTCTATGTGCATGTTCATATTGCTCTTCACAGAGCTGCCAATTCAAATGTATGCTTTTTGATACAAACATGTACATCTGAGTCATTGTTTCTTCTTGTGATCATCAAATATAGAATATGTTTCTTCAAACATAAATATTTTGTTGGAATTTCTGTCAATAGGCATGCTGGCTTGATACGTGCATGTTCCAATTGAAAAGTAGGCCTACTGCACTTTCAAAACTTTGTTTCATTCTTTATTATTATTATTGTATTTTTTTTTTGCAGTGCATCAGTTCATTTCATGAGCTTCTAAGGTTTGCAGCCCTGTCTGTGCCATTTATTTATTTATTTATTCATTTATTTATCTATTTATTTTTTATTTTTTTACACATGTATTTATTTATTTATTTATTTATTTATTTATTTTGGTTGCAATATTAATATAGGATCTATTACTACCTTGGGCTGAGATGCATACTGCTTGGACATTGCTGTCAAGAGCACATTTTTTTTTTTCTTTTCAGCAACCTGCTCCCCCCTCCCCCATCAGTGACCAACATCTTTTTTCTTCCTCCTCCTCCTCCTCCTTCTCCTTCTCCTCCTCCAGTGACGTTATTATCATTGATGGTATTATATGATATGCTGTTATATAGTATATTTCATTAGGTTATTAATGTATTAAATTACAATACTATTGATCATATTGATTATGCATATAGTCGCTCCCTATATGAAGTACAATGTACCTTCCGGCCAGCCCATCTCCTTTAAATCTAGAAATGCCGAGCGACAGAGGTATATCACCGGTGATTGTGTGGATAGAGATGATGAAGTTGACATTTGTGGTGATTATTATGGTGTCTTATAAGCAAGGCTCAGTGCTTATAAATTCTCTTACAGTGAAAGGGGGGGGGGGGACAACCAGAAAGTATATTTACACAAATGCCTTTCCTGAAAAAGTACAGGAATACTTATGAACCTCTGAAATTAACTTCGACCATTGTTTGTTTTCTTTTCCTCTGTTTTATGTAGGCGCTCAAACAAGTGACACACAGCAGACTGTGATAGATGTAGCATTTATCCAGTGTACACGGAGTGAGTTCCTATAAAACTGTGAGCCCCTTGCATTTGTATGGTGCGCGTGTCCGGCAGAAATGCAATAAAGATATTTTGAACGGGAGCTGTGAGCAATCTTGGAGCCTGTTGGCCTCTCTCACAAAGCCCAGAAGGGGGCAGGCATGGAACGCCTGGGATATTGTCGCAAATCCGACACGGACTGTCCACACTCGATGGTGGTTTCTGCAAGCAAAGGCCTCCTCTTCACCTCCCACCGGTCGCGTTGCCACGGCTGCAGTCGGAGGACATCAGAGATGATCCCGACGTGGAGGATATGGACCGCCCGGCGAGCTGCCTCAGTAGTCCTGCTAATGGTGCTCTACTTGTCGTCCGGTAAGTGGGAAATCCGACAGGCTGAAATTGCCCCACAGTGGGGGAGAATTGCTTTAAATGGACGTCCACAAGGACGGAGGAGGGAATGAGAAATGCCTGTAAAAAAAGTGAAATATGATGAATAATTTTTTTCTATCTATATTTAAAATGAATGATACTACTTGAAATGAAGTCATTTGATATTTACCGAGTCTTTCTGAACGTGTAGGAAGACTCCAGTTAAAGGGATGGTACAGTATTGGTGGAGATGAGAATTGGGCTTTTAACTATTTGTGAGATACCAAGAAAACATGTATGAAATAGTACAGAGCATACCATTTTAAGAGGAATTCAAAGTTTATTTGATGAAAATTGGGTTCGGAATGACTGAAAGATCCAAAAACAAAGTAAAACAAAGCGATCGTAATGAAAGGTGGGTCCCACACTTTATTTGAGTTGGTCTGTTTTGGATATCTCAGCCATTTCAAAACCAATTTTTATCTAATAAATATTGAATTCCTCATGAAATTGCATGCGCTTTCATATTTCATAAGAGGTTTTTCATTATCACACCAAAAAATGTTAGAAACCTGAAATTAGGTCTCAACCAAAACTGTACAATCCCTTTAATATAAACCAATAAAATGTCTCACGTTTTGATGAATGAATTCATGTATAATACACGTACATGCCCCCACACTTTTTGTGCACCATACAAAGGAATACATAAGGTGTCATCACTTTGGGCCCCCACACTTTTTTTAACCCGGAAGTACGTAAGTGGGACTAAGATAGAAATAGATAGGGATCTTGAAGTATGGCGGCAGTAAGGTTATGTTTTTTCTCTGAAGATCCTTTTTTTTTTTTTTTTGCTTGTCAGGTGAAGAAACCCGGAAGTGGACGGGTAGAGATGAGCTGAGGACCCTTTTTTTTTTTTTTTTTTTTGCTTGTCAGCTGAAGAAACCCGGAAGTGGACGGGGAGAAGAGATGAGCCTTTTTTTTTGCTTGTTAGCTCATGAAACCCGGAAGTGGGCCCCCACACTTTTGAAAACACTGCGCCGGCCCTGTAATAGCTTCCCTGATTTTGAAGTTATTGCCTAGATAGTGGAGTTGAACATACTAGATAGCTGCAATGCATGTCACACACAAGGATCTCCCCGATAGCCCTTTTCAATCAACCCAATGTTGACGTTTGAATGTAAGCAGCCTGCACCATGGCATTTATGTTCAGGTCATGTTACTGGGACATCTCTCGAGAAGAATTGTTCAGATTTTTCTATGTGAATCTGTTCTTCTCATTTATGATTAAATAGCAGAATACCATCTGGTGACGAGGGTTTGAAAGAGCAAAGTTCCATTTTCTCAAAAGATGTGATACTGAAAAAAAAAACACTCAAGGCCTGGTTTATATGCAGTAGCAATATAAAATGCTTCTTTCAAGAAAAACTGTAATTAATGATGATGTTTTGTGCAAAAGGAAGTTTAGTTCAGAGGCAGTGATATAATAGTTGTGTGATATGTTAGTATATTGGGTAATGCATGGAGGATGCTATGCAGAGTTACTATCATCTGCATTTTAATGAGTTTCAGCTTGTGCATTGTAGCATAGTGTTCATTCAAGGATATCATTGGCTTTACTTTGCAATTGTCCAAAAAAGAGGCTTTTAAAAAAATATCCTTATTAGAATGTTAAATACCTGTTTAACTTTTCATCACTTTGTTTCTGTTTGGGCTGCAGAAAAAAAAAATGAATCGAAAGCTTTAGTACGCTGAATGCTTAATGTTTGAGAAGTTCATGAGTATTCTCACTGATGGTCACTTTCTTGTGCACTAAACTTGCCTTTGTGTTTTTGAAGTTGGAAGGATTACCCTCTTTGCAATTTTCTCTCTAGTTTAAGTGTTGGGAAATGGAATATCAACAGGTAGAGCAAGTAAAATTACCTTTATTGTAGGAAATACACAGTGAAACGTGTGCTTTATAATGCGTCACCTTTCGCAATCTGTCTTGCAGCTGTATCAGCTACGTCTTGCCAGAGAAGGGAGCTAATAGAGGGCTACGTCCCCAGCGACATGAACCGCGTCAACGACTACAGACCCCGCAACTCGGTCCACACGATGGAGGACTGCGTCACGGCCTGCTGCGACACGACGGGCTGTGACCTGGCGTGGATGGTAGAGGGCTCCTGTTACTCGGTGGGATGCAGGAGCCCGGCTTCGTGCAAGACCCATGAGAGCGTAAATTACAGGGATTCCCAACTGGCATTCATCCGAGACTTAGGTAGGCATTATCGTAATGATTAGACATTACTCCACACTTGTGCATTCATCGGCTGTGAGAGTGTAGTAAAAGTCATATATCCATGGTAAACATGAAGTTGAAATATTCAATGTGTATGGTTGTAATCTCATGGTGTGACATTCTCTATGAAACTGGCTTCATAAAACTTAGACTATGTGGGCATGGCTGACAAGATATTCACTGACATTTGTGTGTGTGCGTGTGTGTGTGTATGTGTGTGTGTGTGTGTGGGTGAGTGTACAACGTACAAGCATGTTTGTCATCATTCAAATATAAATGATGGAATCGTGTGTTCGAGAGGGTTGTACCATATCGGTGTATAACATTTGTTTTGTGTTGTTTTGTTTTGTTTTCTCATATGATCTCCCATTAATGCACATCGTATACGATATAAAAGCACTCTGAAAAAGATGAAAGACTATTAAAAGCTGGGATAAAGTTTGGGATTCTGGCTTTTCTTCTTTTATAGCTCACCGGATCTAAAGTCTCTAGTGAGCTATTGCTATCACTCATCGTCTGGAGTCCGTTGTCCATTGTGCATCCTGTGTCATGCGTATTAACTTTTGGCATTTTCATCTTTTTCTTGAAAACCCCATGACTTTTCACCAAATTTGGTCCGAAGCTGCATCCCTAGGGGAATAGGATGACAATTTATTTAAATGGGCACCATGCCCTCCTCCCCAAAGGACCCCCAAAGGACCCTCAGGGGACCCCAACCATCCCTTGTTAAGGAATTATCTCTAAAAAAAATATCATATTTTGAACCAGAAGTGATAGAGCTTAAGTACATTGATTATTGTAGTAATAAGTTTCTTCATGGTAGTTCCAGGGTTGCTCCCATTTAGGCTCTGTGGGGGTCCAAAATAAGGCCTTCATTTTTCATTTTACATTGCAAATATTTTATCCACAAGTTATTAGAATGTATTCAGTACAGTAGGTGAACTATTCAAAAGCTTGATGTTGCACCAGGTACTGAATCCGTGGAATTGTGACATGTAGCAGTCAACCAGGCATTCCCATCTTCAAAAGCTAATAGAGAAGCAGGTGCAGTGGATAGTAATTCACCATAGTACAGTGTACATCATGGTGGAAATGTTGGCGAGGTTGAATGAATTGGAATGATTAAAATTGTTGAATGTACACCACTAACTATCAGAGTGTTCAGCTTGCAGTCTAATGAACAGAATGAGGGTTTTTGTCTTTCCAATGGTTGATCAATGCAGGGTTCTTGGAATCATGGCTACTTGTGACTGATAAGGTTTGGGCTAGAACTATTAAGGTGTAGTACATAAAACTAAGAAAAAAAATAAAATAAAATCAGTATTCTTTTATGTTATGTTTATAAAACTGCTACCTCTCTGAGTGCTTGCTCCACTCTGCAATACTGGAAGCCAAATTAAACATAGTGTGCCTGGAGTACTAAAAGCTTTGAAGAGTACAATATCGCTGCATGTTATCACATTACAGAACATTGTACAACATTGTAGTTTGAAGACCACACTGTAGGATGAGCATATGAACAGATGTTTTCAACGTTTCGTGCAGCTGCCCTGTGAAACCTGGGATATTGAAATCTTCCCCTACTTGATACAATATACATGTGTTAATAAAGGCCTGATAATAAAATCCAATAACGCCAGCTGCAATTAATGCCATTTTGACACAGAAGGCTGTCCATGAATAAAGCCCATGGGTCTGGGTATCTTGACAGCACACTACCAGGTACCTTTTATTGTGTCCATACGTTGTGCACAGTGCATCTGTGCATTTTAATATCTTGATGTGATTTCCGTGCACATGTGCATGTTTATCCATACAGTATGTGTATCCAGGCATGGGAAGGCTTTGTGTAGAGTTTGTGGCAGTGAAAGAAGTCTGTGAAAGGCACCGTCATTGACTGTTGATGGAAGAAACCTTACCTATAAACCCTCTCAACACCATACCTCGAAATCCTGTCAATATTGTGTGCCCGCAGGGCTGAAGGAGTTAACCTTTGCAGGGGTCTGAGATGCTATTGAGAGTACTAGGCTATAAATCTTCACAGTGAGATTGTGAATGTGTGCATTTCTTGGAATTGTGTCTACTGGGAATACAATTTCAATCATTGTTTGGGGGGGGGGGGGGGGGGGAGGGAGATAGGCCTGACTCTGTTGTTGGCAATATGATACATTATATCGTGATATGCCCAATGGCGGCAAAGGCAAGTCTATGATGGATTATGGATTGAACAGTCTGTACTTCAAATCGATACACTGCAGGAAGAGGTTTCAGATCTCTGTTGCTAAGTATTGAATATCTGTGGCTGCTCTAAGTACCGGTAGATGCCATGGGCATTCTAATATCCATAGTTATATGGGTTGTATATGAAATTATACTTGTATGACATTCATTTTCTTTTTCTTTTCTTCTTTTAATGAAACATACTTGTAAATGTTCCTTCAGGTTGTTTCTAGCATTAATGCTGAGTATTATTTTATTCCCCCCTGCCTTCTGAAAGAATTGACTCTGTTCTTACAATGCTAGAAAAATGAACATGTACTGCTGTATTTTGAATTCTCTGTATGTTTCCTTTGTACACTTCCCTATTGTGGCATCACAAAATTCTTGTCTTCTCAGGGCCCAGTGTTTGTGGATTTTTAAAAGTAAAACCTTCAAAATTCAAAAACCTTCAAGGAAAAATGCATTTTTTATAAGACATTTAGTTCATAGACGATTTCACACCAGTATTCCTGTAGATACCACAGGCCTGTTCAAGCAGGTTCTCTCATACCTCCTTGGTCTGTTCTATCACAGCACAATTTACACAGTAGCAGGGCTGCCAACACTGGAAACTAGTTGAGAGTGAGACTCCCATAGGCCAATGCTACAATTTAGGAGTCAAAATGAGTGAGATCAATAGAAATGCATGCGTGCATATGAAATAAAGTTTTAGAGTGAGAACGGACCAAAATGCATGAGTCTCACGCTCAATGCGTGAGAGTTGGCAGCCCTGCAGTAGGCCTACTGGAGTACATCACTTTGTAGCATTGTACTGGCTGTTATCGTGATTACAGTGGGATACATTTAATGAATTGATAGACGTAAGTGCAATTGAGATTAGATGAGAGAGTACAAGTGTAGCCCAATTAAGCAAACTTGTGTATAATGGCCAAACGGATTATTTACAGTACTAGTAACTTGCTTAATGTGCAAATTAGAGGACATGTGTACTCTTTGTAGTGTAAAGAACATAATGGATGATAGATGAAACAAAATATCAATGTTTTTTTTTTTGCACAAAGTGGGTTTGTACCTAGCACCTTCAAAACATTGTAGAAGCATATTTTTAGTTCTTGTGTATGGGGAACACTTTATTACAAACACAGTTAGTTCTGACTCTGAGCAGACTAAAATACAATATATGTGCTGCCCTGTGATTTGAAATCATTAGGTGTTTTCAAAATCAGCCCGATGTTTCGAAATAGCGCGCTATTTTCTGACTTGGGAAATTAACCCGATCACGAAATAGCGCGCTATTTGATAATGTGAATACAAATTAGTGCGCTAATTGATTGAGAAAATTTCTCGAGTCCAACTTGGGAAATTTCCGAAATAGCAGGATAATTAATGCGAACTAGCGCGCTATTTTGATAATGTTCGGGCTGATGTGAATAGGAAATGAAATAGCGTGCTAATTTGCGATCGCGAAAAATATCTCGAGCTTTGATTTTTATTGGGCTGATGTGAAAACGCCTATTGTGTGATTTGCCTGGGCATGATACAGTGTCTAGACTGTTGATAGTATGCATAGTCGACCTTAAAGACTGTAAAATGATAATTTTTTGCATGCATTTTAATTTTTTGAATTTTGCGAGGGCCGCGATGCCTGAAATTAAAATGTATATCCCATGTGAAAGTTTTTGTTTACATTATGCATTGATTGTCAGTGGCAATACGCAAATATTTCATCCTGCGAAAAAGGCTGTTAGTTCCAATTCACGAAAATGTCATGCTGCTTTGCTTTAAAGTAATTTGCTCTATACCTGTGGCTAGCCAAGGCAACACCACCTCTTTCCCGTTGTTCATATGGCCACCCCGACAAGGGCATCATACCATTTCAATAGACGGATTCAAACTGAGTACACGTCTGACATTTTGTTTTTATAGTTGCCCTACCGGGCCAGTGGGCTAGTACAAATCGTGTGTTTTTGGCGCCCTGCATGCAACCAGAATGTACTGTACATGTAGTAGGATTAAAAAACCAACACTGTATGGGTATACAAGCTGTACTCCTAAAGGCTTCTTTCATAGTAGACATCCTGTAAGACTGTGTGTAATTACACACTAAGTGGCGCTGTCATCGATAAAAACAGTAACAGATGTCTCTTCTTTTTTTGTGTGTTTGTGTTTGATGGATTATCATTCAATGACTAGCATAGCTCTCTGTTTGTGCTTGGCAAACGTTCCAAGCTGGTATCAGTGTGTACTCCATCATCAACTGAAACAAAAGATCAGAGCAAGGCAAGATACAGTAGGGATAGATTAGGCCAAAATAAATAATATGTTAGTTTCCGGTAACATGACCTCAAGAAGAGTGGGTCGGAAGGTAGGGGAAAATTTCATTTTTCGAAAAAATTTTACCCTCTGGTAACCAAACCCCTAGAATAGTGGGTCGGAAGGTAGGGAAAAAATTTTATTAAAAAAAAAAAAATTTACCCTATATTTTATTTTGTCTGTATTTGCTTCCTGAAGCACAACTAAAATCTGTGGGATAGGAAATCCGAAAAAAGGGACATGATATGTTTTTATAGATATGAATTTTTGATCTAGAATGTTCTTATTTATTTAAAAAAAAATTGTTTTGGATAATACAAAGATTGAAATAAAAAGAAGAAACATAAGTAGACCTAGCTCTGTAGCATACGTTACAGGAACGTATGCAAGTCGCACAATATTGCAATGCACACACAGTCATTAATCTAAATGCATTTTATACCGTACACACATGCATTGCATTGTGTAAAAAATGTATTGGGTACGCTATACGGTACTTCGCAGTTAATTGCGTGCAGCACAACGTTGTACTAAGTCTAGTTGTACTTGTGCGCGCTGGTGCAACTTCTTCTGTCATTCTTCATATGAATCATAAAATTTCTGTTGAAAGTCTTGGAGATAGATTTCTTACACGGACGGACTACTGAAAATTTTATTTTTCTCTATGAGGATAAAATTTACCGGGTCAGCAACTTTTGGTCGGGTCGGTCGGGTTACCGGAAACAACATATTTTTTTTCTATGGCCTTACCCCTCAGATCCGGGGTCAGGATTCAAGATTTTGGCCTCAATAGAAGAGTTGATCATCAAAAATATTGATACAAAATTTATGCACAATGGATATTGCCAGACCAAATACTGTAAAAGCTGATATTTTCGCGCCACTAATCTTTCGCGCTTCTAAGCCGTGTCAGAAGACTTTTGCGTGTCTTTAATCCCCCAGAATCAAGACATCAAGTATTGGAACATATGGCACGTAAAAATATTCGCGAGCTTTTATTTTTGCGCTAGCTTCTGATTGCGCGAATTGCCCAAAAATTTCAACACCGCGAAAATTTCAACACCGTGAAAATTTCCACTTTTACAGTATTTTGCAAAGCTTACCTTACAACGTAGGCTTGCCTGAATTACAGTACAACAAAAACTATGAAATGCTCAGAAACTGAATTCAACGTACACCTGTTCACCCGCAGTAACAAAGTGGATGGAATATACGATATATGCCACAACGTACAAGTCCTCTGAAGAAAGCTATCTATGAATTTGAACACTGTAAAGCAAAATATTTTCGCAGCATGAAATCTTTGCAAATTTGAGTCGACTGCCTTTTTTGTGGCATCATATTTTCGTGAATTGCCACTGGCATTAAATGCATCGCATAGGCAAGAAATTTTGCAAACATTTTATGTTTGCAATCTTGGCTCTCATGAAAATTTGCAATTTAAGGATCCCTGTACATGCATTATGGTTTCACTAGTTGAGTATTAATGTATGGAGATGTTTGACATTAAAAATATGTAGGTTGCATTACAATATTTGCTCAGTGTAAATGGGGTTTGAACTATTCATTAAAATCACCTTGGATACTGATACAAGTAGTGTAGACACTGCACCCCCGTGATAGCCGATTTGTACACACATAAATACATGAGATGTGGTGACAGCATCATAAAGACACTTTGAAATAGTTGTGCTTCAAAGGTTTTTAGAGTATCAAAATACTTGCCCAACTCTTATACAGTAGTGATCATGTGAGTTGACTTTATGGTGTACAATGTGTGTCTGCCATTTCACACATGTGACCTTTTTTAATAGCACTACCATGGGAAACGGGTGACTGATCATGTGGAAAGGGGGACTATCGTTGTACATACAGTAGGCAGTGTCGCAGAGCCAGCAAAAATCAGCTTTTATATCCCAATCAGATTATCGTGTTATCTGGCCCTGTGATCCCTTGTACAGGCATTGTATACGTTATACAAGGGGCTGTCACTTGAAACAGTATGTAACAGCAATGAAAGACAGAGGCATCAAGCGTGTCAAGCCTATGAATGCTTCTTTACAAATACAGTGTACACAGCGCTGAATGAAAAGTGTATGATGGTCTTTTCCAAGCTTACCGAGACGTACAAATGTAAATGTTTCTTCTTTTATAATGGCTTGTCAGTCGTGAAGGATTATGGATCTTATGGTACATTGTCTATCTCTGTTTGGTTTGAATGAGGTTTTTACGTGATTGTATGATCTGGGAGCTGATTACACCGATAAGAACTGTGTGAAAAATAACCAAAAACTGTGTGTAAAACAACCAAAGAACAACAAAAACAACACTGTACAAATTATGTATTGTATTTGAGTTTTGAGTGTGTCTGTTTACCCTAGGTAGCCCCTCCCCCCCCCCCCCCCCAAAAAAAAAGAATAAAGAAAAAGAAAACAAGAATAGAAAAGAAAAAAGCCCTGAAACCATCAAAAGAAAGTGAAAGGAATAAAAGGAGAAAAAAAAAACTTTTAAAAATTCTTGTGGTTTGGTTGCCTATTATCTTTCATATTTTTGTTTTCAAGATACAGTTGTTAGTAGTGACAGGTGTCTAGATCCCTAAACAGGTGCAGGATGTAAACAAAACTATGTACAGTGTGTAAATTGTCTCTCATGCTTATGCATGCTGAAATTAGTGAGTCCATTGTAAATACCAGAATTTACATTTGAATTCATGTTAATTATAGGCAAACACTTGTGAGTTTCATATCTTTATTTTTAAAGCTTTTTTTATGCACAATTGTAAAAATTCCAACTTAGACTTTACAATGCACCCTTCACAGGCAATTATAATTGTGTTTGTCTGTACTATAAGTCTTTTCTGTTTTACAGTGCGTTTAGATTTGTGGTTGTGGCATTAAAGTCTGAGCAAGCGGCAGTCTCACACATTTTGAATGCCAGCTATCAAAGGGTGACTTGACAAAGTAGGAAAATATTAAATAAGATGTTTGACTAACCTTCAAAGTTTACATAGAATGCAGTCGGTTTCTATAGAGCCATAGAAAGTGAGCTTTAGATTGAACTATTGTGAAGTGGTTTACTACCTAGTGTATATTGCATGCCACTATTAAGATTTGCACAACATAAGACTTTGAACTGTAACTCAAACAATTCTTGCTCAAAGGTATCTCAAGGGCATTAAAGTATGAAGAGTTCAGTACAGTGTTATTGTATTGTACACAAGTCTGCATTTATAGTGTAAACACAGCTTTGTGGCTGCTATATTTATAATGAATGCTTAAAATCATGATATACACGATCTATATCTTATGATGTACAAGTATGTGTGAAATTGTTCCCATCGATTTGGCTCTTTGCTCTGACAGAGTTAAATGTCTTTTAGTGATTGAACTTGATATTATTTTTTCTTTTCCTTCCTGATCCTTATTCAACAGATTTGTCAACTCTGCTGTGTTTGTAAAGTTCTCAAGTTGCACAATGTACATTACATGTGACCAGGGGTCTGTTTCATGAAGTCATCACATTAAGTCTTTACATAAATTTCAAAATGGCCACGGTGGCTAATATGTAGCTGTGAGCGATTTTTGAACAAAAGTATAAGTCAATTTCATGAAGTCTCTCATAAGTGTCTCTTGTGAGCAAAAAGTCTCTTTTTAAGACTTTCATATTGAACGGACCCCAGAACTTATGATGGTCAAATACCAGATTCAATATCCCTAATTTGTTGGAGATGAAATAAATCAACTTGAACTTGAACTTGAAATATTGATATGAAATATATGTAGGGCCCTACATAATGTGCACATGTAATCGCAAATGTATTGTTACTTTTGTTTGGTTTGTTAATGCAGCTTGTGTGCCCGGCTATGAAGACTGTGAGCTCCATGAGGTGTGTGAGGAGGACCCGCTAGACTTCGAGGAGGGCTACAGCTGTCAGTGTGCTACAGGATACTCAAGAGATTCAGAGGGGAATTGCGAGAAAACACCTGGTATGAAGACTAGTGCAGGATTGGCATACGTGGCGTCCTCTAAACTACAGTTTTAGTGTACATTATGAAACTTTCAAAAATGATGTACTATGTACAATACAAAGGAGTTCTCAGTGAAATTCATGAAAATTATGTTGAAAACAAATAACCACCTCAGTGCAGTCAGTGAGATAAACAGCACAATTTATGAGCAAATATAGTAAAAATATGTTTACTTCAGCACTGATTCCTGATTTTATACACATGTAGATATCTTTTTGTTATTACGGTATAAGTGTAGAATTTAAGGTCTGGTTTGGACTAAGGTCCCACTTCACTAAAGGTAATTCAGTTTAAATCCTTGGATTAAGTCTAGATAATAGACTAGGGCCTCATTTTATCAAAATAACCTTACCACACAGGCTGCCATAGACTTATGATAGAAACCAACCACATGTATATAATCAATTATGAATATTCCCTCCTCATAAAACATGCCCATATTTCCTATCATAAATACAAAATTAATTACAGATATTTCATGGAGTGGGCTGATTTATTTCAGCATGATTTTTTTTCTTTTAAACATGCATACAACATATCTTCTTTGTTGGTATCCGGAATGAACAAAAGTGCAGTACACATTATTACCATTTTATAGCCAAAAAGTTCTTGGTACCATTTTATAGCAGAAATGTACACATTATATATTACCATTATGAAAGCCAAAAAGTAGACAGGAGATTCTACAATGCTTCTGTGGTCAGAGACACCTTTCTTGTGTACAGTGTTTTAAAAGCTCATTTCTATCAACCTATCATATCGCAGATTATCTACAGTAGATGATAAAGTGTGAGGGGCAGACAATGCTCAATAGATCATTTTTTTCTATGATGATGATGGTCCTGTAGCACCCACTATCAATTACTGTCATCTCCCTTGAATAGAATTTGTGAATATGCTTATATTTTTGTTGTTGTTGTAGTCATGACGACGACAGCCACCTATGATATTTGTCATGAAGATGAAGACTGTGAGGCGGACGAGTACTGCTTCGGTTTGCACTATTTCCAGGACGGGATCTGTGCTCCAGGTACTGTATGAAAGAGTCTGTGGTCACACGATTAGTCACTTCGCATTTGAAAGATTAGCATACCTCATAACTTGGGTAGTGATTATTACACTGTATATACTTCCAAAATCAATGAACATGTATTGGGGTTATATGTTTGTGCAATGAATGATCAACTGGTCTGTACACACTATAAAGGACAAGTGAGGTAGCCACAAAAGTGGCATTAAATGAAAGGATTGATTGATTAGGCGTATTTATTCACCTGCTGGTGCTGCCGAAGGTTTTTCATGGATGCACAACTGTACCCTAATTTTATTTCATTTTGAATCCACAGATGCAATAGTATATATTTCCTTTGTTTGTTCTTCTTTTTGTCTTTTTGTTTTTCTTGGGTGTTCAAGAATTGTGCATAGTACAGGGCATTGCCAAAGCAAAGTAGAACACTTTGATTATCTATTTCCAAAGTACAGATATACACTTACGCACATTCCTTATTTTAAGAAGAATAATGGAACTAACTATTTGAAGACAGAGCATGCAACGTACAATAGGTCAAGGGATATTAGGATACCTATGTTGAATATGATTCATGTTTTGTCTAGTACTGTGTCTGTGTCTGTAATTTTCTTTGTGTGAACATTGATGTTGTTGGTAGTCAGTGGATGTTCTATGTTTTCTTCTATGTTCTTCACACATTTTGGATTATGTCTCTTGAATGCTCGTACAATGTATAAGTCAAATATTTGTGTACATGCATACCATAGTGCCTTGTATACATGATCTATCGTTTTATGTCCATGCTGAAAGGGCTTCACAACTAGTGCACATTTTGGAAACTGTTGTGTTGTGAAACACATGCAGTGTACCATATAGCAATACAAAAATGTAGAACCAGTTGCAAATCTCAAGTAATATTTCAGCTCCGATTCATGAGATGATGCGTTGTGTGTTACGCTGGCAATACTTCGAAAGATTGAAACTAGTGTTAAGCCCTTGTGTATCAGTGGTCTATCTTTTATGTACTCATGTAGAGGTAGTAGCAACTTCTTTTCTAGACGTACTCTCTCGTTGTAATACTCTATTTTGCATCTTCGTACAGTTTGGTCTCATATTCAACTCTCCTTCTTTCTTTCTTTTTAAATATAGCAAAACGTTTGAAACAAAAACGTCAAGGTAAACGTTCTCTCTATACCTATATCCTCCTTTTCTTTTCATGCAATTTTGTTGCCATCTGCACACCACAGAACATGCTTTGCCGTGTAAGGTCCCATTCACTTGGCATTCTTGTGTAAAACCGACCAGAGAGAAATATTATGCAAAATCATGCAATCACAAATTTTGGATGGGCTACGTACGGTATGTGTGAAAACCACCCATTTGTTGTCTGTCCTTATTTGGCAATGCCATTTCTGTAATTGCAACATTGCGGGCTTAAAACAACTATAGACCAGCGGTTATGAAGACTTTACAGAATGTGATAGAGTGATGGGACCTACCTTTTTTTAAAAGATTTTTCTTGCTTATCAAATGCCTGATAACACAGCATGAGAAAAGTCACCTGTTTTTTTGCATGTCTTGTCTCTACGCCGTTTGCTGAACAAAGCTACACAGTTTCACTAGTGTCTGCTTGCATACAAAGCTGTTTGTGGAATGTCCATTCACAGCAAAATCCACCTTGGTTTTGTGTCTGTCATGCAAAGTTTTCAGCAATATCATTTAAAAATAAGATTAAAGTCTGAAAGCAAAAGAGAGGGGTGAAGATTTGCTATGATAGCTTTTTAAAAAAAAAAAAATCAGTTGTCACCCCCTGTACAAATGTATTTGTATTCAGATCGCAGTTGCCGATTTACACTGTATGTTTAAGCAAACATGTCAGAAAAAGTAACCACTGGGAATTGAACCTGTCATCTACTGCTTTCTGGGCAGTGACACAACCACCAGACTTTCCCTGGTTGCAGGCAGTGACACAATGAACTTGGAACAAATACCCAGGCTCTGAAATTCTGACATTGATATGAGATAAATAGTCCAAAGCAGACACAGCTTCTTAGACTTTTTTGGTGTAATATATTGATTGAACGCAATCTATTGAGAATATTATTGCAGAGAGATAAAGATGTGCCATAGAAGATGTTTTCCAACATGTGTGTTAAAATGGAAATCAGCAGCTGCGATCTTACAAATAAATATATTTGCACAGACGATAATGATTACCAAATCTGTCGGAGATATCAGTCTGTCTGTCATTTCAATTGATAAAGTTTAAGATAAGAATTATCACTCCTGAAGTGTGTGAGCTTCTCTACGATAACTTGTTTAACCCTATGTGTGCCAAGTCAATGACTCTTTCATCAGGAAGCTTAGTAACCCATCCAAACTTAATCTATTCAAATTCATTAAATTCTTCTGTCGAGAGGTTTTTTTTTATGCAACTGATTGACAAATTGCCCTACCACATTGACATGAATAAGCACTGAATTGATGAGTGTTTTAGTAGTAGCCATGATAAAAAATCATGGGCGTACATACTCGAGCAGGATTCGAACCTATGACCTCCTGATCTCATCTACATCAGTGCTTATTCATGTTGATGTAGGGCAATTTATCAATCAGTTGCCTCCAAAAAAAAAGTTGATGGAAGAATGTCATGAATTTGAATAATTACACAGTAACCGCTGCATGCTATAAGGATTAGAACCACCACTTGCTGTCGGGCAGAAGCTGGGTTGTCTAGTGGAGATGACACCTGTCCAGAGATCAGGAGGTCGTAGGTTCGAATCCTGCCCGAGTACATACGCCCATGATTTTTGATCATGGCTGCTACTAGAACACTGATCAATTCAGTGCTTATTTATGTTGATGTAGGGCAATTTGTCAATCAGTTGCATAAAAAAGTTTAATCTAGTCGTAGATGAGTAGATAAGTCCACTCAGATGTAGCAATATGCCTCAGTCCAACAGGAAGACCATGTAGTGACACAATAGGGGTTAGGGGGATTAGATAATCTCTATTCATTGACAGTTAGTTTCCAGATTTCTGTGCCAGTCAGTGACGAAATCACTCCAAAGTGCACGCCAGTCGCCAAACTGGCCTATTAAATGCCTATTAAATGTGTATTCACCAATGAAAATATTTTCCACTTGACATATATACCAACAAACTACAGAATGGGATATTTTCTTTTTTTCTTTTTTTGAATAATTTCTGTAGACAATACTTAGGTTTTTTTAAGCTTTTCATTTTTTATTTGCTAGTGAGCATAACTGATAGTGAAATTGCACTGTATGAAACCATGAACCCTTTACACCTTCCTGTGCTTTATAGTTTTTTTGCTGATTTTAATCTGAGTGAATGCATAAATGTTTGGAAACAAGAAATCCAATGTCAGTGCTACAGCAAGAATGCCTACAGTTTTGCTTGTTGCTGATAATTTTTGCATTGTGCTTTGCATGTTGATCATTACCTTTGAGTCTCCCAGTCCCATGCCTGACAAAAAATGCATGCATTGTTCCGTGAATCGTCAACACATTGTGATAAATGTACTGTGTAAACTGTGCATAATCTGATGTTGTCCCCCATGATAAACCTGTCTCCATAAAAGCCTGACAAAGCCATTAAACATCGACAACTTGACCTTTATTTATAAAATTCTCCAGACTCTAAGCTTCCAAATGATGTACTGTACAAGTAGACCGCTTTATTACCAGTTGCAGCAATCCCATATTGAGTAGGAAACAAAAATGGTCACCAGATCTATACAGTATCAAGAAAATTTGCAGTGAAGTCAAATGTGCATGAGATAATATTAGGGAACTATGCCATGCAAGTTATGCATGTTGACTTGTATTGATTCATAATACCAGTACCCTGCTCATCACTTACGTAGACAAAAGAATCTTAACAGCTACAAAATGATGATGATTATGATTATTGCTATTGTTGTTGTTGTTATTATTATTATTATCATCATTGTCATTATCATTAACATTATCATTATTTTTGTATTTTATCAAAATAATTTCATCACCATTTTACTATTTTGTTATGACTTCCTCCGTTTATCTTCATCTCATATATGCACAGACAGACTGCCATTCAGAAAGCAATACAAACCCTTTACAGTGCTAGTATCATTTACAGCACTGTACCTATTTATTGTTAAAAAGAACTCCATTGACTGTCTATCATAATATTACATTTACACTGTATATAACTCTACGATACACAAAGACACGTGTATGGTACTCAACCCTGCTCACACCAAAACATACATTGTTTTACAATTTTACATTTATATTCTACACGTAGATAGTCTAATAGTTACTGAATGTTAATTGTGCTTTGATATCACATTGAGACATGTCCAAATCTTAATCCAAAGCTTTCATATTCATGTTGTGTCACAGCCCTCCTGGGCATTCCCATTCAACTCTTTTTTTTCCCCTCCAGATTCTTAAACTTGGGTTCCATTGTGAAAAAAAAAATGTGATCCTAGTGGCAGAGAAAGAAAGAAAAAAAATATGTAGAAAAAAAGTTTTCACAGTGTGAATTGTGTATTACCTGTGCAGTTTTGTCAAGCATGCAATTTGTAGTCTATAAAAATGAATGAATGGGAGTACATGAATACAAAATTTAACGTGAAACTGAAATTGGATTATTATTGTACAAGGAGGTGCAAGAAGCTTCAAGAATCCAAATTGTATGGATTAGGATGCAAACAGTTTAATACTTTATTTTTCTTCCTCATTTCTTTTTCTTTTGATAAGAAATTTCTCATACCTCGATGTAGGGACCAAAATGTCAATGCGCACTTGACATTTTGAGAAGTACATTGTAAATATCGCAAGGTTGCACATTATGTTCTGATCTTGGCTTGGTAAACTTGCATCAGTACTCATCGTCATTGCAATGTATGCTCTCTCAGTCAACCATATGGACATACCAGTGCCGTTGAAGGATTAGGTTGTTGCAATTTGTGCTGTGTTTGCATGATTAATATGTTTTTAAAGAGATCATGGAAGCAAATGTACGGGTTGTTAAACTTTATACCTTTCCTCCATCGCAGCAGTAGTTGAGTGGATGCATTTAGACCTGTTGAGAAAGAGCTGATTTTATGGTAACACACATTTCCCACAGACATCTGCAATGAGTACAGAACATACTCAGGACTACAGTTGTAGTCTTCAAGAGGTTAATAATGGGTTTAATCTTGCCCCCCTACTATTCCCTTGATTAGGAAATTATTCAAATTTATGACCATACGGCATTTAATCTCTGTTCAGATTTGATAGTAAAAGCATTCAATTGAGCCATGTTGTCTTTGAGACTTTTGCAATCATATGGTGTGAACATATCACATGAAGCATATGTTCAATTAATAATTGCATATTAAAAAGCTATCCCCCTCACATTGTGTATTTAACCTGTTGCTGTATACATGTACTATTCTGTGATTTTTTATGTGTTTGTGTTATGCACTGCTCCCAACAAATGAGAGAAAAGAAATATCTTCAAACAAACTTTAATGTGTGTTTTTGATTTCTTTTATCCCATGTTTGCTGTGCATTTTTCATAGAGCTCTGAGACTCAAGAAAAGGATATTGTGTTTCCATAATCAATCTTGTACTGTGTGAATTGATGTAGTGCCATTCCTATCATTTCAATGTAGGAATGGAATCCAAATCCTGTCTGACCTATTAACTATTTTATAATTCTTTTCAAAGAAAGCTACAGCTGTATGTGTAAAATTTTATGACCAATCACAAAGTGTAATCGTGCAAAGAATTATGCTTTTACATATGAAGGAACCAAATATGTTCTGCAATTATTGCTTGATCTACAGGAACTGCAGTAGGAGGATTATAGCCTGTTTTTTTTTCTTTCTTTTTCATTGCTTGTGTAATGAGCTTTAAACTGTGAACCTCCTTGGTTGTATTGGCTATGATTTGGCACACTATTGTGTTTGTGTGTTTGTTTTCTTCCAATGATTGACACGGTTTTATTGAATCTCTATAAAGAAGCCATTTTCCAGACCTGCCAAGGTCACAAACCTTGAGAATTCAGTTACCTCGCGGTGATCGAAAAGATATGTTGTTTATATGTAAAGTGCTATTCAAAGTCAAAAGGACTGAGTGAAGGGGGGGGGGGGGGGGGGGGAGGACTCACTGTTTATAAGAAGGCTTAAAGTCTTTGACATAAAGCAATCTAAATTGTGTAAAGGGTAAACGATGTGAATTGTTGTGCATGTGCCCTCCAAAGTTGAAGTTCGTTTGAAAAAAAAAAAAATTGATTTGTGCCAGCGATGCAGTCAGCCATGACTAAATGTACGTGCCACTTTGATTCAGTGGCAAGTGTTACAATGTATAGTAATGTGTATGAAGAGAAGTGTAATCCATGTTCTTCCTGGAGTTGAAAAGCTTGTGTACAAAATGTGATCACATCAATACATTGTACTCAGTGTCCATGGCTGACTGTGCAATTTGTTTGATCAAAAAGTTTAAATGCCCCTTCCAGGTGAAAGAAGTATTAAGTATTACCACTACAATTTGAGTTTGTGTATACATTTATACCATAGTTCACTTTATGTATCAATACACAACTGTAAAGTTGAACTAATACAATGTAGTTCCTCTTGTTGACCAAAGCCTGCACTCTGCATACATCTTTTTGATAGAAAAACTGAAAAATGAAGTCCTACATGACAGATCAAGGTTCTTTACCTGGTATTCGGGTTCAGGCAAGATATTCAGTTTTGCAACCCTGAAAGTCAAATAAGCAGACCCTTGTACGTGATACTTTTAGAGCAATCGAGCAGACCCTCGTGCATGATATACAAATGCCCCTTCTCCACTTGCCAGTGTTTTGATGTCCTGCAAGTTTATTCCTTTTCTTTGTCCACCACACAGCATTTCTTTCTAGAATAAGTGTGGTCCTGAAAAAGGCCCTACAGAAACTAAGTCAATGTTTTGATCAGTATGTACATGTATGTATTCTGACTGTCATCAGAATTTTTGATCTGCATTCAGATGTTCCCACTATCATTCTGATCGAAATGACAATTAGTAAGTCTTTTTCAGGACAAGCTTCATATAAAGTAAACGTGAAATGCAATGTTCACGTTAATAGCCTACCGCCATATATGTTTGTCAGAGAACTTGAAGTTTTTTCTCCTAACCTTTTGTACATCCATCATTATTTTTGTTATAAATATTTTACACACATTCACCAAGTTCTCTTACAATACCAGCAGCTGTTATCGGGATAGAAATATCCTATCGTAATTTATTCAATTTTTGTTAATTCTATCACTCATCCTTTAAATTTACAGATTCTCTGAAAGATGCTGGGAAAATTCTAGGGCTGAACGACACGACAGCCACAACGCCTGATCACGTTACCGTGGCAACGGTGAGTACTGTCAAATTTATGTACATCCAAGGCTGTTTGCTCCGTCAAGAGCTGTTAGGGTGGTTGGTATGACAGCTTCCAAAGTGGTGGAGAGTGGTTCATAGTACTCTTGACTGGCTTTAGAGGATGAGGACTATCAAACCAAAGGACTTCCTGTGTCTTTATAGACCAATTGGGACCACACAAAAGGTGATTGTGGAATTCAAACTACTGTAAAACGAGGAATGTTCGTGTGCATTTTGATTTCGCGAATTTCGCGAGAGCCAAGATTTAGAGGGAAATTAAAGTGTACGTGAAAGTTCTTACCTACACTATGCATTGAATGCCAGTGGAAAAAGGCCGTTGACTCCAATTTGCGAAAATTTTATGCCGCGAATATATCGTGTTCTACAGTAATGTATACTGCATTACTGGGTACTCAATAGCTCTTGCCTCTCCAGCTGTAGAAGTTTTTCTTCTAGAAGAAGCATGTAGGACCTGTTGTAGTCCTCGGTCCTGAAAAAGGTGATCTGGGAAGTTCAACTGATACTCTGGTACAATGTACCAATACTTGACAGTTTTTGCCTCTTTAGCTGTAGAGGTTCTTCTTCGAGAAGAGGCATGTAGGACGTGCCTTGTTCCCAAAAAAGTGATTGTTGAAGTTAAGTTGATACTCTGGTACTGATACGCAACAGTTCTTACCTGCCAACTGTAGAAGCTATTGTTCTATAAAGAGGCATGCATTACCTGCCGTAGTCCTCAATCTTCGAAACGTGATCTGGGGAGTTCAACTGATACTGCGCACTGATATTGAACAGTTCTTGTGTTACAAGCTGTAAAAGCTCTGGACCTTCCGTGGTCCTCAAAAAGGTGATCTGGGATATTTAACTGAATTCCATACTCTGGTACAGCTTCTTAACAGTTCTTGCTTCGCCAACTGTAGAACTTCTTGTTCTATGCGTAGAAGAGCCATGCAGGACTTGCCTTGGGAATGTTACTTCCATTCAGATATTAAGGCTTTTTTGCATTTACATGTATCATATTGATATAATTCTTTGCTCAATACCCTATGACAGAGTACACTTGCTGTTGCAAAAGAAAAGACCCCACAGCCGGCGACATCAGCTGCGACGATAGCGGTGCCGGAGAAAAAAGATGGAGACAGCTCATCCAATGGTATGTATGTCAACTTTTTAATCAAGCATGGAGGTATCTTAATGTAAAAAATTGTTGAACAGAAGTTCTTGGATGAAAGTCTTTTGTATCTGGACATGAGGGAAATTAACACACAAAGAGTCGAGGAAGTGTGAATTGAAGACTAAGAAAATGTGTTGTGGCATTGACGTGGGAAACTTTAAAATACCATAACTTTTCTATTCTAGGTCCAGTTTCGATGAAACCTTTTGGATACTATTCTTTTTATTTGATTTTATTTTTTTAAGACATCTTCTGCAGGGATGCCAGTTTGTTTGTTTGTTTTTTTTTTTTTTGGGGGGGGGGGGGGGCAAGAACCTGAATTTAGGCCCTGGTAGGATCAAAGTTTAGGCCCTTTTGTATACAAAGTACAGGAGCTATCCTGTACATATGGATGTATACTATTTCAGACCCTCTGTTTTCATTCTAACGGGTATTCCTGTATGTATTGTCGATGAAAGCCAATGGAATATGCCTACGTCTTCAGTTCATTGTGTGAAGATGTTCACACCCTCCTGCAGAAAATAGATAAGAAAGTGTTATATCTGCTGGTACCTCTTCGTTTCTAATGTTCCTGCATTTCTCTCCAATATAAGTAACATAGTTTGATTAACCTGCCATGGCAGTAAATTTGTAGAGTGTGATCAGTGTTTGGTACGTTGTTTATGAGTGCCGTAATAAATTTCACTGCCTCCTTGGTGTAATTCTTTGTCCGTTATAATCTTACCTTCCTTTCATTCATCTTTTTGTCTTTCACTGAGCTTCCTATTGTCTTGTTCCCTGTTTCTCTTCATATGACGCCTTTGCTTTACCTGTAATAAATCATGTTTTTTTACCTTCTTCTTTCTTAATATTGTTTAATGGTGGTACAACATTTGAATACTAGAGAGAGTGATCTGTGAGTTTAGTAAATGGTGTCCAATGTCGTATTAAATACATCATGTATCTATCCGTACTTAAGGAATAATCTTTTTTTTTTAACCTTCTCTTTTGTTAATAATGTTCACTATGATGGTACTAGTTTGTACAACATGGTGGTCCAACTTTTGAATACTAGAGAGTGATCTGTGAGTTAAATGGTATCCAATGTCATATTAAATACGTCATGTACAGTTGTCTATCTGTACTTAGGGAATTATCTTTTTTTGACCTTCTCTTTTGTTAACTCTTTATGTGCCATGGTGGAAACCCCCCTGTGTGCCACATTGTTCTGAGATGAACGTAGTCATGCGTTGAGAAAACATTGTTTTAACAAATCTGTATAACTTTTAAAGATTTATGTTAAATAGAAAAGGAAGTGAGCAAATTTGTTGAGAAAATGCTTTGCATCGATGTAAATTCTATGACAAATCTACACAACTGTATGATTACTTTTCTTTCAAATGCCTAGTAACTACATTACCGTAAATATATGACTTCTGCGCTCAAAACAGTGACAGAAACTAAGAATTTGCACGCAGATCCAGTATGAACACTGCTTGTCGGTCAATCGCCACATAAAATGCAAGCTATAGACGAGAGGAACGGAATCGCAAGAAACGCTCTCATTGTACTGTGGTATTTGGCGATTTATCAATCGGTTTGGGCGGGTTTGTGCGTTTGAGCGCAATATTAGAGGTTGGCACGCCGTCGACTGAGTCAGACGTGCGAACGTGGCACATAAAGAGTTGATAACGCTTACTTTGGTGGTACTAGTTTGTAGAACATGGTGGTGCAACATTTGAAAACTAGAGAGTGATATGTGAGTTAGTAAATGGTGTCCAATGTCGTATTTAATCCATCACCCATCTGTCCGTACTTAGGGACTGACTTGACCGGTGGCGCTGGTGGTGCTGGGAATACGTCTGATGGTAAAAAAAATGGCCCCTCCCCCTCAGCTAGCAGAGCCCCACCCCAGGGCTCGACCCCCTCTTTGCATGAGCCAACTACTGCAGCTGCTGCTTCTCTAGCACCTCCCACAAACCCTTCCACCATGCCTCCTGCTCCAACAACTTCTCCTACTTCTACTACAGTAGCTTCTGCTAAAACTCTTCCATGTGAGTGTCTTATTCATTTTGCCTCCCCTTCCCCTCCCCCTAGATAATTCTGTGCAAAGTATTGACTTTGTCATATTCATGCTACTTTAATACTTTTTGTCTTCAGATTACCCACAGTGGACCTTTAATGCTGACTGACATTAGCTTCGATATTCTTCATTTTGCTTGATATGAATGTTGTATATTATATGTGTTCATTAAGTTTTGAATTTTTGTCATTTGTAGAGCATGCATGGTTCTGTAGAATTCATTAGAATTCATTATGAGCCAGTGATTTGTTGCATGGTAAGTTTGAAATTATGCTAGATTTCAGAAAAAGAAAAGAAGTTTTCTGCAAGAAAAGGTTAATAATGCAAAGTCTGCATATTGATCTACATTTCCACCGATGTCACAGAGTTAGTATCGAAGGCTTCAAAAGATAATTGAAAATATGGCAAGCCCAATTTACTACAATTTCGATATGTGTGCGATGCACGTATGGGATGGTGTGGGGTAGCAGAATGGGCATCTCAAATATCTTGTAGTCATCAAAATGTCAAGTGAAGTACAATTTGACTTTATGTCGGTGCTTGTGCTGTCCATAGTGGAAGTGAAGAACCCCTTCTTTTAGTTTAATTCCCCTGCACATTTTAAGAAAAGAAAGGAGTAGTCTAAAGAAGCTTTAATGAAAGATTTATTTGTATATCAAACAGAGTTTGTGATAGAGAAAGGCAGTGAAAGTTGTTATGGCTTGTGAACGTGAGATGTATATTTTCTTTCCAAGTCTTTACTGTGTAGCATAATATGAGGCTAATTGTGTGCATGTTGGAAAGCATTATCTTTCTTTCAGCTGTGAATGAAAAGTTGTGAAAAATTAAATTCTACTGAGTTCCTTGCATGAAGGTTAGTTTGTGTTTGAATTGTCCCAAAGCTCAAAGCTCTCCTCTTTCATCAAGCTGTAATGACTGATGGATGACCATTCAATCTTCTTCTTTTTCTTTTTCTTCTTTAAAAAAAAGAATATACTCATCAAGATTCTGTGCCATAAAACTTTAAATCCTATTTGTCTTGTGCCGTCAATCAGTCGATGTAAGATTGTTAGGAGATGTACACTCCAAGCAGGGAAATAAAAGCAGGAAAATACTTGATATTCTTCATCTGTAATTACGAAATTAGTCAGTATTGAACAAAATCAGCACAAATGGCACTACTAAGTATTTTTGTGTCAATCTTGAAGAAACTTCATACACAGTTTTCTCACTTCCATCCAGTCACCTCAAGGTGCAGATTTTAGTCTCTTTTTATTCCTTAGGGTAGGGATTAGGAAATGCTGCATGTGATCCTCTGAAAGGCACAGTGTGGGGCAAAATTCACAGCAGTCCCTTTGTACATCCACCAAACAAAGAGTAATAAGAAAAAGGCGAAGAAGGAGAAATAAAGGGATTATACAGGCTTGCATTGAAGGAGATTCCCTTCCTATTTTCAGTAGACAAAGGGTAGTGAGTGGAGATGGATTTGGTGTGCTCAGTTAAGCATAGAACCCTCTAGAAAATCACCTCTGCCATCACCCCCCCCCCCCCACACACACACACACACTTTGACCACAGCTGTGTTCATAACCTATTGAAGCCTAGTCCCGAGTAAACTCAGGCAGCTGTCTATGAGAAATGCATGTTAGAGCCAAATCAGTTTGTCCTCGAGGAGTTAAAAGTTTGGAAAGAAAAAAAAAGGCCTTGTCCAAATGTAAAAGATTATTATGTCCTGTCATCTAAGTATTTTCATTTCTTTGTGTTTTTGTTTGCAGAGCAAGTACACATGTTTGTGTCTGCATCATGATGTGTATATTATTGTAAAGAAACAAATATATTTCTTCTGTAACAATGCAAGTGCCTTGTATCTTGTGCTCTCATAGACTTTTTTCCTTTGCTGTTTTCCCTTCCCCCTTCCAGTTTTTTTTCTCTCCTATCGCTTTATTTGCAGGGTGTTACAGATGTACATGTAAATACATCTTGCTTGCCCACAGAAAAAAAAAGAGTTGCCCTCTTTGGAAAGTGTCTGGCAATTCCCCCCCCCCCCCCCCCAAAAAAAAAAAAAAAAAAAAAAGAAGAAGAAAAAAAAAAAAAAAAAAAGAGAGACAAAAACAAAAGCACCTTTGAAGGAAACCAAGACCCAAAGAGAAATGTGGATTGACTGAAAGCAGCAACATTAGTAGAACACATCAGTGAAAGTTTGAGGAAAATTGATGCAAAAGTTATGAATTTTTAGAGTTTTGGTGTTGGAACCACTGGATGAGGAGACTAGTAGAGGCTATGATGTCATGTTTGGCAACAATATAAAGAAAATATAAAGGGAATTCCACAAAAATTCACTATTCCAAAAATTATGAAAGAACACTTGACTTTTTAATATCGCTTTCAGAAAGCAGGGGGAATAATTGCTACCCTTAACATATGTCAGTATTAAGTTGATGGAATGTGTAATTTTCATGAAAAATGAATTTTTGTGGAATTCCCTATATATTCTCTTTATATCGTTGTCCACACATGACGCCGTAATCTCTAGTAGCCTCCTCATCCAGCGGTTCCAACACCCAATTTGTTAAAATTCATAACTTTTGCATCGATTGTCCGATTTTCCTCAAACTTTCACTGATGTGTTCTACTAATGTTGCTGTCTTCACTCGATCCACATTTATATTTGGGTTTTGGTTTCCTTTAAACATGCAAGCCCCCTTTCTGTTGTTATAATTGCTGCTGATTTGGTCATCAGTTTATTGTTTCTAGCCGAAAGGTCTGGTGACTGTTTAACATCAATAGGTGTGTGCCAGGTGTAAATGTGACCGTGCACCTCAAAACGAACATAAAGTCGCACACACTGATTTTGCGTGAGGACTGAAAATAAGTGAAATGGGTCTACCTAGCCGAACTTGACTTTTTCATATTTTCTGAAAGAGCAGGACTTCTGTTACATTATGCTAAAATTTGGTATCATAAAACGGGCAGGAAAGTGTGTGTTTTTAGCAGTTTATCTCGAACATTTTTGGTAGAATAGTGTGATTAGGTCTGTCTTTAGAATCCCTTTTTCATTTCTGAAAAACCTTGTCCACACTCTTCACTTTCAACTCTAATAACTTTTGAAAGGATAGTGCTACTGCTTTGAAAGTTGGCATTAATTATGGACAGAATGTGATGTTAATGAGGCATGCTTAATTTCAGTTTAATCTGATAATCCCTTCATTGTTGTTACTCTGGTGGTTTACTTGCTGTTTTTTGTCCCATTCATCGCACAGCCAGCACGGTTTGGTAAAGATTAAGCGCTTGAATAGACACTGTACTTCAGAGCCTCTTTTCTCAGTTCACACTTTTCCTGATTTTGTGCTTTCTTTCCAATATTTAGATAGGTTAGGAGAGTCCATTTGATTTGAGTTATACATCATTTTAAAGCTTAAAGTCTGCTCTTTCAGAATATGGTCTTAACTAAAAGTTCATGTCTGGCGACTTTTTGTTTGTTTTGAGGTGCAGGGTCACAAATGATAAAGTAATGCTTAATTGACCAGTATTCACACACTATACTGTAATCATATGGTACATGCCTGATGCCTCAATTTCTTTATTCTAGTCAAGTGGGGAAGTGAGTTGAAGCACATGTTATGTATTTGGGTGGTACGGTACTCTTGATAGTCCAGCTTTAAGTCTAAAATGGTGCTGGTTGCTCTATCTGTGACAGCTCTTTATTTCTTTCTCTCAAACCCTCGAACAACACAAACAAAAACTCTTGTAGTGCTGTAACTTCTTTAAAAACAGACACAAAAAACCCTTTTTGATCATTGACCCATTGCATGATTAGATTTGCAATCATTTCGAAATATTGGGTTACCGTAATTACAAACAAAATATAATCTATTCAGCAAACCGGTAGTTTACTAGCAATCATCACGACACTGCAACTTAGCATGCATAAAAGGTATACTAGTAGTTAACATTTGTCATGCAGAAGTGGGCCCTGCTGATTTGCTATCATGTTTATATTCCTGCAGCAAAAAGGGTCATACGTAAATCAGAAGGACTTGATCGTAAAAGACTGAAAATCTGTTTCTTGTTAAAAGACTGCTTATGATTTAAGATAACTCATTGCCTGTTGTCATGGTAACAAAGTGATGATGACATGTTTCAGAGGTTTCAAGCGGAAGGTTAAGACATCATGTCATGTTCTTGTAGCTCAAATTAGAAAAATAAGATAACTAGTAACTGATGACAGAGCTCCACTCTTAGTTTCAAATGGATGAAGACAGTCAACTTCCCTTAAGTCAGCGGCATATCGTATGCCAAATAATTTGCAAAGTCAATGAAAATGAAAGATCCCAATTGACAGTCATTGCCGTACATTTGTTATTCCTCTACATGTGGAAGTCTGATATTGCCTTAAAAGTCGATGAGTTTTCCTCAGATCCCTCAGAATTAACTTATGCAGAGTGGACTGTACATGTGCCGTCAAGCATGCAAAGATTTTGAAAATTATACTGTCACTGTTCAGGTATCTCTGAATACATGTAGATATAACCATGCTAGAAAATTGCATTTTACATTTGAGTTACATAAGTTTTTGTGTGCCATGGTATAAATATCCTCAGTGCCACTCTATTCTGAGACCACAGTGCATGATCACTTTTGGAAGACATTCTGATTTTGAAAGCCATTTAGTCCTTATACATTCATTATGTATATTAAGCATTTATGCTGGAAAATGCTGTACAGCACAGTTGTTTCAAAGAGATTTGCAAGCTCTACTGTAAATGTGTAAGGAATGGAATCGGGCTTGGTGCTTCCAGTGCGCTGTGGCATTTATTGCGATTTATCCATTCGTTTGTGTGCGGCTGCACGTTCAGCAAAATATTCAAAATTGGCAAATTCATGAAATTAAAATGCACGTGAAAATTCTTGTCTACACTATATTCATTGAACGCCAGTGGCAATTCGCGAAAACTTTCATGTCACGAAAGAGGCCGTCGGCTCCAGTTTGTGAAATTTCATGCCGCGAGTGTATCATGTTTTACAGTATGCGAGTATGGCACGCAGAAAGTTGAAACAACTGTCTTCTGCTAAAACTTAGTTTGGTAAATCTAGTCACTCACAGATGTACATAAATTGTAGATGTTTTAGGTTAATTTGACAATCATATTCATCACCTTTTTTGTAGCTTCATTAGAATGCAATAGCAATGGGACCACACAGCTCAAGATTGTTGAAATTAGAAAGAAAAAAAAAACATTATGTAAGAGTGCCCTTGACATGACTGAAACTTAATATACTGTATACGCTCTTATTTTCGTGAGGGTTTAATTTTCGCGAATTTCGCGAATCACAGTTGGATCGCGAATTTGACAGCACGCAAATATGTCTCCCTGTGCTTAGTTAATAAAGCATTAACGTAAGCGTTGGCGTCGATTTGCGAAAACAACATCTCGCAAAAATGTCTATGACCTCGTCATTCGCGAAAATATATGTACGTGAAAATAACAGCGTATACAGTAATGTACAAGCACATACTAGCCAATCATCAATGAATTTGTGAATCTATTTCACTGACTTTGGAGTTGGTTCTGTAATGTTTGTTCGTAGTTTCTCCTGTTTCTGAAGTGAGGTGTATAATTCAATGGTGCTCTTGCTGACTTCTTTCGAATAGAATATTTTGCACTGTCTGCAGTTATTTTCTTATATTACATCTTGGGTATTATAAGTTGTGAATCATCACATTGTAAGTGCAAAACTGCTGTTTTGTATGTTGTATGTAGGGACATCTTACTCTAAAAATAATTTCAGTGTAAATTCTTCATTTTCTTCAGATATACACTTGTACCTCTATACAGTGTGTCTCTAAAAAAAGTAAACCCAACTTCAACGGCAAATTTTCAGAAAACTATAAAATATTTACACATTATGTTTTCATTGTTAGATAGTCCAATAAGTCCTCTGTCCAATGATACCACGTAGGTTATGTAACTCTCATGCATGACTGAGCATGATTCAACTTAGTGAATGGGTGTGAAATCATCATTGTGGCAAGTTCCGTGATCAGCATACTTTCTCACATTGTACCAGATGGCTCTTTTTGTTGGAGGCTGCCTGTCGGGGAACTGCACCCGAAAAGCCTCTTGAACTTCCTCGAAACTTCTTGTTTCCTGGTATCGATTTACCAGGAATACTCTCTGCTCAATTGTCAACTGTACCATGTTTGGAAAGCATGTGAAGTGTGCCTGTGTCAGGAACAACCTTTGCTGAAGTTGTTATGTAATCATAGGCCTAACATGTGACAAAAATTTAACTTCAAATATACCCTGAATGCATGACAGTAGCAAGAAATAACTTGCCACAGTGATGATTTCACACCCATTCACTAAATTGAATCATGCTCAGTCATGCATGAAAGTTACATAACCTACTTGTACGTGGTATCATTGGATAGAGGACTTATTGGACTATCTAACCATGAAAAAATAATGTGCAAATATTGAAAAGTTTTCTGAAAATTTGCTGTTGAAGTTGGGTTTACTTTTTTTAGAGACACACTGTAGATGTTAGAAACCCATTTAAATGTATATTGTAGATTACATGTACATGCATCTTGCTCTAAGAAGAAGAGTCACCAAAAACAATATAAAGTTCCTGAGATACTGTAAAAGTGGATATTTTTGCGCGACTAATTTTTTGCGCTTGGCCGGGTAAGAAGAGTTTCGCGTGTTTTTAATTCCATGGAATCAAGACATCACGCACAGGAACATATGGAAGGCAAAAAATATTCGTGCGCTTTTATTTTCACGCTAGTTTTTGGTTGCGCGAAATGCACGAAAATTTCAACAGAGCAAAAATTTCCACTTTTACAGTATGCAGTTACTAGACTTTAGAATTATCTTTTGTTGTTGTTACAAGCATCTACCATTACCCTGAAAGAATTTCACAGTAACTTTCACTAAAAAGCCCTTATTTCTTTATAAAATAGTTGTGTACATGTATCTGACTAGAAACCAATCTTCATTTTTTCAGTTCTTAAAAACAAAATAGATGTTTCACTTGAGCAAGCACTCTATTCCATTTGAAGCAGCTAATGAGATGATGCATCAAACTTTTTGAAATCTTGTGAGTGAAACAGATTCTGAATCATATCAGATTGATTTTTTTTTTTGGTGAAATCAATATTTGAATCACCTTGTGCTCAGAAGCCCTGAGATTTTCCCATTTTTTCCAGTCTTCTGGAAACTTGAAGGGTGTATGTTTATAACTGTGAGATAAATCCTGTTTGTGAACATTTTCATATTTGTAAAGTATTTGGGGATAAATTCATGATAACAAAGGAAGAAAATAATTGTAATGATCTGAACGAAATAAAAAGCATAACACTACTGCTCTAAGTTGAAAAAAAAAACCCAACAAATACAGTTCTTTATATAAGTGCTACCTCTTTAAATTCTGAATTTGGCATTTTATTCCCTCCCACCCTTCAATTACTATAACCCTTCATGATTCTTCATCCCAATTCAGTCGTACAGCTGGTGGTGTCGCTAGGTGACAGCCGCACCCTGCAACTTCCCGACGAGAACAAAGTTCGCCTCATCGCCTTCGTGATCCCTGAGGAACCGCCCGACGAGGTGCCTTACACGTACGCCTACCGCGTTGTGAGCGAACCAGAGGGGAGCGCTGTTCAGATGGCCTCTTCTGGCCAGGATGACCCCAAGATGCAGTTCTCCAATGTAAGTGCCGCCCTCTCCTGTCCTTGACAAATAATGCATCTTTAAAGGCGGTGTCACACCTGTCCGGGCAAGCTACGCGGGCTTGTGGCGAGGAGGTAGTTTAAAGCACGCAGAAGATTTTCCGCGGGCGGACAAGAATGTTTGCAATTTTCGCACTTGTTTCTTACTTACTAGACGCGTGCTACTTAGCTTCTACTTGCATGCGTTCCGTGTGACTCGCGTGAGAGCTTTGAAACCGATCCATTTTCTGTTACGAGCGACTTACGGGGATTGCGAAGTACCTGCTTTGGAGTTGCCTGTGAGGTGCTACCGGTAAGGGTTTCCTACTTGTGTTCTGCGCGTACCTCTACGGGCAACTCCCGTGACTCTTCCGGAACAAGTTTTGAGCATGCTCAAGGCCTTGTCATGCCGTATCTGGGGAAGTTTTGCGGCTTGACTTGCGGGGAAACAAATTTGCTACCCGGAGCTCTCCACAGTTGGCCCGAACTTGACAGTACCTAGCACTTATCTCGTCCTTAGTTGCCCGAAGGTGCGCACGCTAGTCCAATTTTCCCGCAGCAAAGTTTTGAGCATGACCAAAACTATTTCCGAATGAGTCGCGAGGATTGCCCGAAGAGTTCCACGCAGAACACCCGTAGGAGGGCCGTAGCCGCCGCAATTCACAGGCATTTGACCCACTTGAAGTACATATTGTAGGTAAGTTGCCCGCTGATCTATGCCTATGTGAAGGGAGTGCGTGCCATTTGTGGGCTCATTCTCTTTTTTGTCCTCTGTCCTCTGTGGCGTCGAGGACTACCTGGTCCCTTTCAGACAGGACTTCATCCGCCGAATGGACTTCAGCAGCAATTTGATGCATTTGCTGTTAATCTTCCGGGCTTTGTGGCTGTCCATCCACTGGACGTTTCCTGCCCTTGTGCACTTTCCGTCTACGGGGCATCTTCACTTCTTGAAAGCTAGTTGACAAATGATTGTTTGCCCATCCACTCGAACCAGCCTATTGTTCAGGCTAGCACTCACCTCGCAGGCGACTAGTAGGCAGATAACACACAGTTGTGGCGCAGGTACTTCGCAGAGCCCGTATGTCGCCCGTAACTGACATAAAAGAAGCTATCACGAAGCTATCACGTGACACCCACGCGCCTAACATGCAGTTCAACGGAATACACGCAAGAAGGACTTAGGTATCACGCGTTTATCATGTAATACCCACGCCAAACTCGCCCTAAACCTTGTCCGGCCGCAGAAATTATTCTGCGTGCTGAAAAATCCCCATACGCAATAAGCCCGCTTAGCTGGTGTGACAGGGCCTTTTTTGGCAGCGGGTAAATAGAGCCAGCGTGCGCACCTCCGGGTAACTACTTTTGAGATACATGCTAGGTACTGTCATGTGCGGGTCATCTGCGGGGACCTCCGGATAGCAAAAATGTTCTTCGGAAGTCGCACGCAAGGCTGGTGTGACACGGCCTTTAGATTGTGGTGGAGTGTGCAGTGCTTCCAAATGAGTTTTTTTTTTTTTTTGCTCAAAATCAGTCTTATACTTTATGTGGGGTCCCTCTGTTGTTTTATTTTGTATTGATTTGTTTTGTTTTCAAAATCAGTCTTTGTATGGGGTATATGAAGAGATCGATTGCAAAATGAGTTGGCTCCTTTCATGTTAATTTGAGATTTTTGTGATTAAAGCTGCCAAACAGCAGTAAAAATGATTAAGAACCTTAATAAGCTTTTAATCTGTTTTATGATCAAACTCTTCAAATGTAGGATTATGCCAGTCAGCTGGTCCCTTTCTTCTTTTTTTTTTCATCTTCTTAGGATGAAGTAAACACAGAGGATTCATCTTGCATTTGGAACTGAGCACCTCAATAGCTATGTGACATCCTACAAGCCTTCCTCATCACAAACAAGTGATAATGTTAGAAAGATTGGATGTCTACTTAAGGAAGACTAAAGATGAAAACATCCTTCATGATTGATCCTACCTTTGCAAAGTCTCACCAGTTCTCCTAAAATCTTTGTTGAAAATGTTTATCCACCGCCCTTCATTTCATCTGAGCTTTGACACATTATTTTGTGTGTAAAGAATAGTAGAATGTCTGACATAATTTCTAACCTGACCGCTGTAATTTTTTTCCCCTTCTGAAGTTCAAAGCCGGCTTCTACCAGTTCAAGGTCGAGGTGACGGGCTCACGTTCCTACGGCACCGCCAAGGTCAACATGACGGTCGTCCCTCCTCCCCGCATCAACCAGCCTCCAGTCGCTGTCATCCAGCCGAGTACTCAAGTCGTCACCCTCCCAAACTCGGATACCATCCTGGACGGCTCAGGTAAAAATCTGCTGCCTGACCATATACATCTGTAACTTTCAGCCCAAATCTCAGCCGAGTGCCTATATTTTGGACTTTCAGCTAGGGAATCATAGAGTAACCAAATAGGATTTGCAGATGACATGATAGCATAACATCTTAGCTGACTGGCATTTTGAATATACAGTGTATTATAGGCATCCTGTCCCAGGTGAAATTTGAACATTTTCAAAGTTATGGTAGTTATAGTAATGGGAGATGATTTCTGCTTTCTCGAAGCAATGATCTACCTTTTATGATGATTGTTGTGCTGTTACCGTGCAGTTACATGCTGTTGCAGGGCTCGACATTTGTGGTGGCCTGGTGGCCTGATGGCCCTGGGATACTGGGAATTGATGTCATGCCTCCAAATTTCCAAAAAGTTGAAATCTTTTGGTGGCCTGATTGGGCCACTAAAGTTCAAAAAGAATTCTTACATTTCCTGCTGTTTTGGGCCACTGCATTTCTTTTCTTTTCTTTTTTTTTTGCAAAAAAAAAAGTTTTGATTAAAAAATTTTAGTGACCCGAATGGGCCACTAGAAAAAACAAGAAAGAAAGTATTAGTCTCAAGCCCTGCTATATGCAAGGTGTACCTAGTGAAGTGTAGAAATTTATGTATCCCTAATAATGCATTGTATCCTTAATAATGCATCTCTAAGCATTGCTATCATAAAGCAATGAATGGTACCGCGAAATATGTTCATAAGGATGGTTGATGAATATAGGTGAAGAGTTCTCTAACCACATCCAATTGTAGTATTTACCTGTGACAGTTTCGATGATGGGCTGTCATCTTTCCTAGACGATGGCTAATGACAGCCTGTCATCTGAACTGTCACAGGTATACAACAATTGCATGTGTTTAGAGAACTCTTTATCAATAAATGATGTCAATCGCCATCAGTCGATAACAGTTCTGCCCGATCCTCTCCTTTGATGACCACAGGGAGCACGGACGACGACAATGACCGAATAGCCAGCTACAGGTGGGAGCAGTTCAAGGGACCGATAGGTGACCACGAGATCCAGGGTGACCAGGACACCCTCCAGCTGACCGACCTGAAACCAGGGGTCTATCTCATCAGGTAGGACTAATGGTTTTCATCTTGTAGATGCTGTTCTCCAATTTCAGTAGAAATTACTGAAAATCAGTACTAGTTGGCAGCTCTGCCTATAACACAGTCCAAAATAAAAAGAGACTTTCCGAAAGAGTCTACAAAAAAGCATTAGATTTTGGGAAAAATATATTAAGAATTGGTCCATCAATGTGCAGAAAAATAGCATTTGCTGCTGAGAATGCTGCTTTCGGGTTCCCTAAAAAGCGAACCTAGAGGGCTGCCAGGTTTGCTAAAAAGCGAACCCAGGCTGCCAGGTTTGCTAAAAAGTGAACCCGGGCTGCCATGTTCGCTAAAAAGCGAACCTAGAGGGCTGCCAGGTTCGCTAAAAAGCAAACCCTGGCTATCTCATCAGGTAGGACTGATTGTTTCCATCTTATTGAGGCTGGTTTCTAGCACAGTATCCTTTATTCTTTCTTTTAACCTCTGTACTCTTATTTTACATGGTCTCAAGTATTCTGTAAAACAAAATTTTTGTATGGATGAAATTCACAAACAAGAGATTGATGTTCTCTCTGTTACATTCTTGTGGCGTGGCTCACCTTCAAACTGTGCAATGTATTATGACTGTACCAACCCAACTTTTCTTGCAGGCTGACGGTCACTGATTATGACGGTGCTTCAAACTCCACAATAGCCAATGTGACTGTAAAAGAAGGTAAGTACAACTCAGCTGAAATTTACAGAAATCTGCAATTATGACACAAAATATCCCTATCATTATATATTCATTCATATTCAAATCTGCATTGGTATATCTTGTTGAAACTGGTCAGGTTTCTTCCTTTAACCCTAATCAGGCCGGGCTTTTTTTGCTATGCTAAGACCAGAGGGGGGCGGATTCTGACCCCCCCCCCCCCCCCCACCCCCGAGATCTCGGCCATCGGTGGTGCGATCGCGATGAAATTTGGCATGCGTGAGACCCACGTCATAATCTACAAGATTGTGTCATAAGATTTTTTGAAACAATCAATTTCTAATTTTAATTAATTAATTATGCAAATTAAGCTCAAGATCATATTTTAGCCTAATTAAAAGCATTGAGAGTCTATTTTTTGGTCTGTAAATCTTTTTTAGCATATTCAACAATTGTACATCACAAAAACTTCCAAAACTCATTTCAATTCTTATGTATTTTATTGTTTTCAGAATTTCTTATGCATTTCCTTGTTTTTCAACTTTTGTTTTTTCTTTGTTTTCTTATTATACCCCCGCCAAACGAAGTTTGAAGGGGGTATATAGGAATCAGCGGACGGTCGGTCGGGCGGTCGGGCGGTCGGTCGGGCGGTCGGTCGGGCGGTTGGTCGGGCGGTCGGTCGGGCGGTCGGTCCGTTGCAAATCTTGCGTCGCGAACTACTTCCTCAGTTTTCAACCGATTCCCATAAAACTTGGCACAGATGTGTGCCTTGGGTTGTAGATGTGCAAGACATATTTTTTGACAGTACCCAAAAGTACGTTGCCATGGTAACGGCATATTATGGGCAAAAATGGGTACAAATCTTGCGTCACGAACTCCTCCCACAGTTTTTGATCAATTTTTATGAAATTAGGTACAGATGTTCATCTGAATATGTTAATGTGCAAGACACATATTTCTGCAGTGGCAAAAGGTGCGTTGCCATGGTAACGGCATGTTATTGGTAAAATATAGGGCAAAATGCTTCATGGCAAAACTGCATCATCAGTGTTCTTCCAATTCTCATGGAATTCATATTGAATGTTTGTCTTAGGATATAGGTCAGCATGACACATTTCTTGACAGTGACAAAAAGTATGTTGCCATGGTAACAGCTCACATATTATGAGCCAAAATGATGGAAAATTTTGTGTTGCAAACTACTTCCTCAGTTTTTGCCCAATTTCCATGAAACTTGGTACAGATGTGGGCCTTTGGTTGTAGATGTGCAAGACGCATTTTTTGACAGTACCCGAAAGTACGTTGCCATGGTAACGGCATATTAATGGCAGAAGATCAAGGAAAGATCATGCGGATTTAACTACTTCCTCAGTTTTTTGACCAAAGCTTATGAAATGTGGCACACACCTTGATCTTGGTGGGAAGATGTGGAAGACATATTTTTCGGATGTGTCGGAAACTGCGTTGCCATGGTAACGGCATATAAATGGCAGAAGATCAAGGAAAGATCTTGCGGATTGAACTACTTCCTCTGTATTCGACTGAAGCTCATGAAATGTGGCACACACATTGGTCTTGGTGGGAAGATGTGCAAGACATATTTTTTGGACGTGTCGGAAGCTGCGTTGCCATGGTAATGGCATATTAATGGCGGAAGATCAAGGAAAGATCTTGTGGATTGAACTACTTCCTCAGTTTTTGACAAAAGCTTATGAAATGTGGCACACACAATAGTCTTGGTGGGAAGATGTGCAAGACATATTTTTCGAACGTGTCGGAAGCTGCATTGCCATGGTAACGGCATTTAAATGGCAGAAGATCAAGGAAAGATCATTCCTTGGGTAAGACTGTCGTCATGGGGCGGGGGTATTAATCACCTTAAGTGATATTTCTAGTTGGAAACTGTCACTGACCTCTTTTCTACCATAATTAGCATAAAATTAATATAATGAAAGTGATTAATTGTAAAAATAATCAGGTTTTTATGACTTTCATGACAGAGCACTGTTTTCCATAGGAAATGTACACAAAATCACAAAATTGTGCCCGTTTTGGGGCGACATGCCCTTACAAAAATGGGCGTGGCTTCGAAAAAGTATGCGCAGACGTTGCAAATTTGGTCTCAAAAGTTGCACAAGACTTGAACAAAGAAAGTAAAGAAGCCTCGCGACGAGGCCTTCTCGCGTTACAGAATTATAGCGCGAAACGTCGAGGGAGGGGGGGCGGATTTTGCCCCCCCGGCCCTGTAATCTGTACTATTACAGATTCATGTTAGTCTTTTTTTTTTTTTTTTTTATTCTTTCACAAAATGTTTGATAATTTGATACATTCAAGGTGCTCATTTGCACTCCGACCATTCTGGCTGGTAAAACAGGATCATAGAGGTGGACCAAATCCTGAACTTGGATTCTCCTTAGCTATTAGAGAACCAAAATGTGATGTCTATTCATCCCCATGGAAACCAGTTCTAAACAACCTCACCTGGCCCAAATATCTGTGCATACTATTGTTGCTAGCCATGGCATGCTCACACTTGATTCCAACCCAAGCTATAACTACAGACTGTGACATCATCACTTTGGTGCTCTATTATGAATGCCTATTAATACATCTCTTACGTCTAACGTATACAATGTTAGTGTATTTGGAGTTACATATTTGACTGAAAGGCCGTGGAGTTTTTGACACAGCTCTTGAAAGGAAAGATTTTTGCAGTCTGAGTCAATAGTTGGCAGTGAGACATACTTCAGCGTTTCAACACCACATACATTGTAAACCAAACATGTGCAGAAACTCGCATATGAAAGGCAATTACACATTAACTTCTCTTGTAAGCCTGATATCTCTCCAACTCTGTTGTACAATGTAAAAACAAAAACAAAGGTCAAACATATATGTGTTTGTCTTGTTTTTGGGGAATTCACCCTTAATACAAACATTATTTCTGCAGCATTCTCCCCCAAATCCAGCATTTTTACTTGAGGCCTATTATGATATTTCTTCTTTCCGTTTTAATTGCACGCTTATTACAGTGTAATAATGGTATTATACCTTTATTTTCTGTAGAATTTCATGTTTGCATTGTTCTGTTGAGATGTATACAGTCAAACCTGTCTATAGTGACCACCGTCTATACATGTAGCAACCACCTGCCGTATGTGACCACTAAACGTAATTCCCTCCAAGAGAAAAGCCATGTTAACGACACTGTCTGTAGCGGCCACCTGTCTACAACAGCCACTTTTTTTCATCTCCCTTGGGTGGCTGCCATAGACAGGTTCGACTGTGTACTGATGAAGTAATGATTGTATGTTCATAGCAGAGGATGTTTTCCCCATTTTTCAAATTCGGATTGTGATGATTTTGCTTGCAGAGGAGGACTACAAGCCTCATGCCAACGCTGGCCCCGACGTCGAGATCAAGCTCCCCGTCAACTTCGCTACCCTCAACGGTTCAAAGAGCAGTGACGACCATGAAATTACAGGCTTTGAGTGGACCAAGATGTCTGGACAAGTTGCAGATATGACGGTGAGTACCCCGTTACCAGTCACCAAACAAATTTTATGAAATGCCGACATACACATCTGTCTCTGAAATGTTGAATGTTGATAAATCAGTGCTACAATGATGCTGACCCCTCGCGGTTTGCCTCAGGCGACTAGCAATAGTCAGCAAACGGTATCAACCAGGCACACTGAGCCATACGCTTGAATGAATAATATTGGAAATACCAGAGAAAAAAGTTTGTTTTTTTTGTCCAGAATATACAAGTGAAAACTGGCAAATGCTGATAGTCTCCTTGGACCTCAGTAAATATACATATACGGTGTACTCATAGACGCACAATTGTGATGCAGACAATCAATACACAGTGTACTGTAAAAGTGGATATTTTTGCACAACGAATTTTTCGTGCTGGGCCCGGTAAGAAGAGTTTTGTTTGTTTTTAATTCAGCGGAATCAAGACATCAACGACTGGAACAAATGGCAAGCAAAAATATTTGCGTGCTTTTATTTTCACGCTCATTTCTAGTTGAGCGAAATGTGCGAAGATTTCAACACCCCGAAAATTTCCAGTTTTACAGTATGTGCGTGGAAGGGGATTAGTGAAGTTTTTCCTGACTTTGTGAATTGGCTTCTCAGACCTGTACTTAATCTGCAGTGTAGAAACTAACAAGTAAAAGTAGTCAGACCAATTCATCAGATCTTTGAAGAGTATGGTGTATGAATGGCGATCACGATGAAAATGATTTATAGATGATGATGTTCCTTAAGATAACACCAGTGATGATGATGATGAGAATGGGGATGAGTTGTTGTCTGTCACCTTCTATCACCAGGGAACATCGTCCAAGATCCTCCACCTGACTCAGCTGGAGGAAGGCACGTACGTCTTCAAGCTGACCGTCAGTGACCGCAGCAATCAGAAGGACGAGGACACCGTGACGGTCATTGTGAAGCCAGGTGAGAAACCAAAATATTTCTCTCTTCTCCTTTTAAAGACTGGCTGCCGTGGGGGTACCATACAGTGGAAAGGCTGTTCCGACTACAAGTTGTAGGTTATATTTAGGAATCCTCATGGCTAATCCATGTAATTATCTCTATGTAAGAACACATGCAACAGAAGAATCAGCGGAAGAATTATGATGAATTTGTTTTAGATGCCTGTGAGAGATCACAACACCATATACTGCTCTAATCATTTTAGTGGGGTTTACAGAAAAGGAAGCTGATTTCCTCTCCTGAATCTGTTAAAGAACTGTGTGAAAAGTTAGTGAAAAGGGTGATTGAAATCAGTGGGCTCCAAAGGAATGGGTTCTGAGTCTCTCCATCTTGTGCTGAAATGAAATCTATAATGCTGAAGCAGAGAGTTAAAGAGTGGGAGGGGTTTGCTGTCTAGACATTCTTCCACAAATAAATTGTCGTTTCTTTACATTATTAAAGAAAAAAAAAAAACCCTTCTTTTTGTGAAACCTTCTGAATCACTTTAGCCGTGTCCTTTTAAGGTTGTTTGTCTGTTTGTGTGGAGCTCGCTAGTAACTTCCTGTCTGTGCTGGATCACTGGGATAATGCCCTTCAAATATGGTAATACAAACAAGGCCATAAGGGCAATAGATATCCCCTATGTCCTTGATGAAAATACAGTCAACCTCCTTTAAGCCATTTCCAAAGAGGGCGTAGAAAATCCTCCGACTTATGTAAATTTTGACATGGACAACAGAATTTTAAAACATGATTTTATCCATCGTGGGTGGAATTTTTCTTCCACTAAGCTAATTTTTATGCCTCCGCCACGAAGTGGTGCCGGAGGCATGTTTTTGGGTTGTCCGTACGTCCGTATGCGATAACTTAAGTAATATTGACTGGAATTTTACCAAACTTGGTCCAAGTATAAAGTATGATGGGGCAATTACTTGATTAGATTTTGGGTGAAATCGGCTAAAGACCAAGGTCAAAGGTCAAGGTCAAATCATGAAATTGTATCTGTTTACGCAATAACTCAACACTGGATCAAGCAAATTTTACCAAACTCTGTCCGAGGATGATGTATGATGGTACAATTACTGGATTAGTTTTTGAGTGAAATTGGACAGAGGTCAAAGGTCAAAGATCAAGGTCAAATCCTAAAATTTATCTGTTTACGTGATAACTCAAAACTGGATAAAGCAACTTTCACCAAACTTGGTCCAAGGATGAAGCATGATGGGGCAATTAGTTGAGTAGTTTTTAGTGAAATTGGCAAGAGGTCAAAGGTTAAAATGTCAAGGTCAAATGCTAAAATTGTTGCTATTTCCCCCATATCTATGCAATGCCCAAAGGTATTTTCGTGAAACTTAGAGTAGACATGTACTGCTGCATAATGATTCTCCAGAGAGAGAGAGTTTCATGTCATAAGGTAAAAGGTCAAAAGGTCGAAGGTCAGTCGAAAATGTTGCAATTTCTATTTTCTCGCAAATGGTTCAATATATCTTCATGGAACTCGGTACATATGCATGCATTGACTGGCAGGGATTAGCTAGGGAATTTAGGGGTCATAGGTCAACAGTCAGGGTCAAAGGTCAAGGTCAACTCCTTAGAAATTACACTTTTTCTTCATACCTTGAAAATCATTCAATGCATAAACTTATATAAGGGTTGGTTAAAAGTCAAGTAAAAATCCTCAATTTCCCAAACACTTGTACATGTACCTGCACTCGCAGACAATTAAAGCAAACCTAGTTCAAGGAAAGTGAACATTCAAGACATTTCTGACAAACATGTCATTTCAATGTTTTGCCAGTTATGTGAAACTGTCATCACACATTGTGAAGGTGAAGACATTTTACGATACACCTATTGGGTGAATCATGCATTATGGCGGAGGCATACCAGTCGCCATAGTGACATTTCTAGTTCGATTTGTGTGAGCTCGCCGTTTGCGAGGTTGACTGTAGATGTTAGTGAAACTGGGTGCATATTTTTCTCAACAGAGCAAAATGACCCTCCAGTGGCGGATGCTGGGCCGGACAAGGAGCTCTCCCTGCCAACAGAGAGCACAGAGCTGGATGGGAGGGGAAGCAGCGATGACCTGGCCATCGCCAGCTACCACTGGGAGCAAGTCAGGTCAGCAGACGCCCCTCTTTCTTTTTTTTTTTTGGGGGGGGGGGAGGGGGTAGCCTATAATCTAGGCGGAAGATGCAGCTATGGTCTTTATTGTCACGCTACACGTCTGATGTGGTGAGACTATTGTCTTTGCTAAGCGATACGTCTGATGCAGCGAGACTACGAACAGTGGAAGCATCCACCTCCTTTATCCACTCATCCTGTTTTGGTCATTATTTATTTATTATCGACTATGAATTGATGGCTGTTTTATGCCACCAATTCATTGTTGATAATAAGAACAGCAACTAAAGCAAGACGAGTGGATGTACATTAGGCGGTGGATGCTCCGCGCGCATCCTCTGTGCGTAGTCTCACGGCATAAGACGTATTGCGTAGCAAAGACAATAGTCTTGCTGCATTAAACGTTTAGCATGACATTGAAGACCATAGCTGCATCCTCCACCTTGATTGTAGGCTTGGGGGGAGGGGCTGCAGGTTCATTTCTTATCTACTCCTGATTTTGGTATCATTGATGACGCAGTTCAGTAATCCCTGTTATATCAGTGAAAATTTCCAAACCATCAAAGAGAATAATTGCATGTGGGTTAAACATTCTCGTGGGGTGGGGGAGCCAAGAAAAGATGTGTGAGCCTGAAAGAGAGTAATGTGGTCTGAGGGAGTATCATATGAAGAATTCTCCATCCCCAAATGAAGCCAACCAATACTGCTTTATTCTAGATAGGGAAAAGAAGTTGAATAAACATAATGTATCCTGATATGGCTCTCAATTACTGTGCGTGATGATGTGCAGTGTGGTGATGTGATACATTTGTGAGATAGAATCATTCAAATGGCATTATCATTTCCCAGCCCATTTGACTGTAATTGAAACATAATGTTATTCACTAGTTCATTGTCAGTTGATTCCTTCTTGGCCTGCTTCTTGTCTAGGATCTGTCAGTCAGAATTCACTCTGTTGTTGTAGACCACAAACTACCTCTTTGGAACGGGTCTAGGGCAATTACCCCCTGGGCAATTACCCCGGACACTTTCCCTGGCCCTAATCCTAACCCTAACCCAAACTCCTAACCCTAAACTTAACCCTAACCCTAATCTTTTACTCTAACCTTACCACTAACCAGTGTTTAGCCGGGGGGTAATTGCCCTCTGGGGGTAATTGCCTGGATACGGTAGGGAACAAGGAGAGTTGCTGAAAGGGAGACTGACCAGTAACCCATGGTGTCTCCACCATTACCATTTTTTTTTTATCATTCACCTTCTGTGCCTGTAGTGGTCCTACGGATGCCGTCCTTGATAACCCAGACAAGGAGAGGGTCACAGTTTCAAAGCTTGCAGCAGGCACGTATGTCTTCCGCCTCACAGTGACAGATGGGCAGGGGGAGACGGCCTCGGACGAAGTCTCGGTGTCTGTCAAAGTCGGTAAGTGCTCTCTGAGAGGTGCGTCTCTTCTACATAAAACAGAGATGCCAAATGTTATTAATTTTTCTTTTGCTGTGTTTTTTTAATCTTTTTTTTTTCCAGAAATACTTTGGGTTTCTTAGAATATCTTGTCAAAAATTGTTTATTTATTTATTTCTTTTTTGCCCAAAATACTGCAGGTTTTATAGAAATTACTGCATATTTCCAAATTGTATTACTGTAAAATATGTCCATTGCAGGAAAGGTAAAAATACTGTTGTTCCACCAAAAATTAAGTTTTTCAGCCGTCGGAATCCTGCACTACTGTTCACAGGGTTGGCTCCCCTGCAAAAAGTGATGATTTTGTCTCCTCTAAACATGGAGACTGCATTGATGCATAAATAGCACACAATGTACATGGATTAAGTAGACCTTTAAATGATATGGAAGTCACATCACTTATGGAACAACTCCATCCCCCTGTTCGATAGAGAAGTACCAAAACAAAAATCTCCAGCAATGGAACTGCTAATGTATGCACAAACCTTTGTCTGTGTTTGTGCAATATGTCTTTTGAAATGCATTTAATGCATTCTGCTCACACACGCACACATTGACATACAGACAAAAATGTACTGTAAATATGTTTTTTACGCAGATTTATCACAGTTTATTCCCTTACACAGTGGTCCATGAATGCACAAGCATTATTTAGATATTGAGCAACAGTAATTAAAGTTGAATGAAAGAAAGATATCATCCAGAGGCGTGAAGGCTCAGGTTTGAGTTTCTTCAGTTTGTCTCCCTCTACAAATGGAAATTTGTTAAGATTGCAACTGCTAATCTGTAAATTAACAAACATGTCGGAAAAAAGGAACCAGTGGGACTCGAACCTGTCATCTAACATAACAATGTCGGAATTTCGGAGGTATTTGTTCCATGTTCATTGTGTCACTGCCGGCAACCAGGGACAGCCTGGTGGTAGTGTCGCTGCCCGAAAAGCAGTAGATGACAGGTTCGAGTCCCACTGGTTCCTTTTTTCCGACATGTTTGTTAATTTACAGATCAGCAGTTGCGATCTTAACAAATTTCCATTTGTAGAGGGAGACAAACTGAAGAAACTCAAACCTGAGTAAATAAAGTTCTTGGGAAGAGAGGTTTGCAGTGACACCATGTCTACAAAGTCTTTAAAAGGACTGTTATTAGACAAAAGAAGACCCTAGAAAGAGAAGAGTGGAGGAGGGAGGTGACAGGGAGAGTGTAAGGAAGGCAACCTGTGGTAGTTGATGGGCAGCGGTGAGCTGGAAGTTGAGGTTTCACTAATGGAGATGGGAAGAATAGGAAACAGGGACCAAAGTAAGGAAGAATAGAGTGAGAATCAGGTAAAGGGTCTTGAAGTTGTTTGGAGGAGAAATAAGAAGGAGTGATTAAAGTTCTATTGATGATGATGATGATGATGAGTGTTCAGGATAATCACAGCAGTATTAGTGGAATTGATATAGGATACATTTATCAACTCACATCTGGCATAGAATTATGGTTTCCCAATGACTTTCAGGGAGATTTGGGCTGTTGATGAATAGGAAGCTGTTTTTGATGATGGGGTTAGATTTGCCATTCTGAAACACTGGAAAAAGTGTGATCTCGAATGTGTTTCTGTAGAGAAGATACAGCTGTAAATGCAAGGTTGTTTTTAAACACTTCTCTATCTTGGACCTACCCATGCCAATTACATAATCTCTGCTCCTTGATCAAACAGTGCAGTGGAGCTGTATAGTGACAAGTCCTTCCTCTTGACTTGTAATAGAGATCATGATAAATGCAAGAACTCAAAAAATGCGATCGAAAAGGCCTTCGCAAACTCATTTTCAGAGTTGGTATTGAAATGTTTTGCAAACAGTGGGCATGTATCAAGCATGGGAAAGATGATAACTACCAACTTAGATAAATATTGACAGCAAGACCTTTCAAAACTGCCTCTCGCAATTTCTACTCCCCAATGTCCAGTGAAAAACCAGGCCCCTGTGGCCGTGGCCGGAGAAGACCAGGAAGTCATTCTACCGTCTGCTGGTCTGGAGTTGGACGGGTCACTGTCATACGATGACCGGGAGATCGTGTCCTACCAATGGATCAGAACCAAGGACAGCCCAGCAGGAGGGGTAAGCAGTAATACACGACCCCTCCCTATCTGGGTTTTTGGGTCTCGTTTGACATGAAATAATTCACCAGGGAGTGTGTCCGCCTTATTGTGACAGACTATCCACTGTGAGAAAACTTAAATACAGCAGCTGACCTTTCTAGGCAGGTACATGTAGCTACCATAGGCATATCAGCAACCAAATTGAGTTTTAATATCCCATACTGTCCATAGTAGATGTCATATGCTTATCTCCTACACACATAATGGATGCATGCATAATGGATGTTTGTATGAGTGTATTAGATGTTTCCAATACACTTACCTAAAAAAAAAAAGAAGAAGAATGAGAGTTAATGTTTTTAGTTCCTTTAATCGTAAATTAGTGACGTTGGCTGACACTAAAAGGAGGCGGTTCTGTGAGATGTAGATACTGTGGCAGATAATGTACTGATAATAATGTAATAATAGATAATGTACAGCAATATATATGTGTGTATGGTACATACATGCATGTTCTTGGCCCACTGTAAGTTGAGGTAGTAATGAGTCAGTCATTAATGAAAACCCAAATTGGTTTACTTGTAGCTTCTTGTCGGACAAAATAACTTACAGGTCTGTCACTGTGTGTTAACTTTCATCAAATTAAGTACTTGTATGTAAGTCTTTTGGTATTTCCTAATTCCAGTCAACACAGTCTTTATGCTACTCAATTCGTTCATCAGTCATTGCACAATGCAGTGCCATGGCATCCATCATGTAACTGATTGTCCATTCTTTATCTGTAGGTGGTTGTTGGCAGCTCAGACCATGAGGCGATCCTGAGAATGGTAGACTTGGTTCCAGGCAAATACAAATTTGTGCTCAATGTGACAGATGCAAACAGCGCTTACAGCACAGACACTGTGACTGTACATGTCAGAGAGGGTGAGTTTGAGTTTAAATAGGTATTAATGATACAAAATATATGATAACAATGATAATGATTATGATAATGATGATAGTAATGGCAATTATATCAAAGTTTAATATCATAACTGTGATGGTAGTAGTAGATGGTAATGATCTATATGGAACAGTTGAATTATCAAATGTTTATAAAGAATATATAATATCTGATATACATATACATGTATGTATGTTTCACACCATTTATGTTATTTGCTGAAATCTTCCATTTGTGTGGTTGAATTGTAATGCTGTGTGTTCAAAGATCTAAATGCGTGCATATTTAATCTCAATTATACGTTTGTTTGTGGGTGTGTTTGTATGTTCATATATCAATTTATGTGCTTTTTCATTCACTCAGTTTGTTTTCGAATACTTGGTGAACTTTCATGCCGTACGATAGATATGATGTATTTGAGTGAAAACAATTCAGTCATATGCTTTCATGTAATTTTATGTGAGAAACCCATACACTGTACTCAGCAGACTCACTCTTACTGAACCTTTCTCTTTATCACTTACAATAACTGTATCATTGCCGGGGTGACAAGACCTTGTATCTACAAAATGTCAGATGTTCAGGAGAGCAAAAAAAAAAAAAACATGGCAGCTAAAGCACAATATCAAAAGGGATTATAGCCTTTCCTTTGACATGTTGTGGTGGCTTCAATTTTTTGGTGCGACAGCTAGGATTTGGACAGGACATCACTTAAAGGTCCTGTTTACCTTTGGGAACAGTGATTTATAAAATGTGAAAGATATCACTTTTGATGCACATGTGTTAGTTAGTTGTATCACAAAGCATCCTACCATATAAAATTTTTGCAATAAAGCCTATAATATAAGGAGATATCACTATTTTTCTCATTAAACCATAGCTGAAGATGGTTTAGTCTGAAAACATTTTTATTATAACTATTGTTCACATTTCATACATTTAACAATACTTAACATCGATTATACTGGTTCAAATCTTGATATTGGTTGTTTCTATCCCTAACTCACATTTTAGAATTATTTTGAAGCACAAATGTTGGGTTTTTGTTTCATCTGCAAATGGTAAATTATGCTTTTAACTGATTATCTGACCATGAATTAAAAAAAAAATAGTCATTTTCAGCAAAATTTGAGATACAATGTCTTGTCACCACTGCGAGGCTATAGAAATCTTAATATATGCACCTGTGGATGAGACCCCAATTCATTCCATCAATTAATTCATTGAATTTTGCAGACCCCAACATACTTTCTTTGGTTCAACTCATCTTTGATGTCGACATCAAATCTTTTACCAGGCAAGATCAGGTGAGTTGGCAGACCTTCGTTATGTATCTTGGATATTGGGGGGGGGGGGGGGGGGGGGGGAGGGGTGGGTTTGACAGAGATAGGGGAGAGTGGTGATGCTTATACACTTGTATATACTTAGTAGTCCGAATTCTTAGTTATTTCTGTCTGTCTGTCTCTCTTTCTGTTTCTTTAGGCCTCCCCCCCCCAAAAAAAAAAAATTGTTGTATTGGCGTAACCCGCCCGACCCTGAACTTTTCCACAAAAAAAAAGAAAAAAGGAAATACATCGTTTTTACCGAGAGAGGGCGCGATACGGTTTTAGGAATTATAAAAAACAACAGCAACAACAGCTGGTGTCGGAAAATGGCCACGCAGTACAGCGTGTCGGCGACCGGCAAGTCCGGTTCGAAGTCTTATTTAATATTATTCGGAGAATCGATTTGTCTGTGGCGCTGGGTGATTTTGTTCGTTCGTATTCTGACCGGTATGTCATGACGGCTTTTAAACCGGTGATATAACAAAGTTTGGATGCAACAGACCCTCTCTATCGGATGGGGTTTTGTTAAATATGAGTTTTACACGTAAGATACAGGTAGCAAAAAAAAAACAAAAATCCTCCCGCCCGACCCTATTTGAAAATCTCATGTTACGGCAATACAACATTTTTTTTTTTGGCCTTATTTATCTCCATATTAGATTTCACAGAGTTTGCAAAGTCCATTGACTCAAAAAGTACAAGTGCTCTTTTTATAGTAGATCATTATAGATGTTACTGCCGAGTATTCAGTTGTCAGTTCATTTTCACAACTTTCAATATATTTGATAACGATTATTATGTGCTCAATGATGTCATGTAACAGGAGGACTTGATGCTACCCCTTGCCGTCATGTTGGGAGTCAATGACAATGATATCTTGTTCCGCAGGATCTCACACACAGACTCAAACAGGTCAGTATGAAATGCTAGACAAGGCATGTTTTTTTGTTTTTTTTTGTTTTTTTGTTTTTTAACCAGATGGAGGGGTTATTATGGTAACGTGCAATTCTGAATTCTCATCTTCAACTCGGGCAATGCAATTCTTGTTCAAGCAATAAATGTTGTATCCCCCTCTAGGTCAGTCCATATTATATCGTTAGGCACAAATTCATTTTTCATACTATCATTATCAAAGTATGAAGAATTCGACCACAAAGTGGGTTTAGCACTATTTGCAAAAAGTTTAAAGTATGTCCATCATCAGATAGAGCTAAATAAAAGCATTTCTATTTACACCTCATTTGTTACATACCAATAATCTTTCTTGAAGTTATGATTGAAAATGTCCCATATTTCTTATCATTTTCTACCAGCTTTAATTGCAAATATCTCAAATTAACAAGAATGGAGTTAACTCCTTTTGCAATCAAATCTTTCATCTGTAAATTCTCTGGTCAGCAAAGAGTACAGGCATTACTGACAGATTTTTGTCTCGCCCACCGGAGGTGAAGGCGAGACTTAGGGATCCAAATGGCGTCCGTCCGTCGTCCGTCCGTCGTCCGTCACGAATGTTAAAGTTTACCTGCAAGACTCTCTTATGATGCATAACTTCGCAACTGTTACAGCAATGGCAGCCACACTTGGGTGATAGAAGCACTAGGGGTATCTTCATGTTATGGTGTTGTCGGAGGTCATGTGATGATGTCAAAGGTCATTTGAGGTCATATATTAAAGAGTATGTGCAAGACTCTCTTTTCTATGTTAAAGTTTACCTGCAAGACTCTCTTTTGACAAATAACTTCACATAAGTTGCTTGGATTACAACCTAACTTGGGTCATAGATGCACGGATTACAACCTAACTTGGGTCATAGATGCACTGTGGGTACCTTCATGTTATGATGCCGTTGGAGGTCACAGGATAAGGTCAAAGGTCATTAGAGGTCATACGTTAAAGTTTACTTGCAAGACTCTCTTATCACACGTAACTCGACACATGTTGCTACAATGGCAATCAAACTTGGGTGATGGATTCACTGGGGGTACCTTCATGTTATGGTGCCGTAAGAGGTCACATGATAAGGTCAAAGGTCATTTGAGGTCATACGTTAAAGTTTACTTGCAAGACTGTCACAGACAGGGGTCAACAAACTTTTAGGGCCCAATGTTAAGTTTTTCTGGCGCGTTTCGATTATGGCTCATATCTTTTGATCCCTTTAATTTGTCTGTTTGTGACCAAACTTGGATGGTAAATGTCCCTTGGGGAGTTGAAGGTCACCACAAGGGTCAAAGGTCATAGGCGGGTCAATGAACTTCTGGGAGTTAGAAAAATATTAATTTCTTGTACGCGAATGGGCGAGACACAATTTGGCACTTGCCTTGTTGTATGCAAGTGTTGAGATGATGACCCAGGGTTTGTGATGCTGTCAGACCAAACTGCTTGTGCACCGTTAACAATATTGTTTCTGTCTGCTGCCCTCGTAGGTTGAAGGTGATCTTCCTGGCCCAGAACAAGACATCCCATCTCCCTCTGCCTGGTGTAGAGGTCATCAGACGTCTGAAGAGCAAGGGGATCGCTGCCCAGAAGACCCTCCTCAACTACCCCGTCCTCGAGTACGATACCGTGGGTAAGTTGGACAGCGTTAGTATGTTTCTTCTTGGAAGGTTTCTGTGAAGATGGAATGTTTGGTGGTAGGTGGTTTCATGGCACACCATGTATTCTTCCTTGAATATGAGAGTGGTCCTGAAAAGGACCCACTCAGTTTCAATGTTTCATTAAGTATGTTTTTTTTTTTCTGTAAGCTTGTTCTTTTACCTACCACTCGTTCTCCTAAGGATGGTAAGAACATCGAGATTAAGTAGGTCCCTGTTGTCAGGACCACTCTCACATTATTCAAGAAAGAATGCATGGTGTATCGTGAAGCCACCGTACACCAAATGGTAGTGTGTTGTTATTTCTTTGTTGTTGTTTTCCTAGTCTGCCAGGACAGCGAAAAGTCAGCTCAATGATTCTGACCCTTGGGCCACACTACTCGAGCAAATCAGTTAGTTTTGTGTGTTTGACCTCTTCACTGGGTTTTCAACCTGCTCTTTAATCAATTAATTAATGAATTAATCATTGATTTTCATAAATGTTCATTGCCCGCTGCTGTAAGGGATAAGAACCATCACTGGCCATTGGGCGTAGGCTTGGTGGTCGAATGGATGTGACGCCTGTGTAGCAATCAGGAAGTTGTTGGTGTAGAGTCCAACTGGAGTTTGTGTGCCAATTATTTTTGTGATTGCTGCTACTTAAACACTTATATTCCGTGGAGTTGTAGCTATGAAAGGTAAAGACAGTGACCAGTGATTTTGCACATAAATATATTATGATTAGTACTGGATTTAGCACATTTTTTGTCAAAGTGCTCAACTCAGTTTATAGGTGTATTGCTTTGTTGTGACCTACACGTAGGAGAGCAACAACTATATTAACTCGGAGTGTGTCAAATTATGCGGTTCTGATTGTAAATCAATATTTTTGTCTCAAACATTGTAATACCTTTCAGTACAAATCATGTGTGTGTGTTTCTGACTGTCTTCTATCCGTCTGCCTTGCTTACTCCCTCTCCCTCCCAGTCTGCCAAAATAATTGCTCGGGCCACGGCACGTGCGACCAGTACACGAAGCGGTGCGTGTGCGAGACCTTCTGGATGGAAAACTTCTTCCGCGTCAAGCTGGGAGACGGAGAACACAATTGTGGTGAGTGAGGAGGTGGAGATCTGATTTGGGATGAGTAGTCATGTTTAAAAACAAACAAACAAACAAACGAAAATGTCGAAGCGGATTACTTTGCATTAGTTCTCTGGGATAACTGGACAGAGTGAAAGGTGATATTTAGTGCACCTAATGTGGTGAGATTTGTTCTGAAGGTCATCTTGGTTGTGGTGTACTAGACAAAATACAACTTTAACAGTGACTGTCATAACTTCCAGCTTTGAGAGCACTATAATACAAAGAGAGAGAGAGAGAGAGAGGGAGAGAGGAATATATAACTCTACCTGTAGGTGAAAAGACAGTAATCATAGTGCATCTTTAAAGGGGAATGATACCCCCAAATGCAAAGAAATATATAAAGAAATTATGAAGAACACTCAATATATTTACACTTTTGTAGCAAATGAAGGAACACTAGACTTACCTCTTTCAGAAAGCAGGAGGAATGACATTACCCGCAACATGTGCCAGTTGCAAGTCCAGGGAATGTTTTCTTTTCATATGAAATGATATTTTGTGGATTTTTCTCGATATTTCCTTTACATCTATCTAACGTGTACATGTTCATATGTGATGTCATAATCTGTAGAAGTTTTGTCTTCCAGCAGTCTGGTCATTAAAATTTCAAAAATTCATAACTTTTGATTGGATTGTTGGATTTTCCTCGAACCTTCACTGATGTGTTCTACCAATATTGCTGCGTTCACTCAATTCACATGTATATTTGAGGAAAGTCCCCCTTAGTATCTTGTCATACTTTTCTTCCTGTGATAACTTTCTGTCCACTATTTACCTCATTACATCCCGTCAGACTGGAGCATCCTATACGTCATCATCGTTTGCTTCCTCAGTCTCGTGGCCATTGGAGTCTTCATCTGGCTGATTGCTTGCTGTTGCTCAAGGTAAGACTCCTAAAACTTCTGTGATCATCCTTAAATCCTCTTCTTTTTATTTCTAGTGCCTCTTCCTTTTCTTGTTATGCATGCATGATCCAAATAATTGCAGTAGTCGTCTCTTGCAAGCCCTTCCTCGTCATTTGCAAAATATTTTGTCTCGATATATGATCATTGTATTACATTGTATTTGACAAATTGTTAGATCTTATGCACCATATGGTTACTTCATGTCAATTTTCTTTTGGTTGATCTTGTTTTTAATTTTGTTAAGTCAGCTCCCTGTCTCATTTGAATGTCAAATTTTCTTTTGGCACTTTACACTTTTTTGTATACTACTGCACAATCATAAAATCTGTGATAAGATTTTTTTTTTTGTTGCTTGAAGTGATCTCTTACCGAGATAATTTTGTCGTGTGCATGGCAGTATGTCGTTAACGCGCTTCCCTGCACGTGGCAGATTGTTGCCAGCACGTGGGAGTGTGCGTAGGGTTAAAAACATTCTGCCACGTGCAGGGAAGCGCGCTATTAACATTCCACCATGTGCACGACGACGATTTGTGATTGAAGACTTCATTAGTTTATATTGTGCCAAGAAGGAATACTGTCAAAAAATTATGCTTTCCTTGTGTTTGGCTGTTCTGGTTTGCTTGGTTTGCATGTGCATGGCAGTGCATGAAAATAGAATAAATTATTCTTGAAAAAGAAGAATAAAAGTGGCATTTGCTCAGCATCAGACGTATTCTCATCAGATATTATAATTTCCTTTTTGTGTGGATTGCATGGATTTATTGCTTTTCTGCATTGCAGTGCATGAAAGCAAGTGGAAACTGCATTAAAGGACAAGTTCACCATTATAAACATAAGGATTGAGAGAATGTAGCAATATTAGTAGAACACATCATTGAAAGTTTGAGGAAAATCAGACAATCCGTTCAAAAGTTATGAATTTTTAAAATTTTTGTGCAGCAACCGCTGGATGAGAAGACTACTGCAGTGTATGAATAATTTGCGTACAACAATATAAGGAAAATATAAAGAGAATTTCACAAAATTCCATCTTTTGAAAAAAGTACACATTCCCCTGACTCGTTACCGACAAATGTTATGGGCAATATTATTCCCCCTGCCTTTAGAAAGAGGCAAGTCAAGAGCTCTTTTATTATGCGAAAAAAGTGAAAATATGTGGAATTTTCTTTTACATTTTGATTTCTTTATACTGTTGTACGCATATGACTCACAAGCTGTAGTAGTCTCCTCATCCAGCGGTTCCAACACAAAAATTTTAAAAATTCATAACTTTTGCATCGATTGTCCAATTTTCCTCAAACTTTCACTGATGTGTTCTACTAATATTGTTGCATTCTCTCAATCCTTATGTTTATGAAGGTGAACTTGTCCTTTAAGTGCAGATTAGTTTAAATCACATTTGAGCTTTGCTCAAGAGTTAACATGCATTTTTATTTTTTGATCATTTGTGAATAGATTGATACAAAACCATGGACAATGATTTATGAAAAATTCTGGTAAAAAAGGCAGTTTGTGGGATCCCAGGAAAGCACTGGTAGTGTACATTTTAGTTTTGTGAACTGTTTATGGAACCAAAACTTTTCATGTGGTGAACTGCTTTAATTTTTTTCAGAAGGAATCTGTCACAAACAGGAGCCCACTTTATGTTTCAATTGCACATACTGTAAAATGAGGAATGTTCACGTGCATTTTAATTTCACAAATTTCACAAGAGCCAAGATTCGCGAAATAAAAATGCACGCGAAAGTTCTCGTCTACACTACATGAATTGAATGTTAGAGGCAACTCGCGAATATTTCATGCCACGAAAATGGCTGTCGGCTCCAATTCGAGAAAATTTTATGCTGCTACAATATTGTGTTTTACAGTACATAGATATCATTATGATAATTTTCTAATTGGTGTTCTGTCTGTACGGCTACATGGTTTCTACCTTCAGATTGATTTTATTGACACCATGCTTGCATTGGACCTGATAAATCACTTCAGGGAAAAAAAAGAAAATGTTTTTTTCTCCACTCTTAAATTCATGTAGATGTACATGTAGAAGGAAGCAAAATTCAAGCCAATCTATCAGTGACTTTACCAGGTACCAGAACTTGGACTTTTTGTTTTCCCTCTATTTGTGCGATATTTTTGTTGTTTTTTTCCAAGAAAATTCACATTACCATTTCATCGCAACTTTGTAAAGGCAGTGTCTCACTGGTATGTGTCACAGTAATGACTTTCTGCCGTTTTTTTTTTGTCTTACCATCCATTTTGTAAGTGTTGGGTCATGAATCTAGGTGAGGCACCCGACAGATCAGAACAAAGCCACCATTGTCAACTATTATGAGAAAATGATAATCGTTTTGGTACATATATTCCACTTAATTCCCGGAAGTTATTTGTTTTAAAGCTCATCTCTATGTTACTCTGATAAAGTCACTCTATTCATTGTCTGGAAACAAGGGGGAAAAAAATGTAACTAAAATGTATTTAGTGCATTTATGCTGTTCATTTTCGAATGTGACGATGATGGCTTGTATAGTGCCGGTATCCGCCTTTGAAGGGCACTCTTGGCACGTAAATGTGGACATCAAATGCCCTATTTTGCAATAGTCTAATAACTGTGAAATTTACTGGCCCTCTCATACCTTGGAAGTGGGCTTAACCCTAAAAAGGCCGGGGGGGGGGGGGGGGGGGTTGAATCAACCCCCCTCAACATTTTTCGCAACTACTCCGCCACACGAAATTTTTTGACCGCGCCGTTCGCTGACTTTTTACTTTCAAGTCTCGCGTATCTTTTGACACCACTTTCGCGAAAATCGCGCATACCGTTACGACGCTGCACGACGTTTCATACATGCCTGTCAGACCGAAAATGGCTCAAAAATGTGATTTTGTGTATAAAGTCTATGCAAATGGAGTTTTCTCTTCTTATTCATAAAGATATGATTATTTTCACTTTCATAGGTTGAAACTAATCAATTTTAGCATAATTATGCTTGAAATAGGTTCTGTCATAAATTTTGCGGAAAAAAATGATAAAACAAAAGGTCGAAAAAACAGAGAAATACATAAGAAATTCATAAAACAATAAAATACAAAAGAAATTGATTTTGATACCAAATTTTTTTTGAAGTATATTGTTAGGAATGCTACAAAGAATGTTTTCACCAAAAATTAGGATTCTAGGAGCTTTAATTTCTGATTTAGAGCAAATTGTATGATTTTATGCATATATTAGCATAATTAATTATTATGATGAAAATTTCCATTTCTTTTTGTATAACTTGGTAGAATACGCCACAGGTAATGCACGTGCCAAATTTCATGGTGATTGCGCGATCGATGGCCGAGATCTCGGGGGGGGGGGGGGGGGGGGGTTTGAATCAACCCCTCCCCGGCCACAGAATACCCAGAAAAGCCTGGCCTGGTTAGGGTTAAAGGCATAATTTACAATTTGCAGATGAAACAAAAACCCAGCATTAGTGCTTCAAAATAGTTCTAAAATGTGAGTTATGGATAGAAACAACCAATGTAGAAATTTGAATCAGTATATTCGATGTTGAAGTATTGTTAAATATACAAAATGTGAACAATATAATAGTTATAATAAAAATGTTTCCCGACTGAACCATCTACAGTTATGGTTTATTGAGAAAAATGGTGATACATTGTATTTCCTTATATTTTAGGCTTCATTTCAAAAATTTCATATGGTAGGATGTTTGGTGATACAACTGACCTACACATATGCACAGAGACTCCAACCCCAAGCACCTTCTGATCTGCAGATTCTCCCGCCCGAAACCCCTAGCAAACGGGAGACTCCAAGTTGATGTGTGCGAAGCGCGAAGTTCCTGGGGTTCTAGATGTTCTCTGGTGCTATCTAAGGCTTATTTTTTCAACATACGATAGCAATAAGTAAGAAATCCCTTCCACCGGGAGACACAGAGCCAGGGCGGGAGAAATAAAATCTCTAGCGGGAGAACGGGAGATTTTGCAAAAATGGGCTTTCGATGGGAGATCTCCCGTCGAAAACGGGAGAGTTGGAGTCTCTGTATGCATCAAATGTGATATCTTGAACATTTTTTAAATCACTGCTCCCAAAGGTAAACAGGACCTTTAAAGTTATACCAAACTTATTTGCCCCTCTGCACCAATAAAGATGATTATTTCTGTGTGACAAGCTTTGTGCAGCTAGAGTGAATGGACAGCTGAAAACTTAATCCGGGTTAAAGTCATCTACGTGTATCTTACTTGCCCCAAATTTCTATGGATTTGTTTTATATGGGACGGGGGGGGGGGGGCAGAGTTGCCCCTTTGTTACTCATTCTTTGTTAGTCATTCTTTGGTTACCCGCTGTGATTGCTAATTTCACCACTTATGAAGTTGTCTCTCTGTAATATGAAGAAATGAGTCAATTCCACAGTGCACATTACCATGGCTGTGAATGTGCCTTCAATGTGGTTTATGCTGTCATAATTGTAATATCTGGTTTCCTGTTGCATGTAGTGTGCATGTACTGTACTTGGTATGTTAACAGCTGAACAGCCCATGTTTCAACAATGCAGTCATTGACTTTGCAGCTATCCATATTTTGGCCATATTTACTGTCAGTTTTTTGTTAATGGTTCCTTCATCTAAAATGATGTATTGTTTTGAAATTGAAAAAAAGAAAATGTAATGTAGTGTACTATTTTAAAGTATATGGGATTATCCTGTTGTTATTTCATCCTCTTTTTTTTTCCGCAAACATTATTATGCTTGTGCCTCAGAAGTTTTTTCCCATTGTACATCAGAATGTCTTTGTCGTCCAGACTTTGACAGCTTTGTACACATGCTTTTAACTTGCTGATAAATGGCAGTATTTAGTAGAAGTTCAATGTTGTTGTTTTGTTTAAACTATAAAGAGTTGCGTTTCATTTTCAGTGTTCATCATGTAATTGTGCTCTGTATTAGTAATATGATCGTAATCAAGTGTACTCTTTGTCTTGTTCTCTTTAAGATACAAACATGCATTTCTTTCTTGCAACTTTTAAGTGAACTTTTCATGAACTGTTAATGAACCTTTTCTGGGTCACAGAATAGAGTTCTGCATTAAATCATGCGTCCTGCTCTCTTTTTTCAGGATTTCATTTTGATAGGGAATTACTGCTGTAGCTCCTTTTGAAATATTGCCATCATGCATAGACATACTCGTAAAGGCCCAAATTCACAAAGGTGGTTTAAATTCATTCCATAGACTAAATAAGCATGAAATAGGCATACCTTTTACTTCCATGTTTCAACTCTTATTTGTTGTTGGATGTCTGTTGGCGAATACAATCTGTTGCTCGCATTTACGTGGCCTGAATTTAAACCACCTTCATGAACATGCGCAAGATGTATGCACCTTTACAGCCGGAGTATCACTTGCAGATTTTACCTTTCATCAGTGTATGGGAGCTCTTCATATGCATGCATGCTGCAATTTATTTGTCTTTTGGCCAACTCTGTATAATAGCTACACCTATTAACTGCATCCTCTGTGAATATACATTATTTTGTACAAGCCCGTCACCAAGATTTTAAAAAGTTGATGCTAGTCAAACCTGTCCATAACGGCCACCCAAGGGAGACGAAAAAAGTGGCCTTTATAGACAGGTTGCCGTCATAGACAGGTTCTTTAACATGCTTTTTCTCTGGGAGGGAATCATTTTTAGTGGTCGTATATGGCAGGTGGCCACTGTAGACAGGTGTCTGCTAAGACAGGTTTGACTGTAGGCTTCAATTCTCTTGTCCTTTATCCACTTTCAGGAGGAAAAAGCGGGGTAGGAGGAGGCACCGCTACACCCTCCTGGAGGAGCAGGATGATGCTGAGCACATGGAGATGCTACCAAAAATGGGAAACGGTGAGTGTTTCACAGTTATGCGGTAGTGAGCCTCTCCAAGAGTCTGGGCCGTGTCGCATAAAAAGATGAAATCAAGCATACATGTACATGTAAGTCAGAAAATCAAACATACATGTAAGTGAGAAAATCAAACATAATTCAGGCATTAGCTAATCACAGTTAAGTATTCAGAGACTCTTTGTTTGATTTTCTGTCTTATGTTTGATCTCAACTTTTATGCCACATGGTTTGGTTGTCTTCTAGGTGGCAGGTGAAACCTAACGTGCAATAATGGCACCCCATGTTCAAGACTGTGGTGATGAACAAGAGTCAACTGAAAGATTCAGAGCAATAAAAGAGAAACTTTCGTAGGGTCAGACGCAGCTATAGAAATTCAAAGTTACTTACAAGTACGTTTTCATCAACATAAATATTGGGTGACATCTAAATTTGCATATTTGATGATGTTGTGGTGTCTCAGCCTCTCAGATCTCCAATGGGTTTGTGCATGGGGTTAACAAAGAGGTATTAAACAAGCTCAAGGTGTTAGCACAAGACATAATTGATTATGCATCATGTCCATCTTCATTGACATTCCTTTGTATGTATCTACTCACACCATTGAACATTGTTTCTCCCATCAGTTAGATATATTTTCATTTCACTTTCTTTCTTTTCGTTTTGTATGTTTTCAGTGCATTCAGTTTTAAGTCTTTATACAAACCAGCATCATCTTACTTTGTCTAGGAAAAGATAATTTTACTTGATTGTTGGACAAAATCGTGTAAACAAGCAAAGATACGCTATGGGGGAAAATGAAAAGCCCATTTATTTTATACTTCATGTAATGTATATTTCTGATGTAACTCCAAATGTTAGATGTGTGTATATAACTGTTTTTGCCTGTAAACGGTGAGATCCAAAAATTAGTATTGAGTATTCTCACATCTGGGCTACTGGATTCCTTTCTCCATCCCCTGCCACCGTTTGCATCAGGTAACCATGGAAACGTGCTCGACAAATTAACGAGCAGAGGGGGCACTGCGGAAGGTACAGACGATGCGTTGTGTTGATAACGTCCTGTTCCGTTGCCACTGCCCTTCAATTCGCCTAACTTGCTCTCCCAATAGTTCCTTTCCCAAAACTGAAGCATCCTATTACCGCAAAATTTTAATTTTATGAAACTTTTGAAATTAGCAGAGTCAAATTATGATTTGCATACTTGTACAGTTGTAGATCCACCTGGAGAGTTACTGTAACTGCTGTATAGACTTAGTAGCACTTTAATAGCAAGCTTCTTCCTAGGCTATTAGTCAAGCATGGATGTAACCTGTGTGCTTCTTTACAACACGGCTCTGTTGGGCCATTCACCTGAAACCCCCCCCCCACCCCCCTCCTGCTCACTTCCCTTTAAAAGTCAGCCTTGTTCAGAAGTTCACTTACTGCAGTTACTGCTGTGTGTGAAGTCTCGTCCATACGGCGCTGTCTTGATGTATGAGTGGACACTATTTATTTGCAACCTTGAGATTCATTTGTTTATGTGTGTGTGTGTGTGTGTGTGTTTGTGTTGTGTGCATTTTATATACCACCTTGTGTTGGAGCAGTAGTTCGTACAATTTGAGCATTTAAAGAAAAATCTGTTCTCAGTATTTGTCATGTCCTGTTCTGTTATCATTGTTGTTCATTGGTCCTGTCTGTAACTACATACATTGTATATCATATCCACTTATTTTGCAGTGTGCAGTACATGACATTTTTGCTGTGTACTGATATTATATTCTGTCCTTTCTTGTGCATATTATGCAAAATTTTATTGTATTTCATTTGCCTATTTCACTCTTTGCAGTGACTTGTTTAAAAAGACATGATAGTTATTTTTTGCTACAATCCTTGTGCCTCAAGGCTCATGTGTGCAACATGAACATGAGTGCAGAAAGGGTTACATAGATTTGTTAAAACACCTGTAAATGGAGAAATATGAGACTGAGTTTGCTAGCCATCATTTGTAAAACATAAAGGTGAGAAGAAGTCTGTTCTTTGTAAAGTTCGACAGAAATCAGTTATATCGGACATGATCTACAACTTGTCATGCATGAGTTTGATGTGAAGTTATTTATTTATGTTATTACTTTTTTTCTTTCCTGATTTCTATCTTTGGAGTTATGAAGAGCAAGTGGGAGACAATACCAGAAAAGGGAGGGAAAATATTTAGAAAAAAAAAATGTGTTTTTCGTCATAAAGTAGAAAGGAAAGTACATGTATAATTGTATTTACATATGAGGCATATTATACATGTTCTGTATTAAATGCCTTCATGTGATTAGAGTTGGTTTTTAAAGGGGCAGCACATCAAAACTCATTGATCTACCCCCAATCTTAAGTGTATTTGGATACCGATGATGAAAAGGGTGCTCACAGTCCATTTTTTTCCTTGCAAAAACATTAATGACCAAACAATGAACAAATTACCTTGATACTGAAAAAAAAAAAAAATCAGTTTTCCTTTACGTTTACCCAGAAACATGAAAATATGTACCTTTTGTGATATTTAGCCAAGTTCTGAATATCAAGCGATACATCCCAAATGTGATCGATCAGATATCGGTATCACGAGGTGATATCGCTTGATATCAGCTATATACAATAGGGGGGAATTGATTACATATAATGTTGCAATACTCATATTGGTGTTTCATACAAGTATGTTGGTGTTGGTCAGCTTTTCGAAAAAATAAATGCAGCTTGTACCAGTTTACAATATCTTTTATTTCATTTTGTTTTCTGTAGGTAAGCAGAGCAGCAGCATCATGATCTCAGAGTCTGGGGAGGAGAGCGATGACGAGACGACAGTGTTCGACATCAAGCGGCAGGAGCGTAACGGGAACAAGCCCGCCAACGGCTTCATCTCCAACAAGCACAGAAACAGCCGGACCCCGCACAGGACGGACAAGCTCTAGCGCAGGGTCTGCCAGATTGGCCAGGCTGGGACTCGGTTCGGTTATTGTGGTCAGCTCTCCCCCAACCCCCTCTCTATCCATCTATCTATCTCTCACTCAATCTTGCAGTTGCAGGGGGTGTGGATATCGATGAGGAGTTGTCGTCCAGAGTCGATGGACTATGGATGCATTCAGAGTGACCGATGTGTGTGACCTTGAGGGATGGACAGTGTCCAAGGCCTGGGGAAACATCACTGGACTTTGCAAGTGGACAGGTGGACAAAGACAGTGACCGCTGTTGCTCACCCCTTGGTGTTATCAGGCAATGCCTGGATGGACTCATCGACAGTGAAATGAGCAGTTACAGACATTCTAGGACTCTGTTTTTTTTTTGGAAATCCTTCTGTTTCCCTATGAAATTGTGGTGCGTGTTGGCTGTGGGACCTCTTGGAGGAAACATCAGAAATTTTCTCTGAAACCTTTCTTTGCGTTCCTGTGAAGGTGTATGAGTGTATATATGTGATCTTTTAACAGTAATTCCTACTTTCTTGTGTGTGTTGCCCCATCAGGACGATATAGAAATCATGCATCGAGACTATAATCATGTGTAACACCTTGCGTTCACTAGTGTTTACGAATCTGAGAAACAGTCCAAGGGAAGATTACTAAGTTTTTAAAACTGTCAGCCATTCAAATCTGTGACTGTCCATCTATCTCATCCAAACCCTAGAAGAAAAATCACACCCACAAAAACAAAATCAACACAAAAAACAAAAAGAACAAAACAGCAAAAAAAAAACAACAAAAAAACAACAACCCACAAACAAACAAACAAACAATGTAGAAACAGTCTGTTGTGACTGGATGACCATTTAGCAATCAGCTCAAGCTGACCAAAACAGAAACAACAACAGAAAACAACAACAACAACAACAACAACAACAAAAAACTGGCATACAAGGAAAGTTGTCCATGTACTCACTTTGTGTATATCTCTCCTTACATTTGTCTTGCAGAACTGAACAAGTTTTCTGGAGGCAGTATGGGCTTTCTCATAGAACATTCACACATAGAAAGTTAAGGGGGAGATTCAAAATATATCCCTCCTCCCTGGGAGGTTATCGTAGCTGCCAAGACAAGAGTGAATAGAATATACTGACTTGCAGGTATGCTGAAGGAATGGTAAGCCTGTTGGTTCTGGTAAAATGACCTGCAAGTGAAAAAAGAAGGTAACAAATTCACAACTCTCTTTAGTATTGCCAAGCTAATGATATGAAACAGCTGTTGTTCTTGTTTCCTTCTGCCATACATACATGTATTTGCGGGACTTGTAATAATTTGTGTTGCTGTTGTCAGTATATTGGAGTTGAAAGCACTTTCAAACAAGGCCAAAGTGTGTACAAGGATATGTGTGTGTGTATCTACATTGTATGTATGCTCATTTGTTTGTACACAAAATTTTAACACTACATGTACACACACACTACGTACAGGCAACGTAGTTCATTTCAGATCATAGAGCAGAGATTAACATTTATCTTATTACTACTATGCATGAGATCTCAGATTTGAAAATAAAATTTGTGAATACACAATTTACACTATCTGTCAGAAAATCAACTGAAATTAAGGTGAAACAGCCACTCATACACATAAACACACCGATAAAACTTGCCTGAAAATGAACCATGAGGGTTCTATACTGTCCCATGGAATGAACCTATCAGAACTTTCTTCGGGGGAGAGTGGAACGATGCATGTCATAGGCTGAATTCTTGTCATGTGACAGGAAGAGAGTACGAAGAGGATAGGGCAGCCGGTATGAAGCTCCGCTGTGAACAAGAAACGTTGGTGGTCATTGATCTCGATGCCAGTAATGTTTTACTGCGAGAGAGTTTGTAAGACGATGAATTTCTTTTTTGTCACCAACTTTTCAATTACCCAGAGTAACATTTTACCTTCAAGATTTGGTATTTTGCCAATGTACTTCTGCAAATCATCGCTACCTGATGCATTTTCGTTGATCAAAATGAGGAAACTAGTATAGTTATTATGTATATCTACATCTGTAGAGAAGAAAGAAAGTGAGTATATTATGTTACTCTTCTCCTCTTCTTGTATAGAAAAAAAAAAAACAGAAGAGAGAAGGATGATCAGAGTACTTCAAACAAAGTATTAACACCTTGACTGTGATGAAAGAGAAAAGATTTCTGTTTATTTGCATGATACCTGATATATATGGTGTCCTGCACTAGTTTAAACACAAGTACCAGGAGGGTACTTGAAAGACATCTGTAAGGAAATTAATAGAAGTGATATACAGAGGAAAATATATATGTCTGTAGAGGTATTCTGTTCAGAAAAAATGTTGAATGTCTTTTATTTCAAGAGATGCAATGAGGAGATGAGTGTGGTGTTGAAGAAACCTAAATGAATCTATATTGTGTGTTTATGTCATGTACAGGTTGTTTTTTGTTCATTTCTTGAGATTCATGTGTACCTGAAAGCATTATTTTCATTGTTTTTCACCAAAAAAGAGTATTTTATGTCTCAGTGTGTGTGTGACAATGGGAGACAGTGGCATTTTAGTAGGCAAGATTGATTTTCTGTCTCTTGAATGAACGATAGACGGGGAAAATTGTTTTCTCTGTAGAATGAATCTCATGTTTACAGGGAATTTGTTTGTCTTGTAATCAGTCTATGTGAGATTCAGGATTGAGAAGAAAAACTGGTCGATTATAAAATTTTATTCTCGCATGGGGTTAAGAAGTGGAAAGAAAGGAAGTTCAATGGGGGCAAGTTCTAATTACAAAGCTTTAGTGTAAACTTGGCTAGTGGGAAGAGAGAATTTGGATTTTTCTAATTTTCCCCAAGAAACTCATTTTATGTATTATCATTCAAAGATGGCTTGGGGAAAAGAAGCCTCCTTTCTCTGGATAAAGCATGGGAGACATGCTTTAATGGTAGAAAGCTTCGTAGCTTTACTTTTTAGAGGTGAAAAACTACCAGCAATAATCTGGTGTCTATAACTGGAGGAAATGCACACTCCAAAGGGGAAATCGTATTTAAGAAACTCAATGGAAATCTATTCAAGTGACATCAGACAGAATGTAATCTTGAATGTTACGACAGCAAGAATGCCCACAACTCATCACTTGGTATGTGTATTCTTATTTGGCATTGAGAAATAGGCACCACAGCTTTCTTTGATGGTGAATCTATGTGTGCAGTACTCCTCATATTATACTTCTACTCAGAATGCCTTATACTTTAGTCTTCGTTGAAAGATAACAGCCAAAAGTATAATACAAGTTGTATCATCATCATTCTAATCATACGCTGACATCCAAGTGGTTGCAACTCATCCAGTGTTGTCCAAATCGCCCAGATTTACACTGGCCTTGTGTTTTACAAGATAATCTCTCATTTATCTCTTCTTTTGGGGCATCGTTATAGAAGTAGTTATTGAGCTGAAATTGCCCCTTTTTGTCGTGGTGGATGTACACGTTGTAACATTACCCTCATGTGTCATTTGTACTGTGGTAAGTTTTTGGAAAACATTATTCCCAAAAAGCCTGTCAAAGTTTTGCTTGTGATTGTTGAGTTGTGAGGAGCACAGAAATCAACATCGCCATAGACCTTTATCATGATTATCATTATCATATTTTGTTTTTACTGTTGTAACATACTTGTACAACACGTAGTTTCGATGAAGGCATGGGTCGAGATTTCTGGGTCGTTGTCGAGCTTGTATTCAGTGGACTTGAGGGTATGCAAACTCTTTGTGGTTTGCTCTAACTATGAAATGAGTGATCAACTACGGCTGATTCCTGTACAGTGCACTCCCATTGTATTGAAAACAGTTAAGACAAATTCCATTTACAACGAAATAAGAATTCAGGGCCCAACATTAATCCGCCCTATGTTTTGTTTTGTTTTTTTTTTTGTTTTGTTTTTTGTTCGACTATAACGAAATTTTGACATAACGAAAGTAAACTGCTGTGCTGGTCCCGAGCATTTCATTATAATGGGAGTCGACTGTATTGGTAGCTTTTAGATGAATTCTTCACGTTGACAGTTGTAACCAAAAGAACTGAAGATTGCAAAAGCAAGTCATACACGTGGTGTAAGAACCTGCTATGTGCAAGAGATCAACTGTGGAGAGTGGAGATATTAAGAATCATGACAAAACAACTGCCAGAAAAGTAAAGAGATGTTTTGGAAAAGAAGAATAGAAAAACATACAACTGCTAGAAAGGTAAAGATTTATTTTGGAGAAGAATGCAGAATTATAAATGGAAAATCATGGATTAGATGTCATGTTTGTCATCAAAAGTCAAAAGTATGATAAAAACTTGACAGAATTTCCAGCAAGTGTGTCAAATGAAGATGATGATTCTTATGCGGAAGGCTGTGAGGCGACGTCAACGATTGTGATGTAGAATTCTTCTTTCTTTTCTTGTATTCTGCCCGGGCTTCGAGGGTGCACATTGTAGCAGCTATTCTTTGATAAACTTTCGTGCAATGAACATTTATGGTTTGTATATATTCCTGACGCAGAATTCCTGTACACGAGCGGTATTAAGTTTCATAACAGCAAGAGAATATATTATTTATGCAACTCCAAATTGTGAATATCATCGACATCCCTCAATTTAACTGTGGCTATGGTTGTATGGGATCTACCTGATACCATTATTTTCCCCAGTTTTTATTGCTGAAATGTGTAGACAATCTCAATGTTTTGCTTAAGAGTTATAATTTTATTTCAGATGCAAAACAAATGAAAATGCTTGTGATGTTCTTGGTACACATTTGTTTGTTATTTTTATTTTTTATGTACAACCATCCATATTATGCATCATTTCATGAATATTATGCAATTACTATTAAAGAGCATAGAGATCATTTTCAGTGCATTGAAATACCGGAGAATAGTACAGTATTTTGATACTTTTTAAGTTAAAGTGTACACGTTCTAATTTCTACTTTAATCTGGTTTGAAAGTTTTCAGAACCAGAAAGTAAGAGCCAAACTTTTTTTTTTTCATTTTTTGCTTGAGTCTCATTGGCAAGTTTAGTATTGAAATTGTGTGTGTTCATTTGTCTTTGTTGCTATGACAAGTTAGATTTTCTATGTTTTGATTTCATTTTAAGTTTTGAGCATCCAGGTTGGGATTTGTCTTATCAGATTTTGTGTGTTTCCATATGTAAGCATTTTAATCAACGAGACACTGTAGTATACAGCTGACATGGAGGAAGAAAAGATTCAACGAATAGAAGAATTTGATATCAAGAATAATGATATATATATATATATATATATATATATATATATATATATATAATATTATATATATATATATATATATATATATATATATATATATATATATATTACCATCTCTCATGTCAGGATAGATTAGAGGAATATTTCTGTTATAACAATTAAAAATATATATCTAACAAATGTCATGACATTTAATTTAACACATGAGAAGTATTACCAGTTCAAAGGTTTGGAGAAGTTGAAATTCACCAATAATTATTACAAGGCTTCGATATAATTTCAATGATTGAGCAATATTACATACTTTGACTGTCTATGTACATAATCAAGGTTAAGAATGTGCAACCACAATTGTATCTTGGATAAGAAGATTAAATGATTCGTTTTCAACATAAATAATGTGCAATATCATTTCACATTCATGTATACACCAGACCTGTATCATCAAATGCCAGAACACACAGTACAATTTCTCTCGTTCACATATATGTCTTCTACACTGTACTTGTCCTGACTTTATATTTTAAAAGGGATGGCTAGTAACTGATCAGTGGGAATCAGTAGGAATGCTGGGGGATGATTGTTCCAATTCTTGTGGGATTCATTTAAGAGTACAGTATACATCTATTGTTGTGTGAAAATTCTTTGCTTCAGAACGGTCTCATATTCAAGTAATGTGCAGTTTAATGCCCCGACACTGTACAGGCATGCTAACCTGGAAACATTAAACTGCACATTACTTGAATATGAGACCATTCTGAGGCAAATAATTTTCACACAACAATAGATATGTACTCTTAAATGAATCCCACAAGGATTGGAATAATCATCCCCCGGCATTCCAACTGATTCCCACTGATCAGTTACTAGCCATCCCCTTTAAGTTCATTTCGATGTTTTTGTGTAATATGGTCTTCAAAAATAGGAAGTACGTGTATTTTGAAAACCATTCGAGGCCAGAAACCAGCATTAATACCATCTCCGTCTGAGTACCAGCATTTATGATTTATACGTTTTAAACACGAGATATAGTAATCATATAGGTTTTATGGAAATTAATTTCAAGGCTGAGAGGTTTTTGTGTCTGTCGACTCCGGCTTATGTTTCTGATCTTGTAACCGAAGTGAATGATATTGAGGAAAGAATATGTCATGCCCTCTAGGTTTTGAACTTTTTTACGTGTTTGACCCAATTTAAGTGCGAGGTCACTTTCTCTCATTTTAGATGGAAATTATATGTAAAGACATTGGAGCACTTAAGTGTAAGATATGATTAGATTGTTCCTCAGATTTTGCTGGGCTCACAGTGAAGAAGGCGTTTAATTTGCTCAACTAATCAATGATTTATTGAGATAATTTTCATTGTGCTTTATTTCTTCACAAAACGGTATGTAAATTTTTCAAGTGGTCGTTGATGTAACTGTGAACTACCATAGGTATGTGTATGGTGCCTGCAGGAGTACGATGAACTGCAGTCATCGTGAAAGGTTTACTCTTGATTTAGATATTATAGGCCTACATTATTACCTACCGCTTTATGTCGATTGGTGTGCAGAGAACGCAAGTGGTTATAGGGAACGGAATATAGCTTGCGATAGCATTCAGTTAGAACATCTCAATTTAGTGTGAGAAATGTTGGCATCCTAGCGCGAGGACGGTACATGGGATGCATATACAGTGTTACATCCCATGCCATGATGGCTGTAGGTAATTATACAAATGTTATACATTACATAGGGCATTAGTAAAAAAAAATTATACAAACGATAGTAATTTTTGAACAGTCTGAAACATACAATACGATCGCGAGGCGAAGCCATGTACGTTTTGGATTGCTCCGAAGTTACACAGGGCGGATAATTCTCACTAAAGCCCGAATAAGTAATGTGCATCATTTGTTTTATTTTGTTTTGTTTTTAATGAAATGATGACGTGGATCCTTATCATTGGTCGCAACTCAATTATATCTATGCATTATGCTGTACATAAATGGACCTAACATGAGAAATTGCGGACTTAGTTTCGGCCGATAATTAAAATTCTGCCCGTTTATGATCCGTATTCGATACTTGTAGGCCAATCAACTTTGGCGGACTTCTCAAGGCTCTTGCAGATTATGGCAAGTCAACTGAAGAAAAAAGTCACGTATTTGACCAATGATGTCCTTGAGCGGTCGTTACACAATTAGTACGGGTCATTAGTATAAAAACTTATGCCCGCTGGGCACGTTAGACAAAAATTCAAATGAAAAACTGGTCACGTGATTGTGCGTAGCCAATCATTTGATTAGGATCATCCATATTGCCATGTTAAACAACCCGCTGTACGATTACTGCTGTCTTACACATCAGGGACGGCATTTACAGTAAGAATTGCCCACACAAGGTACCTTTGGTGTTTGGACTGTTTCGAAGGTACCAAGTTTGGGTATTATACTAATGCCCGAACAAAATAACGTGTGTTATTCGTTTTATAAAATGCTGAAGCAGATCCATGTCAACTGATAAAATTCCGTTTTTCGCGAGCAAACGAAACGATGAAATCTCGCCCGGTCACTATGCATGTCGACACAAGAGTCCTAATCATCCGCCATTGCACCAACTGGTCATGGGCAAAACCAAGTGCTTGGCAAATTAGGTGTCTGGTCACGTGTACGTTGTTAACCAATCATTTGATTAGGATCTGCTTCACCATTTTCCTGATAACTAGAATCATTCTGAACGCCAAGTTACTGCTGTTATCATAACAATAGTAGGCCCATGCACTTGTGATTACCACGGCACCACACCAGTGCTTCACGTGGTCATATATCAATGGAACATATTATTATTACAGTGATAAACATGATAAAGGTGTTTCATATTGATGTATTGAAGAATTGTGTGGTTTTCACATCTCAAGACACACATTATATTCATGTTGAGTGTATCAGTATAAGTGTACGAAAGGTAAACGAAGCGAAAGGATTAACTGTTTTAGTCGTCACTAACTTGACTCGCGTTAATTTGTAGTCTAGTTCTCTGTCTGTGTGAGTGCATAACTTTGTACGTTGATGTTCGTCGTAGCGAATGTGTCTCCTTTCTTTAGAACCTCCGTGCTTCCAGTTCAAAGATGATTCTGTCTATTTTGTAATATTGTTCCTTCACGATTTATTATTTTCCCCAGCTATAGGTTTACTTTTGGTCTCAATTGTTTGTACATTCCAACTCTGTCCTCTACAACAGCTGATTGTAAATATTCTATCCAGTTCTTTTTTTTTTTCTTTCCATCCGATTGTACTGTTCAATTTTGATGGTTGTACATGTATGAGTTTCAAGCAGTACCATACTTGGGTTTGTTTGTTTTTTTCTCTCTCTCATTTCTCAAAATGCCGAATCACTCATGGTGGTATTGTACTAAAATGAACTGAAAATATCGAAAAACCCAAATATTCTTGTCCGGTGTGGTATTATTTCATGTTTGCATGATTTCACATACTTCATACAACATATCCGTCATACTTGCCATTTGAACTATAACAACTTTTCAATCGCAGACACCAGTCTTACCAGTGTATGTACCCTCTCTCAAACGACAAATACAGTTTTAGGGGGAAAATGAAATTGTTCGTAGGTGTATGGTAGTGTTATGTCATATTCTACTAAAAAATGGTTATTGTACGAAGTCCCAGCGCATTAAGTTTTTATAATAATACTACATAATACTTCTATAACCACATGTGCCATTCTCCACTCTGATTAAATGCTCAAGGCGCTTTACATCAAAGCAAAATGACTGAAAATACATACACAGTAATAGAAGAAGATGAAAAAGGAAAAGAAGACATGACAGTCTGTCTTCAACATGCACTGCTAAACAAATTATTTTAGATTACTCCGAAAAGACGTTATGGAGCTCGAGTCTTTCAGCTCACGAGGAAGTGAATTCCACAGTGTTGGTCCAGCGTGAGCGGAAGCTCGTTCCCCCCCCCCCCAAGATTTCCTAGAAAACGGAATGTGTAAAAGACCAGAAGTTGAAGATGGAAGAGTTCGTGTGGTTTGGTATTGACGAAGCAAACAAACATTGTAATCAGGAGCTGTTCCTTCAATAATGTGATAAACCGGAAGTATCTTAAACCTTTGATAATAGGCCTGTATCAATATCATACTCAAGAAGCGAATTGATTTGTCATTATAATGCATCACACGGCATTACAGAGGGTAATTACACAACGATGCTGTGGTATGTGTGTGTGTGTGCGTAGCGATGTAATGGACATAATTATTGTAAAGCTTTTACGTGCATGTGTATATATCATATTGAAGAGTATAAAGGAACGGTAGGCGTAGATAGATTTTAACAGACTTATTTTATTGGCCGAGCTTTCAGTCAGTTTGGTGGACCTTTATAATTAATTAGGGCTATATTAAAAAAAAAAAAAAAACCGAAAGAAAAGTTCCTTACAGCAGCACTGCTTCAAAGGGGAAGTTTACCTTGATAATGCGTGGATTTATTGATTACAGCAATATTAGTAGAACACTGCAGCATAGTTTGGAGAAAATCGGTCGATTAGTTCAAAAGTTATACGCAATTTTAAAGTTTCGGTATCGGCATCGCCAGATGGAGAGAAGACTACCACTGTTCGTGGGGTCACTGGAGAACAGCCAAGAAAATGTACAGAGAATTGAACATCCATTTTCTGGCATAATGAAAGAGCATTTCACGCATATTTTTCAGAAAGCGGGGGGCAGGGGAGATAATATTACCCTTAACATGTGTCAGTAACAAGGGAATGTGTGAGCCTACTTTTCATTACCCCCCCCCCCCCCCGAGAATTTATTTTTGAGGAACTTGATTGTTTCAATTTTCATTACATCGCCCTACAGTGACTGCTGAAGTCTTCTCATCTAGCGTTGACGGCACTAAAAAAAAAAATAATAAAAAAAAAAATCTAAACCTTTGAACGGATTGTCCGATTCTCCTAATGTTTCACTGATCTTTTCTACTATTTACTAGTACTGCATTCACCCAATTCGCGTAAATTTCGGTAAACTTCCCCTGTAAAACGATAGTTGCGGGCAGAGGAATTGCGGTAAGTGCATAGTATTACATGTAATAAACGTATCGTGCGAGGACGCGTGATACATAGTATTTTAGAAGAGTGTAATGCTCTAATAATGCAGCAAAGTATAAGGACCTTGGAAAAGTGCCAGGGTATTCATGGATGCGCGTTTGGGGTATTCATGGATGCACGTTTGGTGCGTTCCTTGTGGTACGCAAGTGGGGAACTGACTATATCCATTATATTTATGATGTGAAATAGGCTAACTTGGTAGTCACTAAACAGCTTACCAGATTGCAAAGAATTCAAATTCTGTTTTACACAAAGAGGCACTTTATTTATTGATGTCGATGTGAATGCAGCAAACAAACGTCCAAAACATCGAAAACTTCTCAGAAGGGTGACACGACATGCTCCTGCGACAATAAATTTGCTCCGGTCGTATTATCTCCAAGGACTTACGGGGTTAGGGTTGGGGTTGTGAGGGGTTTTAGGTTTAGTATGATGTGAGGATTCGGATTAGGGTTAGGGTTATGTGTGGGTAGTATTTTTGTTTGGTTTAGCGTGGAGACGTTTCATGGGAGCAACTGTTGCAAGAGCAAATGTCATGGAACCCTCAGAAGATTGGTGTTGCGTTGACTATAGTCTCCTTGCAGGGCTACTATAATTATAAAACGTCTCTCGACACGCTAGCACAGTCTCATCTGGTGCATTTCTTTGTAGAAAGGCAGGCAGTACTCCACACACTCTTTGATATCATCAGTTAAGTCGTTGTCACGTGGGACCGGTCCTGATGAGAAGAATTGTGAGCTCTCGAACGCCGTTTGGCAAAACATGTTGATGAACTCGAAGCTCCTGATCGGGCTAAACGCGTTTTGCCACTCGTCCGTCGCCGCAGGGTCGGGGCTCCAACTCAAAAGTCTCTCGCTGTAAGGGATGCCCAAAGCGTCGCAAAATTTCGGCAAGACAACGGCTGGGTTCGACAAGAGATCGTCGCTGTCTAAGATTACCAAATATGGATCCAAGTTCTCCCTGACATAAACTGTAAGCTCGTACAACTCCTTGTACCAGAGTCCCGGTGGATTGTACCATGGCGGAACGTCCTTTAGCAGATGGAATTCCTCGCGAGAATTAGCAGCCCCATTCGTCTTCTTGGCACCTCCTCGGTTACTCTCGTACTCTGCGAGCAGAACTTTGCGCCGTGAGCGAAACATCTTGGCCGGATGGCGAATTAGGAAGGCATGCCTGTATTGGGCGGTTCGGTCGGGGAGGAAGTCGTAGCGATCAACGATTGAGTGTCCAAAATCCTTGCAGAAAACGAAACTCTTTGAACTATTGGGGTTCTCTAGAAGTCGCTTAATATGGCGAAATCTAGAGAAAGAAAGATGAACAAAAAATAAGAAAGGGTTGATCCAGCAATAGATAAGCTTTAAAGTCGTGCTCAATTTGACCTCAGGAAAGTGATTTTCCAAGAAGAATAGATAAAGACTAAGGACAACAAAATAGGTACTAAATTAAGTTAAATTGTCCTTTGAACACGTTAAAGAAATAAGTGATAGGCCTACTGTTCAAAAACACACATGCAAATTTTGGAGTAATGACAATGAATGATGTCACCACCTTACAACTCTTGTGAGGTTTGTAAAATGGATGTCGCGGACGTTGCAGCTGTATAGCTCACTATAATAACCATCCGAATTCACAGTGCTGTTGTATGTGGGTTATTCCAGCACCGCAATACATACAAAGATGCGAACTGTTACCTTTTTGGCAATATTTTGTACTGCTTTGATGCCAAAAGTCCTGCAGAATTCATAAAAAAAAGTGAATACTGTTTTTACCCAAATTGTATTACTATACATGTATGGACAGATGAAAATAGAGTTTCCACTTAAATGCGTCTTCTCAAACCACGTAGGCCTATACATAATACTCCATGCTGCTTGAAAGGTTGGCATCCCTGAAAAGTTGTTTGATGTAGAACAAGACATCATTTTCTTTTAACTAAATAGAAGTTTTGTGAAAATGTGTATGGATACAGGCCAATGGGAAACTTAATTGTGAAGCTATAATCGATGGCATTAGCACTTCATCATGGCAAACAGCGTGGCGTGACAACTTGGAAGTTTCACAGCTTATAAAATACCTCAATATTATGTATACTGCATGTCTGATTTGAATGAAACTTTCTGCACTTTACTTGTTTGAGGTCCTTAGTTGGATTTCAACATCAAGTGTCACTTCGCTTTGAAAGTGTGGTAAGAATTTGTGTGAACGCTGTATTTGTGACTTGTCAAACTTGGGGTAATTGCCATGACTCCTAGTTCAGAACGAGGTAGAAACCAAGAAGGTACCTATAGGGGCGCCTTTGGTTCAACTCCTCGTTGCCTTTTTGCCTTATATTCAGGTCCCAAATTGTCACCTATACATCTTCCTTAATATTGTTCGGCTAGCTATAGCCCCCCTCCCCCTAACCAAAGTTAAGTTCGATTTAACGAATGAAAACTGCCGGTCCCGAGGACCTCGTTATAACGAGAGTCGCCTTATATTCTGTCAACACTTTAATCTTAGGGGCCACGGAACGGGGGGGGGGGGGGGGGGGGGGGAACTGGGATTTTGCGCCCCCCCTACACACACACACACACACACACTCTATTTGGCTCGTCAACTCCCCCCCCCCAAAAAAAAAAACCAATGATATCAGGGCCTAACGGCCAAAAACACGGAAAAAAAAAATCACAAGCCCCTGCATTTCCAAAGGTTCCGATATCAGATTCTCCCAGTTTAAGGAGGGGGGGGGGGGGGAAGTACCATTAAAACTTGTCACCCCCCCCCCCCGGTCCTGCTGAGCCTGTGACGTACGCCAAATTGTGTGAATCGTTCCATGGCTTGCTCTTTTTCATTTTTTTTCCCGAAAAAAAATCATTACACTTACAGGCTTATCCTGGATTTTGAAATCCTCTCTTTACAGTAGTAGCCATTTTAAAAATGTAGAGAAGAATTATAAGACAATTAGAAAACGTCAGTACAGTCTTCTTTTAACTTTATTGTTAATTCGGCTAGCTATAACCAAAGTTCGATTTAACGAATGAAAACTGTCGGTCCCGAGGACCTCGTTATAACGAGAGTCGCCTTATATTCCGACAACACTATAATCTCCGGACCACGGAACGGGGGGGGGGGGGGGGGGAGGGGTGGGACTGGGGCTGGGATGTTGCCCTCCCCCCCCCCCCCCCATACACACACACTCTATTGGCTCGTCACTATAGTCGTCATGCAGCAACATTAATGATATGCAGGGCTAATGGCCAAAAACATCACGGAAAAAAAATCACAACCCCCCTGCATTTCCAAAGGTTCCGACATGAGATTCTTCCAGTTTTTTTTTTTTTTTTTTTTTTTTGGGGGGAGGGGAGGGGGGGGGAGGGGGGGGTACCATTGACACTTGAAACCCCCCCCCCCCCCACCCTGAATAACGTCCCACGGCCTCTGCATCTCTAACTCTATGGTCTCAGCACACTAACCTCAGCATGTTAGTACAAACTCGTCCACCACTGCAGTCCTCTGAACACATCGTCTCGGCCGCCTGCTGCAACAACTCGTCACTCGGTTCATCATCGATTTCATCAACAGCCCCATCTTTCACAACAGCTCCATCGTGCAAAGCTCGGACACTGCGGGTTTCCACGATACGCTGAGCTATCGCACAGAACGTGTACGGCTCAAAAAACACGAGCGATTCGGGAACAGCTGCGCTCAAGCACTTGGTCAATATTGTCGACGTTGACTGAGGCGTAGTCCACAACATGACCCGGGGTTGACTGCTGGGCGGCGTACAATATGCGGACTTCGAAAAACAATGGCGGTCGGCCTCCATTACCGTGTAACACTCACGTATACTTAGCTGTTAAATCACGTTAAATCTGGGACAAACACCAGAGCTGAAAAACAGCAAATTATTGGCAGTCGAGGGTATAGCTCTCGTGGATCAGCAAATAGCTATTCAAATTGATCTGTCACCTGTATTCTGACACCTCATGCTGTGCATGGAGCCGGGATTTGCATGTACAAACGCCGAGAAATGTAGAAACGTTCAATTTTGGCGGGAAATGTAGGCTACAAACGCTGCTGGGAAATGTATTATGTACAAACATAATATGCGGCTTCAACGGTATTACGCACCGACATGGTGGATGAACTCGATCTGTGTCTACGATCAAAATTGATCATGTATTATACCAGGGTCCCGTTTTATCAAAAGATCAAGTCGATTTTAAGTTTCCTTACCACACAGGCTGCCATAGATCAGGGAGCTAGGTGTTAGGGCCTACAGTTGAAATTAATCAACTACATAATCAAATTTAACTCTTCATAAAACAGGGCCCTGTACAGTTTTCATTTTCTTGAAAACGCCCCACAACGGATTTTCATCAAACGTGGCAGAGGGGGCAAGTAGGATCCATTTGATAATAGAATCCCATTTTGTGAGAAAAGGGCACCAAGTCCGGGGGGGGGGGGGGTGGGGCAAAGGCCCCATATTCAAGAGATTGTGTTAAAGGGGGAAAAAACTCCATAGAACCAGAAGTGATAGAACTAACGAAGTGCGATAGGCTCAAGTCTATGGCGGACGAGAGGATGCCTAAGTGGGATTAGAGCCTACATGGGGGGGGGGGGGGGTGTAGGGTAATTGTCACATTTTTAGCTCCATCTTGTAAACTCTATGACAAATTTTTCAGCCAAAGCGGCAGTGTATCCCTAAGGTAATAATCCCATAAGGGGCACCAAGTTCATGGGGGGGGGGGCGAAGGCGTTTAAAAACAAGTTCCCCCTGTTAAAAAAGTTCCAATAAGATATCCCCTCATCCGCCAGAGCAGACTTAAAAAACTATACATTCGAATTCACTTTCTAATATAGCATTCCTATAACACTCCCCACCCCCCCCCCACCCCCGATCGTCCCCGGGCCGTGATCGCCGCCAGCGAATGTGCGAATATGTATCACATTGCAGAGGGTATATGCCATTTCTGTCTGATGACAGTCCTGACAGGCTAGATTATTAAGTAGGGCCATGTCTGTCCTGAAATCCATCACTCATCTATCAGGAATATTCCTTGATATGTGGCTAAGATTCTCCCAGATTTTTTTTTTCGATCTATCCTGTGTGGTACTCTCCTGTGGTACCATGGAAATGCTGTGTGGTACTGCCCTGTGGTAATGCTGTGTGGCAATGATCGACCTGTGGTACTGTCCTGTGGTACTGTCCCAAAATACCACAGGACAGTTCCTGTGGTACTGTTCTGTGGTACTAGTCCTGTGGTACTGCCCTGTGGTACGTCCCAAAATACCACAGGATTTCCTGTGGTACTGCCCTGTAGTACGTCCCAAAATACCACAGGAATTCCTGTGGTACTGTCCTGTGGTACTGTTCTGTGGTACCGGTCCTGTGGTACTTTCCTGTGGTACTGCCCTGTGGTACGTCCCAAAATACCACAGGAATTCCTGTGGTACTGTCCTGTGGTATGTCCCAAAATACCACAGGACAATTCCTGTGGTACTGTCCTGTGGTACTGTCCTGTGGTACTTTCCTGTGGTACTGTCCTGTGGTACCTTCCCGTGGTAATCACCACAGGAGTACCACAGGACTTTTTCGTAAGGGTCGTCCCCCGGGCCGTGATCGCCGCCTGCGAATGTGCGAATGTATCACATTGCAGAGGGTATATGCCATTTCTGTCTGATGACTGTCCTGACAGGCTAGGCATATTTCAGTGAGAACGAGACATGATATCTCGCTCGGTGAATTACATTCAGTGATTCCACGCTATATTTATTCTCTCAGCTGTTTCGCTCCAGAAGCGCTACAATAATGTTGTAGGTATATAATGTGCATTGGTACAACACAGCGTTGAGAGATGCCCTTTGACCAGTTCATGCTATCCAGGGAATCCACGATAATATAGTCTAGACTCATATCAGCTTTTCTTTTTTATCCAGTCTGACACAATTGAAAAGAAGTGAAGCGGTACGTTAACGGTATGACAATGCCCTAACAGCATTGAACAGTATGTGCATACTTCTCAATGATAGTACATTAGTTTTAATCATAATTGTGTTGGTTAGAGCCTCCGTGCATGTATACTGACAGAATAACAAGAAATATTTAAATGCAAGACCCAGAAAGACAATGTTGTGTTTTTTTTACTGGGTGACATCTGATTGAGGTTGAATTCGTGACTCCTGTGGGAAAATTCCTACCGGCGCATTCATACCCATTATACTTTACCACACTATTTGGTTGTACAGCTGCGACCTACAGGCCAAGAAGGCCGACAACTTGGGGAATAAAGTGCGATATCAAAGCAACATTATTATATCACTAGGTGTGATAGCAGCCTATTTCATCTTTTCACTTACAAAGTATACACATATATATATATATATATATATATATACATACATATATATATATATATCTTTATATATATATATATATATATATATATATATATATATATTGGGGTGATGCTTATGTTTTCACCGAATGCTTCGTCATCTTGGGAAGAATGATATAAATGTTTCAATGTATAATATTATGAGCATTTATACTCCGTTATGCTCAAAACCGCCATTTCGTATAAACAGACAATAAAGCTGACGAACACCAGAGGTCGAAAGCTTCTACCACGAGCCGGCACCGTGCGACATCTTCTCTCCTCATTATTGTCTCAATTATATATAAAAATCATATATATATATATATATATATATATATATATATATCCATAATATACATGTATACATACATAGCTACTTATTTAGATAACATGAGTACTCAATGTCCATTTCACAAGTCTCCCATTGACCTACACTTATAGGCCCTGCCTCTTTTTCTCATGTCTTCCCCTTGTAAATGATTCAACAAAATGTTTGAATAACCGCCTTGTAAATTCATCCATTTTCAGATGTTTTAGCTATACAGGCATGACGGGTATCATGTCCCTTTATAGTTTCAAATTGTTCCTGTTACCGTTTCATATTTGCGCAAAATAACACCCGAACGACGCTTTATACACTTCTAGTCTTCTTGGTACCTACAAGGGGATGGCTAGTAACCGATCAGTGGGAATCAGTGGGAATGCTGAGGTATGATTGTTCCAATCCTTGTGGGATTCATTTAAGAGTACATTATATATCTACTGTTGTGTGAAAATTATTTGCTTCAGAACGGTCTCATATTCAAGTAATGTGCAGATTAATGCCCCGTCACTGACCAGGGACGCTTACCTGGAAGCATTAAACTGCACATTACTTGAACACGAGACCATTCTGAAGCAAATAATTTTCACACAAGAATAGATATATATAATGTACTCTTAAATGAATCCCACAAGGATTGGAACAATCATCCCTCAGCATTCCCACTGATTCCCACTGATCAGTTACTAGCCATCCCCTTTAAATGTGCCTTCTAAAGTTCATTAAACGTTCTTATATTATCACGAGTGTTTCTTTTTCGTCTCTGACAATGTACGCTCGTGCGATATTAATCGCATATTAAGATATTACATTATTTGCTTTAAACCTTGATTAGGAAGTTCTACAATACTGTTAAATGATACCTTCCAATCTCTCACTCCCTCCCCCATAGCCTACATACATTATTTTCTTTGAAGCTTTGCCCCACCCCCCCCCCCCCACTCTCCAGGTTAGTCACAACCACGCTACACAATACATGTAGTAAATTTAATGTACACTACACAATAGTAAATTCAAGGTACACTATTGCTGCAGTATACGTGCCTGCGCGCTCAACCCTTTTCAAAAAAATGACGAAAACAACAACAACAGCAACAACAACAAAAAATCAAACCAAAACATCACTGACATGCCGGCAGCTGGCAGGCGATATGCCATGCACTGCTATCACAAGTCACTACGAGTTCAGCATAAAGAGTTGGGTCGGATCCATCAATGCGCCGTTTGCCATAATTTTATTACTGATCCATCTCGTGCGGACGAATTTTGCTTGCAACATGGAGTTCCTAAGCGACACAGCCCAGTTGGGCATGTCCGTTGCTTGCGACATCGTAGCGCTGTTACGGAGCACACCTCTCCCCGTCAAAGCCGCGATAACGTCTGCCGGTATCGCGGTGGTCGTGTACGGGACACGCTACCTACTTCGCCTGAAGTATGGTGTAGCCATTCAACGAGTCCGTAGCAACAACCGTTTGGATGGCAAGACCGTGTTAATCACAGGTAAAACTTCCTTATGACAATCTGAGTTTTGACTCTAAAATGATTTATTCTTTTAGAATAGAATTAATTATGCTTTTGGAATGAGTCTTAAGGTGTAGGCCAACTAAGACTGTCTGCCGAAAGGGCCTTAATTTGTGTTCCTTAAAACAGAGTTCCCGAAAGGTTCATCAAAAATGATAGTAGTGGTGATTTTCTGTTCAGTTATGTCGCTACTTATTTTGGGGGTATTTTAGTTGATCTTTGAATAGCTACACTGTAAATTACACAAAAGAAAACTAACTTTGATATATAAGAGTAATAATCTCTACGGAATTTCCTAATAAAGGTCCAGTTGACTAGATTTACTGATACAGTTCATGTGATACTTTACCTGGATGACTGAGAACATTCACAGACTGATAAACGAAGATTATTTCACTGCAGATTAACGAACAATATTTTCATTTTCATACAATCAAACATTCGGGATAACGGATCCGAGGGACATTAGGCAGTCGGAATATACTTTCCGGAAAATCGAATATATTATAGATTTTTTTTTTTCAATTTCTTGATTTTGTTTTCATCAATTCAGTATTCATAATCATATTTTTTCTCAGTTTGTCCTTAGAGCCTATTCCTCATCTCGCGTTCTTTAAGTTTGTTAATTTGTTTATATACAGGAAATCAGTGGGCTCGGAAAGAACAGTTGATTGATGAGCCTTCCCGTGAATGATATACTATAGAGATTGATAGGTGTATGCACATGATATGGGTCATGGGAACTTTGAGATTATAATCATTATAAAAATTATATTCATAGCAATGATAACAAAAAGGTCTTCTTTATCTAGGGTAACCTATTCATTGTTTCTACGTACTGCTCTACCAATGGGCCCTGCCACTATGTATTATGACCCCAACAATAATTGCCATGCAGGTATAGGGCCTACCCAATTTTACACCAGGGTTAAGGGGACACCTTTCTTTTCTTTCCTTTTTCTTTTTAAGGATGTACGGGCACGTGATTCAATCTCTGGACTGAATTGCGATTGAAAGTCAAGAGCATTATCCACTACTGGTATATAGCACAGTACCCACACGGACAATACAAATAATGTGTAACTACAAGCGAGCTACCTATAAGATAAGATATAATCATGTAAATTGATACCAACAAAGTTGAGACAGACCTAAATTACCATGCAGCAATTGAGTATAATATATATGTTAAATGTATTCGCTCTTCTAGGCAATGGAACTGAATGTTTAGACCTGTCATGGTATTATTGATATTTGTTAAAAAGTATCAAACATCGATGACAAGTACGCCCTATTTAAGAAGGCTACTTCAAATAGGAAAATTTCGAATAAGAAAGAGTATTTTTCTTAGTACAGGAGTGAAAATTTGATTAAAATATGAGAGAAATAAGGTTAAAAATAAGGAGGTTTCGCTAATTTTTACAAATCACTTCGTGGTCAGTAAATATGCATTTGAGTCAATTAATGAAATCATTGCTTCACCGAATGATTAGCCTGTACACAGAATTTTACATTTTCAAATGTCTTTGTTCAAACACAATCTCACCTCAGATTAAAATCGAACTGACCAGTATTTTGGAGTTATTCTGCCATGAATAACATTAGGTGAGCCTCTATCCCCAAAATACCAGAACTTCACGAACTTTACATGACAAATTATGCTTCATATATTGATAGAATGTGCACAATGTTTATTAAGATCTTTAACCATGTGTTATTATTATTTTTGCGTTATTAGTGTTTATCTTGTTTTTAATATTAGTATTACTACTGCTGCTGCTATTACTACTATATAGTTGCTAGCATTTAGTCTTATTTGTAGAACAGGATAGCACTGATCTAAGCACTGTTCTTCAAGCAAACAAAAATAGGGATACATAATATACAAATATTAAGAATTCAGGAAGTGCAAGTGAGTGTTGATTAGTAACATGCATTTAGGCTCTATACAGAACCTCGCCTTTCTCAATGCATTACGTATATTATGCCTGTGGGTTATGTGTTCCAAATTCATTAAAACTATGTTGATGTCATAACTTGCCTCCTATAAAATGCAAGTGATCAGGCATTCCAATACATTTGGCAAGAGAAAATAGGCTACAGAGAGAGAGAGAGAGAGAGGGGGGGGGGGGGATTTAATTACCGTCATGCCGGTATAGGATCTCTTGAATCAGGATTACACTGTTCACCATTGTGAGCAGTGATTAAAAATGTTCGAGTTATGACATGGATTGATACATAATGACGGTTTAGTTTTACACAAAACATTGTACCATATAAAGGCACAGATACACTCAGCAAAAATAGAAAGTAAACACTTTTTCAAGTTTATCTTTCTCATAGACTATCTGACTAAAAATGGTGTTTTACATACCATGTTAAAGGTAATTTAATTAGGTATCAACCTAGTATAGGTCAATGAAAATGTTGACTTTACGCATGAGTGAACACATTCGTTTTTCTCTTCCAAGGCACAAAAGTAAAAATTGCAAAATGGACAAGTTGTTATTCAAGCGTATTTGCTCTTCCATATTATGATAATGAGAACAAAAAAGAAAAATTCAACACAACAGAAATGCAAATTGATTTGAAACATCAACCTATGATCTCAATAATGTCTCTGCAACCCTCCAAAGATAAAGAAAGGCAAAGAAATAATGGAGGAAAATGAAGAATCTTCTGTCAAATCCGCAGTCAAAGGACATGAGAAAAATTATGGTAACAAAGAAAGTTAAATTTGAAACGTTTTTCAAATTTAAGAAAATTTGAAATAATATTTGGTTCTTGAATAGTTATTTGTCTCGTGCATTCTTGAATTCCTTAATTAAAAGGTAAAATGAAGAAATTCTGTCGCTTTTATCACCTTTACGGCTTACTCCCTATGTTATTTACAGTTTAAATTGATGGAAAATGCTTATGTTCCACCTTTAGTTTCCGTACTATGTTTTTGTTCTTAATATAAAGGAAAACAAGGGAACGGAAACTTATTTCTGCTGCTTCATTCATGTCTCTAATTGCGTTAAATTGGTCTTTTGTTATCATTGGTATCTTGGAGGGCATTTGCAAATGAATTTCAATATGTCCAATTCTGCAGTTTTTACTTTTCTGCCTTGGAGGACAAAAACGAATGTGTTCACTCATGCGTACAATTTCCCTTTGTATAAACCTACCAGGTTGATAGCCAATTGAATAATCTTTGATATGGTATATGACACATTAATTTATATCTAAATCTTCTATGAAAAATATTAACTGGAAAAAGTGTTTACTTTCTTTTTTGTGCTGAGTGTATAAGGGGATATCACTAATTTTCTAAATAAACCATAACTGTCACCAGTGGATGGTTATTCTAAAAACGATGTTAATAAAACTACTGTTCACATTTGGTATATTTAACAATTTAACATTTATCTCAAGGTGGGTAATTGTTTCACTTGCAAATGGTAAATAATAATGCCTTTAACATTTACCGATTTGAGATCATCCTGTAGTATTCATAATAGCTGGATGTGACCCTCCTGCCGAGATACATAATGTGGAATTGGCTTTCACTTTTATATTTTGATTTATATACGAGAGAGAGGGGTTGCTAGATACAGAGAAATTTAAGCAATGTGTGTGCAAACAATTTCACTAAGATAAATACCATGTATATAAATAATGCAGATTAATTCATAAATACCAAAGCACATCGGCGGTGTATACTTGCGGATTCATTCATATAATTTCCAAAGAACACTTTCGATGTTGAGGTTTGTTTGTTTGTTTCATTTTTCCATCTGAGAAGATGGCTGGATAGATATTCAGCTGTGCTAAGCTGATCTTCCATGGGGTCCAGTCTTATGTAAGGCGGGAACACACTCCACGCTGCCTATCCCATGCACCCTGCTCTTTGCGATGAATGAATGAACCGGGATCTTTTACTTGCATGAGTTGTGACTCTCACATTCACCTCAAAGAGGTCCTAATGAAAGGTAAGTCCCACCTTTCATTAGGACCTCTTTCTTTTACTTTGTTATTGTTTTACCTTTTTTTTTCATTTTCCAATTATCTCTCAAATACTATAGTTCAAACGTACCTACTGGAAAGAACACAGTGTCCCACAGTGTGTTCAGGAAGTGTATACCGGACATTATTTTGTTATGAGCACATCAATGATGATTGACTTCACAGGCCCTTGATCCTATCAGTACAATGAAATTCTAAACCGGAAGGAGAAAAAAGAAACCAATACCAAAAATCAGAGAATTACAGTTTTCACGTGAATATTTTAGGAAGGAACGACGATAGGAAGAGTTATACAGCGTGAGCTTACAAACCCACTAAAATAGAGGATGCGTGTACATTTTGTGCATAAAAACATAATTTTATATTACACGATGTCGACGTACGATTTTACTGTGTTTCTTCTTTTATCGCCTTAAAATAACGTTAAAATTACGAATATTTTTTTCTTATAAATTGCAAGAGACCAGCAGTAATTCAAGGCTGCAATTTACCTTTAAAGTTTTTATAGATTTTAGTAAAGAAAAGTAAAAAGTGGACAAACTCGTGACTAAGAGAAAAATCATAATAAAAGTCTGAATCAACGTTATTACAAGCCGCATGACCAAGCACACCTTTTGGTGTCATCCTTAAATAGAAAAGAAAATGCTCGAGTTGTAACACAATATATATGTAGAGCACATTCATAATTGAAATATATACTAAGTATTGCTGAAGGTGAGTAGGTGGGAAAAATGTGAAGATGATCTGACACCTCAGAATATAAATCACAGTTCACGAGCTTGTGTGTGTATAAATGATTTCTTCTGGTATTATCTACAGGTGTAATGCAGCAGTGAAAGAAAACATGATGTAAGTTAACCGGATGGTATAGTTTTGGATGAGATAGGTCGTAAGGATTTAACTTTTGCGAGATAATTAGAAACCATGAAATATGAAATATTAAAGAGCAGATACAATTCTAGGAGGATTTAAAGTTTATTTGATGAACATCAGTTTTGAAATGGTGAGATATCTGAGAACAAAGAGGTCCTAATGAAAGATGGGACCCACCTTTCATTAAGACCTCTTTGTCTTACTTTGTTTTGCTTTTTCATTTTCCAATTATCTCTCAAATAGTTCAAACCTCCCTACTGGAAAGAACACAGTGTCCCACAGTGTGTTCACATAGTCGACTATGTGAAAACTTTCGAATGTAACAGTGTGAAAGTAATTTCACACTGTGGTATGTTTTTCACAGAGTGTTCACATAGTAATGCTTGTTCCACACTGTGATGATTCAGTGTCATTGATGACTCACATTGTGTTCACACTGTTAAAACGCTCGAATTTAACAGTGTGAAGAGATTTCACACTGAGTACACGCTGTGTTCACACTGTGTTTCTCACTGTGTTTCTCACACTGTGGGACACTGTGTTCTTTCCAGCAGGGCTGAATCCCATACCCCAGCCAAAACTATACCATCCCTTTTAGATGGCTAAAAGAGTCGTGAGCATCTCTTTGATGGATTGTTGCCCGATAGAAGTGTACATTTTCATTTATTTATTAAGTTGGTCTACATACATGTATCATGTAGCAGATGGACTGTAATTACCACGCACAGAATTAAAAAAGTGTGGAGTGAGCAAGATATCATCGAAATTCTACGGTAGATACAACGATTCTGATGTTAAACTAGAGATTGTAATTTGTCATTACTGACAAATTAAGGTGATCCGATTTTTTTTTTTCATCAATGATTCGAGTCCTGATCGCAATAGGCATGACCATACAGGTTTCGTCTGTTGTTAAAAACGTTGGCCGTGTGATGTTTGAATTCTCGTTTATAAAAGGGATTCATATCTGCCATCTTTGGTACCAAATTCCGTATACACTAGATAACGAAGATACAACAACAAATACATATGACCTTTGACCCACCTTTACACTCCCAAGATGGCATCTGAGGAAAAAGTGGTTATTTTGTGAAACGATTCTTGCGACATCGTCTATACGTGTGCAAAATATGGGAAAGATAGGACAGGTATTCGCCAAGATACAAGATGAAACATTTATGACCTTTGACCCTAATTTACATACCCAAGATGTTGTCCGATCAAGTAGTTGTTATTTTATGAAATAATGTACGTGACATGAACTAAACATGTGCAGAATATGGGGGTGATAGGGCGTGTTTTTCTTGAGTTATTGCAAAGAAAGTTGCAGAAAGAAAGAAATATCTCAATACATGGAAGATAAGCTTTAATTTCAACCAAGTTTTTTATCGTGATCCCGACATCGTATGAAAAAACAAAATCAAATTTAACAATAGCGCAAAGTCTCAGCTACAACATATTAAAATCTGGGAGAAATTCACCGAAGGGTAAGTGAGCTAGTGCTCGATAAAGACAATCATGTCAATTTTCACATTAAAAAAAATTCCCTCCCATAGAGATAACACGTCATAACGAAGATACAAAAAGAAGTACATATGACCTTTGACCTCAATTTGCACAGACAAGATGGCATCTGAGTAAAAAGTGGTTATTTTGTGAAATGATCCTTGTACCATGGTCTTTGCGTTTGCAAAATATGGGAAAGATAGAACATGTATTCACTAAGATACAGGATGAAACACTTATGACCTTTGACCCTAATTTACATACCCAAGATGGTGTCCGATCAAGTAGTTGTTATTTTATGAAATAATGTACGTGACATGAACTAAACATGTGCGAAATATAGAAGTGATAGGGCGTGTTTTTCTTGAGTTATTGCAAAGAAAGTTGCAGAAAGAAAGAACTATCTCAATACATCGAAGATAAGCCTGAATTTCAACCAAAATTTTTGACGTGATTCCGACATCGTATGAAAAAACGAAGGGCACACTTACGGTAGCGTAAAGTCTCAGCTACAACATATCAAAATCTGGGAGAAATTTACCGAAGGGTAAGTGAGCTAGTGCTCGATAAAGATAGTCATGTCAATTTTCATTTCCAGAAAAACTGCACTCCCATAGAGATAACACGTAAACTGGTCAAATTTGACAAGGTTACTTTCAATCCATTTTTACGAAATGATACCGTTATCCAATCAAAATTTTGTAATTTTATGTTTGAAAGAACATTAAATAAGCTACATCATACTGAAATCTGGGTGAAAATTGACAAAGGACTAGTGAGATACACTCGAATGAACTTGAATTTGATGACGTCATTTTGAAAATTTACTTTTTTAACTTTATTAAGAAATTTGCTATCTTTTAATCATTTTGTCAGCATTGCCACCCCATGAAATGACATGTACAACTCATCAGGTTTTAAAATATGTAAAGAAAATGGGGGGTCACCGTCCATCCTGACGAGTAAAATCGAATTTAAAATAAGCAGTTTTTTGGCATAGTTGCACTGTATATCGCCATTGACGCGCGCGCGGAATTTCAACTTTGACGGGCCCGTATGACGTCTTATTGAGTCGCATTGATTTGAAACTTGGTATAAATATTCCTTAACATTTCAGACATCCGATCAAAGTGAAAAAACTGGAAATTTCAATTGCACATGAGCTGTGCGTGCGTATATGCGCGCGCGCGTACGCGTCCGTCCGATTTTTTCAATTTTTCAAAAAATGCTCCAAATGGTCTGAAACGTGTGCAAAAAAATTTTGAGCTCGATTGGAGCATACAAATATTTCAACGCGCGCGTACGCGCACGTTTTAAGAGAAAATATGAATTTTGAGAACATGAGTAGAATGCGTATAATTTGAAATATATGTGACGTAAATTTCATTGAAAAATTTCATTCCATTAATGAGATATGATTGAGAATGTGTTTTCATATAATGACGTCATAGTGACGTCACGGTCGACTGATCACAATGATACATTAGATTTGTCGTCTTTGGGACATGATGCATACATGGTATAATTTTGAAATTGATAGGCAGCGGACTTTCTGAGCTAACCTCTGCACAACTTTTGCGGAGAAATAAAGAAACAAAGAAGAAGAAAGAATCCGTACAGATACAGAAGGTGATCCGAAGGATACTCGGATCACCTAATTATCATTATTGTATACCTCAATAGACTGTGAACAATTTTCGTCCGTTGGTTTGTAAGCACGACAACTAGAGGAATTTCAACAATAGAATGAATCTGAAATTGATTAAGGAAAGCAGATTTCTGTTCTGTTCTGTTCTGTTCTCTTGATTTCAATGGTACTAAAATCCATGTAGCACACACTTGCAGAAGTTTAGGTGAAATCTTGGATGATGAATTGCTCATTGAAAACTTTGTGTCGCAAAAATGTCGCTCTGCTTCATTCGCACTTTACAAAATTGGGAAAATTCGAGAGTTCATTGATAAACACACCGCAGAACAATTAGTTCATGCTTTCGTCATGTGCCACCTTTATTTATGTAATTAATTGCTTTATGGACTGCCGGTCAAACAGATACAGAGGTTACAATCAATCCAAAACTGTGCTGCACGAGTAGAATCCAAAATCAAGAAACATGAACAAATTTCACCAGTTTTAAGAAGCTTACACTGGCTTCCAGTCAACAGTCGGATTCAGTTTATGATATCGCTACTAGCATTTGAATGTTTCTATATGTTTGCTCCATGCACATTATTTGAGAGAGCTACTTCAAATCTACACACCAGAGAGGAACCTTCGTTCAAAAAGTAAAGATTTATTTGTTATTCCGAACAGAAGTACCAACTTTTACAGAGAACGAACATTTGCTTTTAATGCCCTTACCCTATGGAATAATCTACCCCAGAATTTAAGACAAATCACTGAAAGAAATACATTCAAGTCTGTTTTAAAAACGCATTTGTTTATTCGTTTATGTGTTATGCGGTATATAAGCACTGCCTACTACTAATATTATTATTATTTATGGCGGGTGACTGTCTCGGGAGTTGAAACACATGACATATGCAGAGAGAGAGAGAGAGAGAGAGAGAGAGAGGGAGGGAGAGAGAGAGAGAGAGAGAGAGGGGGGGGGGGGTCGTCAACGGTAGTTACCCGCACAAGCGGTGCCAATCGATGTGCGGCAAAGGATGTATAGAAACTGGGGCGACCTACCATTACTTGTAGAGAAAACCATAAACATATAGTTTTCTTGTAGAAAACTATAAACCTAGCATAGACCTAGCATGACTCAACAACATTTGCAAGAGCAAAGCATGTCGCGTGTGAAATAAGTAAAGGGAGAACTCCGGATGATTTTCAGACTTTTTGCATTTGAACATGTATGATTAGAATGGCCATAATTATACTGGGTATACAGAGTTACAGAATCTATTGCGATTGGGTTAAGGAATAAGGAATGCTTTCAAAATTATTATTGAACAAACACCAGTGAACAAGGAAAAAGATAGAAACTTCACATAAGAAGGCTTGAGTGCGTGCCCGTGGAAGCAGAGCAAAAGAAGAAAGAATGTATGATTTCTACATAGGTATTGTAATGGAAGGGTATTGCTGCATTACTGTAATATGCTGTGATATGTAAGCCTCCTATACGTCATCATCCTTGTTCATATTATGTGTAATTTGTATCGGGGTTTTCAGAGTATTTGTTTTGTTCAAGAACCAAATAGATTCCACAAATCTATACATTGCACTATATCGATTTATTCACTTCCTGATGTGAAATTATAAGAATATTCTGGAATTTCACTTTATTAAAGGGATAGTATAGTATCTGTGGAGATGAGGATTGAGCTTTTAACTTTTTGCGAGATACTAACAAACTACTTATGAAATGCTGCAGAGCTTATCATTCTAAAAGGAAGTCAGAGTTTATGCGATTAAAATAGGTTTTGAAATGGATGAGAAAATAAAAAGGTGGGTCCCACCTTTAATCAAAATCGCTTTGTTTGGGATATCTCAGCCATTTCAAAACCAATTTTCATCACTGTAAGGTTAAATTCTTCTTGAAATTACATGTTTTTTTTTCATATTAATAAGAGGTTTCTCATTATTTTACAAAAAGGAAGTTAGATATATGAACCCAAGGTTTCAACCTAAGCTATGCCATTCCTTTAAAGCACGCGCCAAGATGGACACACGATATCCTAAAGGAAATTTTCAAATTCGGCTCTGATCGTATCTATAGGCTCCATGCACCAGCAGCTTAAAGGCATAATTTACCATTTGCAGATGAAATAAAAACCATTCTATAGTGCCTCAAAATAGTTCTAAAATGTGAGTTAGGGCTAGAAACAACCACTGTAAAAACTTGAATCCGTATAATCGATGTTAAGTATTGTTAATTACTCAAAATGTGAACAATAGTTATAATAGAAATGTTTCCAGGGTAAACCGTCTACAGTTACGGTTTATTGAGAAAAACAGTGATATCTCCTTATATTTTAGGTTTTATTGCAAAAAAAATTTATATGGTAGGATGTTTTGTGCTACAACAGACCTTCACAAAAGCATCGAGTGTGATATCTTGAACATTTTTGAAATCACTGTTCCCAAAGGTAAACTGGACCTTTAACTTAGTGACCGGTGGCAAAATCTTCGTGCAACCTTTATGTTTCCTTTAAGTGTCCTTCGGATACACATCTTGATTTCGACTAACAACTTCGTATAGCCTTCGTGTGCTGTTCGGGTGCCATCCGCGTGACCTCCTGCAGGCACTGTAAGTGTTGCTTGGCTTTTACCCAAGTTCGGGATCAACGTACTTCGCAAGAAATTGAAAATTCCATACTCGTATGGCCACCTTGTGACAATTTTGGGACATGGTGACGCCACCCTTAAACAGACGTATACAGTTTAACTTCATGTCATGCCAAGAATACAAATGTATGCATGAAATCATGGGTTCCCTTTAAAGGCATAATTGCAGAAGAAACAAAGGGCCCAGCATTAGTGCTTTAAAAATAGTGCTGGAATGTGAGTTAGGGATAGAAACAACCACTGTAAAGATTTAAATCCGTGTAATCGATACTAAGTATTGTTAAATACACAAGATGTGAACAATAGTTATAATAAAAATGTTTCCAGACTAAACCGTCTACAGTTATGGCTTAATGAGAAAAAATACTGATATCTACTTATATTTTTAGGCTTTTTTGGGGGGCAAAATTTTCGTATGGTTATATAGGATGTTTTGTGATACAACGGACCTACACATATGCATCAAATGTGATATCTTGAACATTTTTAAATCACTGCTCCCAAAGGTAAACAGGACCTTTAAGGGGCAGTGTTCGCTAAAAAGCGGATAATCTGCGACAAGGACGCGAATGTCGACAAAATGGTGAAGTCCAAAATGCAGAGAAGTTGTATTACTGTATCCCGCCAATGGAGCCGAAAATCATTCGTGCGCATTTTTTTTTGCATGATTCTCACAACGTATGTGCGAATGTTGTGTGTACCAGTGCTGAAATGTCTGCACATTTATTATGTTCTCTTCTCTTTCTCGTTTCTCTCTGTTGCTCGTTGGTTTGTACATGCACGCTTTGTGTGTGTGTGTGTGTGTATGTGTGTGTGTGTGTGTGTGTGTGTGTGTGTGTGTGTGGACTTCTTTTCTGATTACGTCATATACCCCCCCCCCCAAAAAAAAAAATGCCCTTACAAGCATTAGCATTTCTATATGTTCCCTCACACATTATCTTAAAGGGATCGCACAGTTCTGGTTGAGACATATTCAGGTTTCTAACATTTTTTGGTGAGATAATGAGAAACCTCTTATAAAATATGAAAGAGCATGTTATTCTATGAGGAATTCAACGTTTATTTGATGACAATTGGTTTTGGAATGGCTGAGATATCCAAAAAAGAGCGATTCTAATAAAGTGTGGGACCCACACTTTATTACGATCGCTTTGATTTACTTTGTTTTTGGATGTTTCAGTTATTCCAAACCCGATTTTCATCAAATAAACTTTGAATTCCTCTTAGACTGGTATGCTCTGTACTATATAATAAGTGTTTTCTTGGTATCTTGCAAAAAGTTAAAAGCCCAATTCTCATCTCCACCAATACTGTACTATCCCTTTAAGACATCAACTCTGGCAATTGAACACATCTTCTGGCCTTCGAGTTAATCAACAGTGAATTGCACTTCTGCAATTACGAACAAGAACAGTAAATGACTTGGAGGGGGGGGGCATCTTGTCAAACTTCGTTACGTTTTTATCACTTGTTTTGTTGTTATATTATTTTTATTATCATTATTGTTAATTTTGCAGGTTCCAATGCTGGGATTGGGCGGGAAACTGCCGTGGATCTCGCCAGGCGTGGTGCTAGGATCATCATGGCCTGCCGTGACCCGGTCAAGGCCCGGGAAGCGCTGGCCGAGATTCGACGGAGATCAGGCAGCGACGACGTGGTGTTCAGACAGCTAAATCTGTCCGACCTGACGAGTGTCCGAGCGTTCGCCAATACCGTACTGAGAGAAGAGGACAGGTTGGACATTCTTATCAACAATGCAGGTGGTTATCATCTTAACCCGTTCCATACTGAATTCTGAAATCCCAAGATAATACACAGGCCACCAGGTTCCTGTATGTAACGGGTTAACTGTGAATTTGAGTATGGGAGCCTTACCCATGGCTAGGGGATTTCCCCTATTTGTGCGATCTATTAAACACATCTTTAATTTTGTTTTGTTTTTCTATCACGAGGCTTACCCTCACTACACAACACTTACGTGCTTATAAAATGACAGATTTCTGTGTTTTTCCCCGTTTCTCTCTGTAACTGGAAACAAGTGTATTGCCGATTTCTTTTATTTCATTACATTTGTTCAAATATTTTAAAGCTTATCATGATTATTACATTGTGAACTTTATAACTTTGTGAAGTACGTTTTGTTGAAAGTACACTGTACTTTGCTGTAAAGCTTATCATAATTATTACATTTTAAACTTTATTACTTTGTTAAGTACGTTTTTGTTGAAAGTACGACTGTACTTTGCTGTAAAATGTACGGGTACTTCATTGAAAATGCAGAAAGTTAAATCAAATCGACTCAAATCAAGTGCACGTTGTATTTTGTATTCTAGGTTAGACATGATTGTGTAAGGATACTTAAATGTGCGGCTATGATATCTAAACCGCTTCCTAAATTCTAGCATCAGAGCATTGACACTCAAGACACACTTGTGAAATATCATAACGATATCAATAAATGGTAAGCACGGATAATGCTTATCTCTTACGCTCGAGCTGAAGCTATTAAACTCGTACTGTCCCTTTAGACGCCTTGGTTGGGATGAAAAGCTGCGAAGGCGATCATTCAGAACTCGCAGGAATATTATATATGAATATATATTTATGTATATATATATATATATATATATATATATATATACATTTCGTCTTGTTGCTTTTTAATTTAGAACGAGAAGACGAAAATTTACTTTTGCAAATCTTGTAAAAACTCACCCGAGCTTCCTTGCGTAAAACTTGTTCGAACAGGCCGAGACATTAGGGGTCCTTCTTGTCCCAAATTACGTGTTTTTGGTAATATAAGCATGTCGCCCTCTTGGCATCTCGTTCTATATAGGCAAGTTGCCGTTCCACGTGATCATCCCATGAGCCCGTCACCCACGAGTCATACGGCCCACGAGCTTGACATTGAAAAGAGGTCCATGAGTCATACAGCCCATGAGTTCGACACTATAGGCAAAATAAGGCCCATGAATCCAACAGTTGGCAAACAAGGCCCACGAATTCAACACTCGTTACATCACTATGATAGGCTTAATAACGTACTCATTGTTGGTCTCGTGGGCCTTGTTTGCATGCTGTAGGGTTCATGGGCCTTATTTTCCATATCATAGTGAAGAACTCATGGGCTGCATGACTCATGGGCTGTATGACACCCGTGGGTCTCGGACTCGTGACGTGCACCACTCCACGACTCCCAGTTCTGAATGATACGCAATTCTTCTTCACGTGGCATTGAGACGGATCCCGCTTTTTAAAATTATGACTATCTCTCGGGCAGATGGGGCAATGAGGCATCGATAGAGAATAAAACTGTTCTGGTTTCCCATCGTACTTTGCCTTGTACAGCTCTTCTTCTTCTCTTTCTCCTCCTTCTCCTCCTCCTCCTCCTCCTTCTTCCCTTTTTAAACATGAAAATAGTGGTACCCGAATGGTTCTTGCAGACAGTATAAACCACTTGGTTTTTCTTGTTCATGTTTATCTCGCATACCTCCGAGATACCGCCCATTCTCTGTACACTAAGTACTGTATATCGTTACCGTATACAACGCTTTGTTTTTAGACTACCACGAAGTTATGCATGGATCAGGCAGTGTGTAATTTTGCAAACCCTACAACAAAGCAAAGCACGAACAAATGTCTCTGGCAAATGTTGATTATACTTAAATTCTTAGCTCTGATACCAATGTGCATTATGATGATGGCGGAATTATACAATCATTCTTTAATTGAATATTCCTACGTCAAATGCAACTCTCTGTGTAGGTATCCGTGGTACATCAAACGGTGTCACGACTCCCGAGGGTTTTGACGTCATCATGGGAACAAATCACGTGGGCCACTTCGTCCTCACGCTGAGTCTCATCGAATTGATTAGAAAGAGCGCCCCCAGTCGAATAATCAACGTTTCGTCATTCGTCCACACCCGTGCGAAGAACGTAGATTACACCAACAAATCTGGTGCAGGTAACGCCTACCGTACTTTCTTTATGTACTAATGTGCATTTTGTCTGTCATATCACAGGGTATAATTATATCATTCCTCTTTAAGATGTTATTCAGATGCCTGTCATTATTATTATCATCAAATTTTTTTTTCTTTCGGCTTTTTCAGACAACGTCTCCATACATAGAGAGTCACAAAACAATTTCGATTCAGCATGACATAGAAACGGCATAAGATACAAAAGCAAGAACAAGCAGAGATAGAAAAGTAGAGTACTATGACACAATAAACAGGGCTGCCAGGGACAAGAAAATGAGAGCATAATTACCATGACTGGCAGGTTATCTACCCTTCTAACGCCCAAGCAACCATGTCTAGTAGTGGGAGTACAAATTTCAGTTATTCGTAACCAGCGGGGAGAGGGCGGGCTCCTAGATTGTAAGCCCATCCTGCCCTGGTGTAAATTCGATGGACGACCCTAAATGTTTATTCTACATTTTTTTTTTTGTATTTTGACGTATGGGAAGAATAGAACTTATTACATTCATTTACTCTGCTAAAAAGGGGCAAAATCGTGCCAAGAACATTAAATTTGATATCGTAGAATGTGTTGCCAGTTATATAGCTTCAATGATAAATTTACCAATATAGAGGTCTTTCAAAATTCCGCATCCGAAGTAAACATGATGAGGATTGTATATATTGTTCAATGCTGGTAATGTTAAACGAATGTAGTAAAAGTTAAAATAACAATGATAAAAACATAATGCTGTATACCCCTGAACATGATTTGCTCAACATTACCGTCAACTGTTCAATGTCCTGGATTGATTTTGTTTAGTTTAGTTTTGTTTTGTTCATTTGTTTGTTTTTACTTGGGTAGCGAACGAGGAGGGGATAGCGGCACGGCACATGCGCAGTGACTGCAAATGGCGTAATCAAGTAGCAGTCCCCGATCCACTGAACTCTTCTGGGCCCCGATCTCGATGTTAAAATCTAGAAGACCCAATGTCATGTAACTTTGTCGCTTTATACCTCATTCATTGTATGTTTTCCTCCTTGGTTCTTGTTTGCCGTTCAGGTTTAAAGCCACGTGGAATGTATGAGCGTAGCAAGTTAGCTAACGTCCTATTCACCAAAGAACTGGCGCGTCGATTGGCGGGCTCAGGTGTAACTGCATGCTGCGTTCACCCTGGACTGGTCTCAACCGGAATCTTCCAGAAAAGTTACAATGCGCAGGAAACGCTGGCGCACTACAAAATGCTGGTCCGTGTTTGGTGAGTTGGGAGACAATTAGGCCCTACACACTTTTACGATTTGCATTTTGCAGTTTCACCAGGGAGGTGTACACCTCTCTGGTTTCACATAAGCCTAATATGGCATGACATTGTGTACAAAGCATGTTCAATCTCTATTATTTTGTAGAGTTTGGTCGCAAAACGAGTTAAGGGAGCAATCTGTAAACATTTCAAAGTAAGTCCACCAAAAGCCTATCTAGTACTACCTCACTTAATTGTTACACTACAAGGCAAATTCTTCAAGATATGATTAGAAACATCCCAAATTTTCTTTATTCTTTTACTCAAAACTTTCATCGCCAATATCTCAAATGATTAAGAATGGAATTAATCTATTTTGGGATGGAACTTGTTTATAATTTTTTTTTTTTACGTCATGCAGGCTTTGGGCCATGTCGGAAACGGACGGGGCCCAGACCACAATCCACTGCGCCATTGACGAGTCGGTCTCGAAGAACCCCGGCGCGTACTACGCCAACTGCCGGATGACCAAGGAGGCGAAGCTTGGCCGAGACATGAGCCTTGCTAAACAGCTATGGGCTGTCACATGTGAGGCAACTGGAATCGACCCTCACATGCTCGCAATGTCATCAGATTAAGCCAAAATCAAGTGTCAGAAAACCACATTTCTGTATACACTGTAGTATGATGCTGAGTACTAGGACTCTTTTTTTTTTGAATTCCAGTTAAATTATTCGCTACTGACATTTCAGAGAGTGGAGGAAAAACTATTTTTCGTTGTATTAAACCAGACGATATAATCTTTCAACAATAAGTTATGCCGACATGCGTAGGCGTGCATGATTTTATTAGCATCTTTATCACAGATGAAGTTGATATGCATTTTCATCTTTTCTTAACTTTGTCGAGTACGTAGCGTGGCCATTATTATCCGGTGATGTTCTTTATTCCGAATGCGTGTTAATGCGAAAATGAAAAGAAAGGGGTTTGTTATTCCAATTATTTGTGGCGTTATTCCGAAGATTCGTAATTCACTGAAGTACGGTTCTTTATTCCGAAGGTGTGTTAATCCATACATGAAACAAGGTTTGTCATTCCGCAAGTATGTTAATCCGAAATTGAACAGAAAGTGCTCACTAAAAGTCAAGAAAAAAGTTGGCTTTACATTCCACATAAATATTTATCTATTTTTCTGTTGTTATGTACATGTATATCATTTTCATGAACATGTGAACATTCGTTTGCTGATTGTAGTCTTATTGGACAAAATCAACTTTAATATGGATTGGAGTGAACTTAACATTAGCTGATATGAAATCACGTCAACTCTTCATTACCAAATAAAACCCACCATTCCCGGCTTATTTCATTCTTTATGTCATTCATTTTTATATTGGAAGCATTCGTTTTCATCAAATTTGCTCAGACATCGAAATACGGTCATTCAGAATCGCTTTTCTTCGTTCAAATTAATATAGTGATTATTAGAGAACTAAATTCGCATTTGCGCATTCTAAATCATTGAATGCGCATACATTTTTTGGCAATGGTTATTCAACTTTGTCTCCACCTGCCGCAAGCTTTTTCCGAGTATTCAAGTTCGCATATGAACAAACAAGTTCATAAAAGGAGTATTCAAATTCAACCTGTATACTTCCTATTAAAAAGTACATAACTTGTATCGCTCTTTAAATTAAATGTTTATAACGTCTACATGTGGATCACACATGTGGCAATTAGGTATGGAAAGTTTAATGAAGATCAATAAAAGAACCAAAATTAAATCAATTCATCTGGACTTACTGTTTTAATTCCGAGAACGGTTTCACGTCAAATCAGACGAGCTGATGAAGCGTCCAGGATCGGACGTGAAACCATTCTCGGAATTAAAACAGTAAGTCGAGATGAATTGATTTAATTTTGGTTCTTTTATTGATCGTTACCTGGATGAATCACAACTTACACCATTTGTTTAATGAAGATCACATAATTAGTATGATGATCATAGTTAAAAAAGATGTCAAATAAATGTTATGAACACAAGGAAATAAAGATGTAAGTAAGAGATGAAGAAAACCATGTGTTGACTTGACGAAATGAGGATTTTATATTTGATAATATTTAACATGTTTTGCAAAAGAAACAAATCTGGACGTTCAATTAAACAAATGTGATCATGATGACGACATTCAGGACAAAAGATAAAAATCACATGCAATGATTAGCTGGACATAATCACTCTTGCTTATTAATCATAAACGTGCATTATAGAATGGAACCGAACGTTCAATTGTTAAAATAGCTTGCTCAAAAACGAAATTGATTCAAGTGCTTATCGAGCCCATCACACTCATATAAATGCACAAACTTGGAATTCCATGCCCGAACACGAGGTTGAACGCTTACATCCGCATTTGAACTTCTGACCACAAACTGATTTGGGTGCCTAAAAATGAATTTGAAAGTATTTAAAGTTAATCTTTTGACCAAAGTCGCTTCATCGCTTCAAACATACAAATTTAAATGCAAATACAATGAAAAAAAAGACGATATCACATAATGGGCCGGGAAAACCAATATTTTTTGAATAAATCAATAAATACACTAAAAGAAAGTATCAGTGCATAATATGATTGTATACACACAATGACAGCAATGGAATGACTTCGTTCACAGTCATCAACTTGCACTTGTAAGATCATTGCCTATCAGTACACGGTTCACCTGGCATATACAGATTAACGCCGTAAACGGGGTAATGACAGGCGGCGGGAAATGTGAATAATCGCAACAACAAAGATACACAATGCAAAGTTTAAACGGGCTTTTCCACCATGTGTAAGTAGGATCTGATATCACTAGTCCATACATTACCTATGGCTCAATACCACTTGCGTAATTATTGGTTTGTGTATATCGTTGCTTTAACTTTTTCTTCAAACTTAGTGCGATTAGCTTCTCTTCCAAAATGTCTTATATCCAACTTATGCTTTATGCTTACTTTTTTGTTAATACGAATACTGAAATCAAGGAGTCTCTCCGCAATGTTGTAAATGAATGATTATGCCATTGTGGTCGTGCGTTTATACGAGTTCTGGTCGTCATGCTCGTGGCGTCTACAATAGATTCAGTACAATAAAACGACAAAATATGCGCACACGTTACACACAGGCACCTCACGGCTGTGTATTTCTCTTCGTGAGCTGTTCATGCTTCGTGAGGGAGAATGTTGGGAAAGGGTGTTGGGGAAATGTTACAACGAATGCAAAATAGGGCACTCCGGGTGGTTCTCAATGTTGACTGGAGATTTTCTTGTCGAGAAGTATTTGAGTGTTTGAAGATTGATAATCTTTCAGTTCGGAGAGATAAACATGTTTTATATGTTGTATATAAGATTGTCCACGAAATGATAGCTGTTGAGTTTATGAAATATTTTGCATTAAAAGAAATTTATATTATGGTTTGAGAAATATATGTAAGAATCTAGAATTATCAAGATCTCGTACAAATTTCAAGAAACGGAGCTTATCAAACAATTTCAAATAGGGGTATCGCACGATGGAATCAGCTTCCTGTACATATGTTTAAAAAAATTCTCTTGCTGGATTTAAGATGAGTGTTTAGGTGTTAGGCTGAGGTGGTGTTGATTTATGAAATATATTTGATAAATGAAAATATATATTATGTGAATATTCAGTATTATGTTATGAATGGACGTTGGAATGTGTATATTATGGACTTTGATCTTGGAATGATCAAACACACTCTGTTGTTGTAGCTTATTCAGAACTTTTTCCTGACATGGTGACTGTAAGTAGTTTCCAGTCAGACAAACGTTGTTAGGATAGATACATTGGACAATACTACAGAAACAAAAAACTTTCCAAAACAAGCTATTCAAGTAGGACATACTGACTATAACACCTTGTACAGCGGATACATCTCATCTGTTTCTACTCTGTCAACAAAGCGGGGAAAACAACGATTAATGACCATAATGTGTAAGTCATTTCTTTGATATGACTACTGTCGTATGTAGACCTTAAGTCATCCTTGTCTCGTACATTTCCTCGTAGTAAGGCATACAGATGTCTACATTCTTTTGGACATCGGGCGGGAGCAAGTCTAGTGCGGGTGGCGGGGTTGGAGGCAGGAAGTAACTGGTATGAAAGGCGTTGTGACAGAAGAGTCGTATAAACTCGAAATCTTTGACGGGCATGAAGGCACACTTCCAGGAATCGGTCACCGCTGGACTGGGCTCCCACTTGAGCAGCGAGTCCGAGTAAGGGATTCCTAAGGCGTTGCAGTACTTGGCCAGCATGCGGGGCGTGTCGGCGAGGATGTCGTCGCTTTCCACGACCACGGGGCTGGGGTCCAGGTTTTCCTTGACGTGCAGCCAGAGAGCATGGAGCTCCTTGTAGAGGAGCCCCGAGAGCCGATACTTCGGAGGGGCATCCGTGTTCATGTCGAAGTTCTCTATCTTGGTCGAAGCCGGTAATTTTTTCCCGCTGCCGTCGCCGACTTCTTGCAAGACTTTGAAGATGATTTTCTTGAAGGAGAGGAAGACTTTGGCAGGGTGACGCAGCAGGAACGAGTAGCGGTAGTTGCTGGACTTGTCCGGCAGGAACCGGAAGTGACTGGAGTCCATACACTGAGAAACGCCCTTGTATAAGATGACCTTCTTGTTCGGGTCTGGGTTGTCCAGCATCTTTTTTATGTAAGGATACCTGTATCGACAGTACAAAATATACACAATAGAATGACACTTCCACTTCAGAAATTGTTGTGACACGTTGCAAAGAGCGGAAGAGCGAAGCGAATTACCGTATGTCCCCCCCCCCAAAAAAAAAAGAATCAACGGGAGCCTCCGCAATGATAACTTTAAAAATAGTAAATCAGTCCAAATAAAATTTCAGGGTACGAAACTATAACTCATTGCCCACATCTTACAGAAAACCCCATTCGATTTGCTTCAGTGGTCAAAGAGAAATAAGGAATTTTGTAAAGCCTGTCATGAATCTCTTCCCTCCAAGATCTGTCTAAGATTGTGTTCACACACTACACACAAGAGCATCCAAGTGCTAAACTTGGAAAAATCAGACTCATGACATGCTTTACAACAATTCAAATTTCTCTGTGACTGCATAACCAAATTGAAAGGGGTTTTCCGCAAAATAGAGCTAAGATGTTATAATTTAAGACCCCGAAGTAGCGTTTACACAATTTAATCATATTGGGTGTTATCAAAGCGAAAATCTGATTGTAATTTTTTTGGGGACATACTGTATACATTATGGAGTAGGAATGATATGATGACTGAGGAAATATGAAATAAAATCATGTAGGCACAACAAATATCTATACAAAAAGCTACGTAAAATACACGTAATAAGATGCGAATACAGGAATAAGCGAATCAATGAATAAGTGTATTCCACTCTACCCCTAAAGGAATATATCTTCCGTACACAATGATTGTACATATGCAAATGTCAATACAATGTATATATATATATATATATATATATATATCTATATATATATATATATATATATATGTGTGTGTGTGTGTGTGTGTATGTTAATGAATAACAACAAAAGGTTTCTGCTCGGAGTCTAAGAAGGCTTTTGGTTCTCATTATTAAGGAAACTCCGTGAAAGATGTTGTTTAAAGGAATTTTTGCCCATAGGGCATAGGGTTCTGATCGACTTGCCAAAGCCCTATTTATGGGCGAAAATTCGTTAAAACAACTTCTTTGACGAAGTTTCCTTATATCATCATATCATATTATATCATATTATATCACATCATAATATATTATATTATATCATATCATATCATATTTTATTATATTATATCGTATTATATTTGTCATTTCTTTCAGTGCGCCAGATTAAATTCTATCAAATTATAGGTATGACGTAAATAAATGGAACGGGAGTGTCAGACACCGATTGACATTGCATTGCAATCATGATGCTGTTTTTATTTCCATCTTCAGAGTAAACAACTGCACACACACAAAGAATAGCATAAAATTTCATTAGATGGCAATAAACAAATCAATGATTACGACAGCAAAAGAGGTAATCAGAGGAAGAAGAAAAAAGGGCATTTAGCAAAGCTCAAACAAAATCATTCAAACACATAGTGAAATTGAAGATGTCGCCATCAGATTGTGTAAAAAATAAATGACAGCCCGTTACAAACAGCGAACGCATTTGTTAGAGATATAAGGCGAAAATAGAAAATTATGAATGAATATTCCATGGTGAAATGCAGTATTTGAGTAAAACTGTTCTTCCATGAGAAGTGGAAAGACTGAGGAAGAGAGCCACAACACCAAAAATACTAGTAGAGTCAATCCTTACATGTCCGTATAGTATGTATCGATTAGAAATATGTAATTGAGATTATCAACGACACATTCATTCACGAATTCATTTGGATCGCTTCGGGGGGGGGGGGGGTCGGACTTCGTGTATTGAATAGGTGAGAAGGTTGACCAATCGATTAAACAAAAATCCTGTAAAAAATCAAGCATATATAAGTAATCTAGCAGACCTGCTAATTTTCCGATATGACACGGTATGTTAAAATGACATAGACGCAGAACCGTTCGCATTGTTATATCATACGTGACAATGCACATATTTATCAGAGCGGTAAATGGTGATTAACTGGTAAGATATTTGTATCAATACGTTCATAGCCGGCTTGCATTTTTCATAAATGTTTTATCTATCAGTCGTGTTGACACAGTTTGCTGGTGAAACACGGACTCGAACTTTAATACTGAAAATGAAGTGCACTAATTGCTATTTGAATTATTCCCCTGCATAGCACTCAATGGTAGGCCTATGTCAATAATCATATCTGTTATAGAACCCGATTACAATCATGCTGCAAGCAAGGAAATTATAAGGTGATTAGAAAAGACCAATGCAATAAAAAAAGTAGTGTACGTATGTTTGACACGGAGAGAGAGGGAGAGAGAAAAGATTTTCTTTTAAAATAAACATTATACGACTTTTATAAAAGAAAATACGGTACAGGGGCATAAATTAGGTTGGGAAAACGAAATAATATGCAGTCTTTTTATGACCTCTTGACATCGATCATCTACGAACTGTTTGAGGACAAACAAGGTGCATCGTGGAGACTGTAAGTGACCTTGACGTGTTCAACTCATCGGCTTCCCAGTATAAATTAAAAATCTTTTACGTATTTTACTATAGAAATAATCTTGTTGCAGCAAGATCACATTCTTAGTCTTTGTAAGTGAGTTGGTAAGTTTGGTAATGTTCTGAACAGACGCAGGAATGTCTGCTCGTTGTTGGTTTGAATTGCGATTCGTTTATGCATCACAGCAGGGAGATGGGAACTCGAGAACATTACGCACATCAGGGTGCTACAAACTCACAAAAGAACTGAAACATCACTGTCGGGCGTGCACTTAATTCAATCGCGAGGTTTTACTGTTTTTAAAGGACAAGTTCACCTTCATTAACATAAGGATTGAGAGAATGTAGCAATTTTGTAGAACACATCATTGAAAGTTTGAGGAAAATCGGACAATCCGTTCAAAAGTTTTGAATTTTTGAAGTTTTTGAGAAGTCACCGCTGGATGAGAAGACTACTGCAGTGTATGATGTCACATGCGTACAACAATATAAGGAAAATATAAAGAGAATTTCACAAAATTTCATCTTTTGAAAAAAGTACACATTCCCTTGACTCGTTACTGACATATGTTATGGGTAATATTATTCCCATTGCCTTTAGAAAGAGGCAAGTCAAGTGCTCTTTTATTATGCGAAAAAAGTGAAAATATGTCGAATTTTCTTTACATTTTCTTTATACTGTTGTACTCATATGACATCATGAGTCTTAGTAGTCTCCTCATCCAGTGGTTCCAACACAAAAATTTTAAAAATTCATAACCTTTGCATCGATTGTCCAATTTTCCTCAAACTTTCACAAATGTGTTCTACTAATATTGCTGCGTTCTCTCAATCCTTATGTTTATGACGGTGAACTTGTCCTTTAAGTATGGGACCTTTGCCAAACACTCATCATGATATGCTCATTCGGGCAAGTCAAACGAATGTCAATCAACTGCAATGTCCTTGATTGCCATGTCTCGATATTACCGTGTGTATGGATAGGCCTACAATATTTATATCCGCACATCGTCGTTATTTACAATAGTGAATAATCATGTGTGTGCGCGTTAATGTGTTTAGCTTGTAGGTATAGCGACAAAAAATCGTGACATTTTAAATGGTCGTATTTACCCAAAGTTGGGATCTGATATGCTCTTCCACTATATAGGTCCGCCTCTAATCCTCTGGTAAGGTATAGCCGCTAATGAACTTGCATCAATTCAGCGGGATTATGATTTAACAGGGAAGTGAGAAGAACTCACCTCCCTGGTTTTAGGAACTCCAGTTTGAAGAGCCTATCGAATGTTATCCCTGGGATACATCTGAACGAAAGTGAGTGGGTGTGCGCATGCATGAGTGAACAATACACATAAAACGGAGATAGATTTACTTACAAGAGTGATACAGAAAGAAAGATAGAGAGATGGAAGGTGAGAAAGAGAGAAAGCAAGGGGAGGGAGAGCTAAGGAGATCTAGATAAGGGGAGGGGAGCTTGGATATCCCCCCCCCCCCACCACCCCGTATGATAGGCCTAGAGTCTATACATCCAGCATTCGAAACCAACGATGTTTGAAACATTAGATACAACTTAGTGAGGATCGACTCACTTTAGCATGTCCAATCGCACTCTGTCGCCACTGCAATCCTCCTCACATATCATCTCAGCCGCCTTTCGCCAGACGTCCTCCCCAAAATTATCGGCATCGTGATCGACCACCTTGCCAATGGTGGCCAGGTCGACTTCGGCCTCGTAGGCGAAGTAGAAGGTGTCGAAGAAGATGTCGATGCCAGGCACGAAGCTCAGACACTTGCAGAACACCGAGGAGGTCGAACGTGGCGTGCACCATGTCATAACACGCACCTGTTCCGAGTTGGAGTTGTTTCCCGCCATTTTTCTTGCAACCGATTCCAAAGGAGGGAAGGACTAGTATTAAATTGCCTGTCCGATGATGTTCGTGCACAGAGAGCCATGGAAAGCTAAAGGAGGTCAATGCGAAAGGCGCATGAAGAGGTTTATCTCGCCGTGGCAGTGAATAGGGGCTCACGAATTCGCATTAGTATCATGTTGAGTATGTACATGTAGGCTCCGTGATGTACAGTGTACTGCGAACGAGTTCACCTTTGGACTCCAGTCCGTCAATCATCGCCCCACTCTTACCGGGGCCACCCTCAATGTACATATGCATTTCCTTTGCTTCTCTTTAAACCATCTCCCTGCTTTGGGCAATTGAGGATCGTACCTCTTACTCTGTGTGAATGACTTATTTCGAGGATGAGCCGTATAAGAAGGTGAATGCAATTCAAGACCGTAACACACACCTAGCTCATTTGAGTATACATTAAACCCCAATACAATCTACCTCGAGGCCAGTCAATATTATCTGTTCCTAGTTACTGAATCTGCCTCGTCATTCAGAATTGACAACTTTACCGTACTATGCGCAGTCAATATCGGGTGACAACGAAATTTATCTTACAGAGTCTGGTTACAGCGCACAGTAAGAAACGGGTTAAAGTGTTGTTTCTAATCGTTACCGCTTACCAGATACTAGCTAGCAGAGAGCTTACTATGTATCATCTTTATGATGAGTTTATAATCAAATATTATATTACGAGGAACATCGCAAGATATAGCTTAGGCTACATTATCCCTATAACACCGTCATTCAGACATATTTCGGAAGAAGAAGGATGAAATGATACAAAGATTCATGGTAATTTATTGTCTGTTAAAATGAATACAAAAATTCTGCCTCCACTGGCATATAACAACAACAACAAAAAGAAACATACATTGTACAAATGATTACGATATTTTATATAAAACATACTGACAAAAGCATCGCACATATAAAAATTGGTAGAATAAGAATTATAATCTATATAAACATCTACTGACACACACACACACACACACACACACGCATGCACGCACACACACACACACACACACAAGCCGGCTGTTCTGTGTAAAACCCTGATTTCACATCCATTTAATTCCAGAATTCCAGAATATATATATCTGTTTAACCACTCGCTCCACCCATCTCCTCTGTAAAGTTAAGATGAGAAGTTGATGAAAGGGAGAATAATAATTGTGAAATTAAGAGAAAAATGACAACGGAAACAATTAAATATCGCATTTTACAGAGAGAGAGACAAAGTGGCCTGCCATTCAGGGGCAGGGTTGCCGGCAATCGTGTATATTGTCCTCATTGTCTGTTCATTGTATTGTATATAGTATTGTGTTGTATTCATTTTCCGTCATTAAAAAGATATACAAACAAATATTATGTTACATAAAATAGACACTTAAACTTACAGATGACCCTACTGATCGTAACAGTGATGTTTTACGGAGAGGTCCCTTAGTACCCTTACATGAGAAATTAAGAGTACAGTTTCATAAGAAGAAAATACAAACATTCAAAATAACATTTCAGTTGAGATCAATATTACTCCAGTTTTAGATTATAAGCTTCGATAATAAAAATATACATACCAAAATATATAAACATCTGCGTATATTCAACAGAGAAAGAATATGAGTGAGGAATATGCATCTACATGTTACATAAACAATAATCGCATAAAATCAGAAATACAATTTTCTAATCCCTTTAAAAACATATGTGGATTTGAGTATGACACAATTTCAAAGGAGGCAATGTGTTGTATCTCAATTATCCCCTATAATGTGTTGTTCTCTCACAACAATCAGTACGAGGTTTCGTTATGAAGAGAATATGAGTAACAGGACGTCTGGAATATATCATTTATGTGTGAGGATGACATAGTAATACGAGTTGATTTAAATACAAACATTTTCAAATGCTTCCTATACGTCTGAAAAGACTCAAGAGAAGACCAATTTGAAATAGAATGAATTTGCAAGTTAGACACGTGTTCGTATACGCAGTTGCGTATACGGACTTGTTTTCACGATAATCCGCCCAGCGCGATTTTGAAGAATTTGCAACCCAGTTTAATATATTTTTCATGACTTGAATCAAATATGATATCAGCATAATAAGAAAGTGGCAGGAGTGTTCATGAATTTGATCCGTTCGGGGAAGTACCAAAATCCGTCTTGCAAATGTCTTATGCAAATACATGTCGCATATTATCAAACATATGTTTCTGGAAAATAGCTCAATTTTCACTTATTTTTACATATCCTTGACAAACAGGTCAGATTTGTGATGACTGTTCCCATGAAAGATTAAAAAAAAAAAAAGAAAATGTACTTTATTTTTGTTCGGAAGATCATTATCGTTTTGTTACATTGTAAAGAACTTTCCTTCTGGGTGTGGTATAATTTTCGGGCTCCAAAACCAGTCCTACATCGGAATTTTTAAAATTGAACATTGTTGAATGTTTATGAGGTGGCGTGGACGTGTGCATAGATTCGATTCGATGTGATGACTGTGTTTATAGTAACCTTAAATTCAGTTAGAGGGTACACCATAGAATGAGGGAATCACACAGATCCCAAATTTCAAGTTTAATGTTAACATTTTGAACGCATTTACACATTCAAAGTTACTGCCGTGCTCTCTTTAGAAACTCCGTTTTAAGGATCCAAAAGGCTTCCTTCTGCGACTTAAGTTCCCCCGATCAGGACTAACCACTTGAGTCTGTAAAACAGTGATAACAACAGCATGGACTCTATGGCAACAGTATTTATAGCAGTGGGTTGACCTCACTAAGGTCAGGGCTAAATTCACTCGATCGATCGGGAGTCCTCTTATGTAACTCAGCAGGGTCGCATCATGACAACGACGATGTCGATAGAAATGTTATGACGAAGGTCGCACGCGACCGGACCACATTAAAAGGCCGTGGCTGAAATCATAAACAGGGCCGCAAATTGTATGTTTCTTTCCAGAGCTTGTTCGGACAGCGCTGGGATAGCTTGAAGACAGATGAAGTACAGATGACCGGCATGGAGGGAAATCAGCGTGAGGTCGGAATGCAAGGATTGAGCAAGGAGAATTCAGGCCCGAAAGTCTCTCTTCTGTGACTTAAAGGGATCGTATAGTTTTGGTTGAGACCTAATTTCAGGTTTCTAACATTTTTTTGGTGAGATAATGAGAAATCTCTTATGAAATAATTTTATGAAAGAGCAGGTGATTCTATGAGGAATTCAACGTTTATTTGCTGAAAATTGGTTTTGAAATGGCTGATGAGATATCCAAAAAAGAGTGATTCTGATAAGTGTGGGACCCACTCTTTATTACGATCGCTTTGTTTTACTTTGTTTTTGGATGTTTCAGTCATTCCAAACCCGATTTTCATCACATGAACTTTGAATTCCTCTTAAAATGGTATTTTCTGTTCTATATCAGAAGTGTTTTCTTGGTATCTCGCAAAAAGTTAAAAGTCCAATTCTCATCTCTACCAGTACTGTACCATCCCTTTAAGCTCGCCGGATCAGGACTACCCACGCGACTCCTCAAAACAGTGATAAGAACAGTATTTATAGCAGCGGGTTGACCTCACTAAGGTCAGGGATAAATTCCCTCGATCGGGAGTCCTTTGTCTTACGTAACTCAGGGTCGCATGTAACAACAACAATGTCGAGTGGTGTATGACGAAGGTCGCACGCGACCGAATCACTTCAAAAGGCCGAGAGTGAAATTATAAACAACGCCGCAAATTGTAGAGCTTGTTCCTACAGTGGGGATCAGATCAAGTACATAATACAGCCAGATCAGTGTGAGGTCGGAATGCAAGGATTGAGCAGGGAGCACTCTTCCACCTCCCTGGATTGAGCGAGGACTATGATGAGGCCGTAAGCAAGGGTATATACTCGCGAGGACGGAAGAAAGGACAGTGACGCGATGTCGAATACAAGGATAGAGCGAGGACTGAAGCGAGGACGGAGACGAGGTCGAAAGCAAGGATGAACTAACTCGGAAAAGGAGCAAGCTAAATTAATTCATGATTAAATCTTAGGACAGAGAGAGCACCACAGTTTACATGAAAGCAATCCTTAAATCATTTTGGATAAAAATAGATGAAAAACGACCATACTAAGTATCACTACCTTACACAAAAATCTAGCTATTCAAATTTCGTTACAATATCTTAGTCAGTGTGATCAGGGAGGCGGGAGTTTCTTCCAACCTCCTTGGCTTGATGGACGACTATAGGACTTTTCACAAACCGAGGCGGGAGCATGGTTAGGAAAACCACAACTTCGATGGCGATGAGAGGCCAGAAGGTCCCTTTATATGATCCATGTTTCTCTGCAATCATTCCTAGGAAAAAGATGTAAAGATAATAATATGGAATTATCATACGATTGTATAAAGACAAGATAACACGCAAGGTATTCCCCAAAGGATGTCTCGCCCACCCGCATATCACCATTTGTGATTGTAATTTTTTCAGGGAAAGTTTATTGACCCTTTGACCTCTGACCTTTGACCTTGTCTGACTTAGCCATTAGGGAGGTTTAGATTTTCGGCGCGGACGTTTGAGACGACGCTTAAGCTGGACGTTCTCCTCTGGGCCTGCGTCGTGTAAAAAGTAGCTTTAGATTACACCGAGAGGCAACCTATAAAAAATAAGATAGCGCCCCCATTGATTATGATCGGTGCATGAAGTAGCTCTCTATATACGTCGTGTATTGAGCGGACGTAAAAATACCACAGAACGCGCAGTGAAAAGTCAGACGACGCGAGCTATAAATAGATCGACTTTGATACGCAATTCTGCGCATGCTCAGAAAGGTTTTTTTCCCCTTTGAACGTCCCCGTCGCGATAATCTAAAGCTCCCTAATATCCGAACTTGACCAGCATCTCTAGATGATATATCTGTGGGGCGAGTTTTGTGGTCATAGCTCAAAGCTATTGAGAGTGCACCACAATACTAAGTAACAGGTAACGTTCATTGACCTTTGACCTTATCGGACTGCACCTACATTCGAGCTTGACCAGCATTTTAGGTTACGTAAGCCTACGTACCTGAGGTGTAAGTTTGATGGTCACAGCTCAAAGCTAGTAAGAGTACACCGAATTGTTGACGACGCCGCCGACGACGAGGACGACAACGGAATAGTGACGCCTATGTCTCGCTAAAAATTTCTCTACTGTTGTGGACAAAATACGCGCCTTATTTGGCAATGTTTAAAGGTAGATTTTTGGGGTTATTTATACCCAAGGACATAGTTATACGTATTGTAGGGCCTACTAATAACTCACAATTTGTAGAATGGGCACGGTACTGTACTCACAAGCGCAGAAATCTTTAGCCATTGCACACACACACACACACACACACACACACACACAGATGTGCTATTGTGCCACCATATTTGCAGAATAGCGCGTATCGCTATTCCCCCCCCCCCCCACACACACACAACCTGTGTAGGCCCTACACTGGACTCTGATTGTCACACATACCCACGAATAGTGCTCCGAGGCTCGTTCCAATACCATAAGTGACCTCAGACACAGCAAAAAGTAGGGGAAAATCATCATGAGAAGCACGATCTTTGCTTATGATGAATGCAAGAATGCTTCTCGCCGCCAAAGTCAGGGAGGAGAAGAAAGTTGACGTGACCATCACTGCAAAATGATTATAAAGTGTGTCGGCAAGGAGAGACGCCATATTCAAGACCGTCATCAGAAGAAAGATGTCGGTGGGCGAACTGATTTTAGAGCTAACTGGCCCGCTGAAAGCACGCCCGAAAAACGCGGACACCGCCGTAGCGAGACCGAGGTACATTGCTTGATCCGACGAAATCCCGCGATCCAGAGCTCGCGGAATGACGAATGCTTCCCAAGCACCTCTTACCATGCAGAACAAAATTCCAGACAAGATGACTAAATTCTGACATGGATCGCGGTAAAACAACGAGATTTTCCACCAGTCAACTGAACATAAGGCGTTATTTGTGCCTTCATCATGCGTCTCACCATCTGCCATATTTCCTCCATGTGATCTTCGTAGACGCTTACGATTTGGCAGTGGCGATGTCGTCGGAGCCTTTTCGTCAGTAATCGTACCAGACGGTGTTCGTTGATTACCAGTATCACACAGCCGGTCCTCCCCATCTCGAGACCCCGGAGCGGGCACCTGATGACACGCACATGTTTTGTTGTTCTTACAACCCACCTGACCACTACAGACTTCCCTTGCACCACTTCCGGCGACTCGGTCTTGGGTCAAGTTTGGCCCATTGTGGGAATTCCCCATTGAGGGATTTCTATCCGGCGATGTGATCATGGTGTGGTTCACTTGATCTTCAGCAATATGTTTTGATGACTTCTGCAGTTGATGACTCTCCTGACTTGTGAAGGTGTGGGGCTTCGCTTTTTCCAGTAGACAATGTTTCGCTGCTGTGCTATCACCATCTCTTTCTGGCGTGGACCAAACGTCTAGTAACAAGACAAGCGGTACGATGTGTCCATGAAAAGCGCCAATAATTCCAAGGGCAGCTCTCCATCCGTAGATTTTTCGAAGGCATTCGCCAAGAAAGGGTACTAGCGCCATACCAAATGCATAGCCGGATTTACCCAAGCCGTAGAGGAAATTAAAGCGCGTCGAGTCAACCTCGTTCAAGGTGATGATAACACAGGTGGCCGTTATGCTATTGCCAATCCCTGAAAGGATAACATACATGAAAATGAATTCATTCGGGATATCTAATGGTAAAACATGATTCACTTAAATTCTTATCTGTTAGTTTCATATTTACATTCTCAGCTATTTTAGGCCTATAGTATGTGTGCTTGTTTAGATTCATATACTGCAAAACAAACACGGAATACATGATATCAGTGGATATTTCTACCCAATTTAACATGTAAGTGTAATCAAGGATTTGAATTATTTATCACTGATTTTATATGCAGAGAAAAATGTGTTTAAAATTAATGTTTCGCAAGTTTTCGTGGGATCTGTAGGGCAAAAGAACAGCTAAAGCCATAATATGGACTCCTGGTAAATCGTACCCTCATTTTGCCCTGCCTTGGGGTGCACGCAAATTAACAAAGATGATGACGGAACAAGAAAAATGATTCCAGAATCATTTCGAATTATAAGGTTTCAGCTTCTACCTAATCAATGACGAGTAAGATTTAAGCCGTAATGGTTTATCAGAAGCTACTGAAGGATAACCTGCATGAATTAACTTCCAATGTTAAATTGGTTTGTCAAATACCGGTTAGTGATTGGCTAAACACAGTCACGTGATGGAGGCACATTGGTTATGTTCGCCCATGAGCAGAACATTTTTGTAATGTTCTCCCATGGGTAAACATTTTCACGTAACAAATAACAAACGATACCAAACGATTGAACGATCATATTTTTCACGCAATCGATAGGATAAATTTGCCTATTCCATACAATGTGAAAAAGCAGATTTGACTGACCCATAACTAATATAACAGATGATGACTTTTGTTGTCGGGAACATGTACCAAACGTTCCACCCCTAGGGTTTGAAATGTTATTTCGGGAGGCTATAAGTCCCTCGACTTTGTCTCGGGACTTATAACCTCCCTCAATAGCATTTCAAACCCTTCGGGTGGAACAGTCATCATCTATATAATGGGCACTAGGAACGGAGGACGAACTATCAAGTACAAGAGCATGTATAAAAGTAACTGACGCAAACTAAATGTAGGAACATCACCAAAACCTTGAACCTTAATTGATTAATTTATAAGCATAACAATAATCGTACAAAATATTGCATATTGAATACATTTACAGTCAAACATCATAAACGACTCACATAAAATCTATAAAAGAATCAGCAGGTAGATTTCAATCCATAACTCACCAAGCGCGAATTTGACATCCACAAAGTTGTTTTTACTTATACAACTTGTATCGCAATGCGTATATAAACACAAAGAATCCATAATACACATGATTACTGATATTACGTCCCATGCCCCGTTGCATGAAACTATGGTAAACTTTACTTTAATAGTAACCAACAGGATTTCTTGACTTAGATTGGCTATGGAATACGTTGGTATGCAATTACCATTGAATCCAAAGTTATTATTAATATTGGAAGACAGTAAACGTTTATCGTAAGCTGCTAAAGGACTACCTGCTTCAACTCACTTCACAAGGGCAAGGAATGGAGGACTATCCTAGAGTTCTGTGAGGACTACCTGTCACGGCAGTGGGCTTTAGAATCTCTGCAATCTGATTGGTCAATTATCATGCATTTATTTTTACTGATCCACACTGAGCCATGCGTCCGGTTAAATCCGAATGCATGGATCAAGCCTTGCATTGTATCGTAGATGTATCGGACGCAGATGAGGGGAAAAGGTTTAATTTCATGAATTCACGGGCCCATTTTTATAATAAAACATAATTATGATGCACAGGCCTATTACGTGGATCAGTGAGAATTGCATGATCTCGTTTAACTTTGGAAAGTCTAAGGGTGCGTTTATCAACTCCTTTTCTCGGCAGAAACAGGTTTTCCAAACAGCTTTCAAGGAATTTTTATGAGTTGATAAACGCAAAGCTGTTTTGAAAGCCCTTTCGAAAGCCTTTTCGAAAGCCGCAAATTTGTGGCTTTCCAAACAGGTTTCCTAAACAGGTGTTCAGAAACCTGTTTGTAAAAGCTTTTTGAAGTTGATAAACGCAAAGCTGTTTTGAAACGGCTTTGTAGTATTGTACTGCATTTACGAACAATGCACGCCTTATGACCTCTTCTCCTCGGGTCGAATTGCGCAATGCAGCTGTGCAGTGACAGGCCAGTTATCGTGTTCGCGAAGAGAGTTGATAAACGCAACTATTTTGGAAGCCGTTTCTAAAGGGCTTTGGAAAGGGCTTTGGAAAGCCGTTTAAACAGGGGAAAGTTGATAAAAGCAGCGAAAGTCTCATGCCGCCACTCAGAAATATTTGAAGTATGTGCCTCACTGATAGGAAGACAATTGATTCATGTGGCATTGCATCATGACTCGTCACTCTCAAAGGAAGATATGTCTTTATGATGGTAATTGCTTTTCGCCGTCCCTTCTTCGAAAACAAGCGGCACATTAATAGGACAGGGCTTTGGAAAGGGCTTTGGAAAGGGCTTTGGAAAGCCGTTTAAACAGGGGAAAGTTGATAAACGCAGCGAAAGTCTCATGCCGCCACTCAGAAATATTTGAAGTATGTGCCTCACTGATAGGAAGACAATTGATTCATGTGGCATTGCATCATGACTCGTCACTCTCAAAGGAAGATATGTCTTTATGATGGTAATTGCTTTTCGCCGTCCCTTCTTCGAAAACAAGCGGCACATTAATAGTACAGGGCTTTGGAAAGGGCTTTGGAAAGGGCTTTGGAAAGCCGTTTAAACAGGGGAAAGTTGATAAACGCAGCCTTTAACCCACTATATAGCTGCATGCGCTTATGGGTTTTGATAGTTCCAAATTAAACTCGCGCATCCAATTCTAACCGATCCACTCTGTCCTGTGTATCATTGAATTTTGTATACTAAACGGGGAACGTCATTGTATGAATTGTGACCTTAAATACATACTCTACTGAGCCACAACAGATGCTAATCCACTATACGTTTCATTGGATCAACCAAAAACTATAGCGAGACTCGTCTCATTATATCATTCGATTTTCCATGTTCTCCATGTTAAACCCTATAAACTGTCCCTGACATGATATTCGGAGCTGTATACCTTTTGTATAAAAGAATTGAAATTCCTCACGGTATTGTCAGGCTGACTTTACTTAATCAGGTAAAAATCTGAAGAAGAGAATTGTTGTTTCAATATTACCAATCAAATCTAACAACACTACCAATCAAGTCAAAACACGGAAAAAAAATTTCATGCAATCGACATCACTCAGTTTTCATATATGGTGTTATACTTGTACATTGTATAGCGAAAAGGATATAGACAGTGTGATTACTACAATGTATATGTTATTAAGAGATTGAGAGTCATAAGGCATTCTCGTTGTTCTATCCGTAACCTTCTTGCAAATGACACACCAATGGTATCAACTAAAGTTGTTGATATCGCCCCACCTGAAAGAGTCATCATGGTCATTAGAAATCGAGCATTCATCGACATAGAGGCCAGCACGACGCACCCCGATGATGAAAACGCTCCCCATATCAGCAAGACTCGTCGAATATTCTTGCGACTATACAGATATGCAACTACTGGACCTGTTTTGATAATAAGCAGAACATTGTCATATATTATTTTTATTTGTAGACTCGTCATATATGATTATATATATATGTATATATATATGTATATATATATATATATATATATATATATATATATATATATATATATATATATTGATAATGTAGGTCTCTTACATATACCTAAAGGAATGAATGTACCACAATTATCAGACATTTATCATGTTTATCGTGAATGTAATACCCTCGCATACGCGCGGTCAAGAATAAAAGGTGACAACTTAGTGAACCACGCACTTGATTGTACTCTCAGGCGAGAACTACAATGGTCAAATAAGCAGTCAATGATGGCCCACTGTCATAAAAGTCTGCAAAAGGCCAAAGACACCATTGATGTCGATAACAGTAAGTGGAATTTTGTAAAGAAAACTATTAAGGGGGCACTTGAAGATAATATAACCGAGTACTGGAAAAAACGTATCGAGCCGCTGTTGGTGCAAGGTCAATTCGTAAAGCTCCTTGCCCTTTCCGACGAAAATCTCACCTGGAAATCAATTGTACAACTTGCCGAAAAGGGTATACTAAGTTTTGTTACAAATGCATGTATTGACTCCTTACCATCATACAAACTGTCATATGTAAGTCTTTATAGGTGGGGGAAAAGGTTAACAAACAAATGCGTATTTTGTCCTAACACAACCGGCACTCTCCACCATATTTTGTCAAATTGCCCGGCATTTTTGGAAAGGTACGAATGGAGACACAACAACATATTGCAATATATTTACCGTACGATCAAAGAGTCTCTTCCCCCTGGCCATGTCATATACGCTGATCTAGATGGGTGCAAAGTGGCAGGCAGAACGATTCCACCCCACGTAGTTACAACTAATCAACGACCAGACGTAGTAGTCTTACTAGAACGAGTAAAACGAATCCTAATTGTTGAATTGACTGTACCTTTCGAACCTAACACTGAGGCCGCTCATGAAAGAAAAGTAGAGAAATACAAAGTATTGTTGAATGAACTAAAACGCAAGGGCTATAAGCCTTCCTTTCTTGCCATCGAGATCGGAGCAAGGGGGCAGATAGCACTAGAAAACAAACAACGACTGAAAGACCTATTCACAACATATAAATCCAAACAAAGTCCCACTGCATTCTATCAAGACAGCAGATATGCAATAGTTTCGTAATTCACCATATTCTATGCAAGAAAAGAACAAAACTGGGGGGGGGGGGACGTTAATCACGTAGAAAGTAACATGTAGGAATGAAAGGTACTTAGTAATAATGTAGTCATTATGTTGAATTATTACATTGGTCATTGGTATTACAGTGTATGTGTACTGCGTAGGGAAATGTATTTAATTTTGTGTAATTAATGTTCTGTAATTGTTGTCAACCTCACAAATCTGTTGCGAATACAGCTATATTGTTATTTATGTGTCATTACCTGCCATGTGTCGAGAATAGGACCATGGACCTGGTATATATGTCAACATGTCATTTGTTTATCAATAAAGACATTATTACAAATATTATATATAAATATATATATATATATATATATATATATATATATATATATTGCGCTTTCCTCGCCAGGATAAAGCGTTTTCAGATCTATTGCCATTTTATGCCTGGGAATATGAGGGGAAAGAGTGTTGGGAGGGGATACCCTGGCCACAAGAGGGAGATTTTGCATTTTCAGACCTGAAATTCATGGATGTACTTGAAAGTTATAGTAACCAAATCATTCGTGATAATAAAAAAGTGCTTATATATATAATATGTATATATATATATATATATATATATATATATATATATATAACTATAAGAAGAATGAGTCTCAAATACGCCATCTGTATATAATTTTGTGAATAAAAACCTTGTTGGATGTACAGATGGCGTATTTGAGACTCATTCTTCTTATAATTCTAACATTCGAAGTCCAACACGTGGAAAATTCCATGATATATATATATATATGTATATATACATATACATATATATATATATATATATACATATACATATATATAAATATACATGTATATATATATATATATATATATATACATTGTATATATATATATATATATATATATATATATATATATGAGAGTAGGCTGCGGCCAAGATAATGCATTCTGTGGGAGTTCTGCCATGTCAAATTCCTTCAGAGGGATTCCTTCACCAAGTTGTCAGCCCTCACTCGCCATCACCCATGCGCCTGACACGCAGGTCACATGGAATGCACGTAGGTAGAACGTACGTGGCACGGGTCCAGCATGTAGGACGCACGCGAAACTCGCCCAAATCATTGTCCACCCGCAAAAATTGTCCTGCATGCTGGAAAATCCCGACACGCAACAATCCCGCGTAGCTTGCCCGCAAAGGTGTGACAGGGCCTTTTTTGGCTGCAGGTAAATAGGACCTGCGTGCACCACTCCGGATGACTGCGGGTGAAATACGTGGGGCGCCAGACAACTCGCCCTCGAGACAAGTCACCCCGAAGACAGCTCGCCCTCGATTTTTGAGGGCGAGTTGTCTTGGGTCCGAGGGCGAGTTGTCTCAAGTGGCGAAGGAATATACCCCAAATGATTGATTTAATTTCAGACAAAATAAAAGCTGCTTCAAAATAATTTTGCATTTATCTGCCTAAGTTAAATATCAGAATGCACACAGTTTCTATTTTCTCTGATTAAAGTCATTGTTAAGATGAAAATTATGGCATTCTGTAATCGCATTTTCCCAGCCCTGAGATCGCAAGAATTGCCGAATCGTCCATGCCCGATCTGAGCTCGCCTCCTGATTCCCATCGGCAAACTGCAATAAATTTTTTGACTTTGAATGCACCTCTTAGACTTCATTTATGATTCAGGTTTGTATTATTGATTAATGATACTAGATAGTGGCTTAAATTCGATTAATATTTCACTGTCTTTGTTTATTCAGCAGAAGAAGAAGTAGAGTCGATCTCGCCCTCGCCCCTTTTTCTCCGGCTAGCGCGGAGTGCATTGTGTGGGCTGCATAACGGGAGCGGTTACGGGAGCACAATGCAGCCCACACATGCACGCCGCGCTAGCCGGAGAAAAAGGGGCGAGGGCGAGATCGACTCTACTTCTTCTTCTGCTGAATAAACAAAGACAGTGAAATATTAATCGAATTTAACCTACTATATAGCATCATTAATCAATAATACAAACCTGAATCATAAATGAAGTCTAAGAGGTGCATTCAAAGTAAAACAATTTACTGCAGTTTGCCGATGGGAATCAGGAGGCGAGCATGGAGATCAGGAGATCGGGCATGGACGATTCGGCAATTCTTGTGATCTCAGGGCTGGGAAAATGCGATTCAGAATGCCATAATTTTCATCTTAACAATGATTTTAATCGGAGAAAATAGAAACTGTGTACATTCTGATATTCAACTTAGGGAGATAAATGCAATATTATTTTGAAACAGCTTTTATTTTGTCTGAAATTAAATCAATCATTTGGGGTATATTCCTTCGCCACTTGAGACAACTCGCCCTCGGACCCAAGACAACTCGCCCTCGAAAATCGAGGGCGAGCTGTCTTCGGGGTGACTAGTCTCGAGGGCGAGTTGTCCTGGATCCAAATACGTGCTAGGTACTGTCATGTGGAGGTCATCTGCGGGGACCTCCGGGTAGCAAAGATTATAAAATGGGTTCAAGAATGTAGCCAATAGGAAGCGCTGAAATGAGTGACGTGTGCCTTGGTTACTCAGTCCCATTGCACTGCATGTTAAATCCTATTGCCGATCGTCTGTGCGCGCGGCGGCTCCTTTGAATTGCATGCATACGCGCTGTCAATCCTGTAAACAACTTCTAGTTCGGGCTGCCGGCCGGCCGGCCTTTCTTCCCTTGTGCCTAACATGTGTGGCACAGGTTTGGCGTACGTATACTCTACTTACGTACACTTTGTACAGTACAGTAGACCAAGCGTTGTGGGCCCGGACGCGTACATGGAGTCACTTTGAAGGGCAAATCCAACGATTTAGCAGGTTAATTCTCACGCCGTTTTCAGAGTATGTTGTCTAGTAGACCTATATGAGGAGTCTATATCAAGTCTTTAAGGTAAAGGGTGCATATTCTATGTATTCATGCGGGAACTTAAGTGTCCGGAAACCCATCCCCCCATCATACTGTATGTGCGGGATTTCCGAGTGCGACGTGCGTAAATGTTTGGGACGAACATCTTCGGACGTCTTGACCCACAAAGGTACGTGAAAAACGCTGAAAAATGCTGTTAGTTTTCGAATTTTCGACCCATTTTATAAAACAAATGATGCACAGGATTATTTCGTGGTGTTGTGGAGGCGTATAGCTCACTCTCGGGTATTTACGATGTAGTGCAACATGCACTCGGCTTCGCCTCGTGCATGTTTCACAATTGTAAATACCCTCGAGTGCACTATACGCCTTCACTAACGCACTCTATCCTGTACATCATTTGTATATTGTTCTTCTCAAGTCGCACGCAAGGCTTGACCGGAAAGGTGTGACACGGCCTTTACCGTTAAATGATCACTCTTGGCACCGCGAGTGAGGGCGAAAAAGAGCTGTCAGTACAGCTTGCAAGCGACAAAGATGTCTTCAAAACAAATTGCATAATGGAGCACAGGCTAATAATATGGCGTGAAAGGATCCTGAAGCTCTCTCTTCTCCAGCAACTAATTTTGGGTCGAATATTATCTTATTTCATTTAAAGAGACATAAATCTTCAATACTTAGATTTTTTATACTCAAGAGTAATCTGAGGCGAGCACCATATAGCAAGTGGAAGTTGTCTTCCTGTTTTCTATACGATATATTCGGCCTTTGCGTAACATATCCGAGATGTTGAGAAAAACATAAAATGTCAGCATTTTCCATTGACCTTTGACCCCATGGCCTTCAACTTTCTTTAGCAACTCTTCACCTGGTAATATACATAAGGCCTACATATACAAAGTTTCAAGAGAATATCATTAGGAATGGTAGCGATGGGGGGGGGGGGGTAAAATTTTACAACTTGACTTTGATTTTATGACCTTTGACCTTGAGTGAGTGTGCCCAAAAGCTTTGTCATCTCATACATACATACATAATTTTATGCCATATTTCATTTGCATTGGCTACCTCCAAGGTACTATTAAAGTTACGCTGTCCATGGTGACGGACGGACGGACAACCCGAAAACATATTGCCACCGGCTACACTTCGTGGCGGAGGCATAGAAAAAAACAACCAAACAATTCGACCACAAAAACTAAGAAGAACTACAAACCTGGACAGAACATAGCAGCAGTGTAAAGTCCAAACATGACTCCGTTGTCGATGGCGGTCATTCCGAGTGTGTTGTTGATGAACGGCAGAAAGATCCCGACGCATTTCAACAGCCCGAGTCCGAAACACATCTGCCAAAAGAGAGCGAGAACAGACTGCAGGCTCCGAACGTTGGCCGAAGTAACTCCCATCTTGTTAAATCTAACTGCCTCGGTTATAGCTATATAAGCTTTGGGTTGTCGAAAGCCGTCAATGTCAACGAATGTGTCAAATTGCTCTCAGTATATCATAGACAATGGACGTATTTTGCTATACCATTTAGGTACATCAATAAAGTGTATCTCAAACCAGCATAATATCAATGGCAATCCATGCAATCAGGTCGAAAGTCAAAGTCACATCACATAATACAAGGATATCCAACGTGAATCATTCGCATGATTAGTGTATCGTCACAGTACACGTATACAAATGTAGTTACAATGTCACATTGGTACAGCCGAAGGGTAATACAATAAAATGTACACGGCGAGGGCCGTTAGGTATTAGAAGGCAAGGAAAGCATTATATTCTTTTGTCCCGAAATTCTCAACTCAGTCATGAGTTGCACGTTTAAAAATATATCATGACATAGTGCTGAGATAAAAACAAAAGATAATAAACGTGGAGCATAAGCAAGATGTACAGGCGACTCCCGTTATAGCGAAGTTCTCGGGACCAGCAATTTTCTTTCATTATAGAAATGTTGCTATATCCGAATTGAATGATGTGTATAAATATAATATCAAGATGATAATTTGGGCCCTGAATCTGATTCGTGCATATGCGGAATTTTGTTATAACTGTGTTTGTTACAGTAACGGGAGTGCACTGTAATTCATTTCCATGCTTTGTAGTAGACCCTGTAGTTGCCTATAATATGCATACCGGTAAGCATAATTTCACAAGGACCCAATTTCCCGTTGTTGTATAAGCATGCCTGACACTTGAAATGAAATGAAATGAAATGAAATGAAATGAAATGAAATGAAATGAAATGAAATGAAATGAAATGAAATGAAATGAAATGAAATGAAATGAAATGAAATGAAATGAAATGAAATGAAATGAAATGAAATGAAATGAAATTTATTCATATTCCACATGGTGGACATTATACATGATAGAATATACAGGGTATAACACATAGTGGACATTATATCAAAACTATACACAGTATGTTACATGTATATACAAGATATAGTGATATTCTGAGATAGAATTACACCATATACAAATGTGGAGGGGACTACTTAGAAGCACTGCTTGTTAAATGTAGTCCCCCTACAGATTATAGACAAAGTGATATCAAAGATAAGGCTGAGTGAAATATAACAAAAACACCATAATTATATACACTATTTACAAGGGCACATGAACCGTACTATGGATATACAAACAAGTCATGTATATGTTACAAAGCACAAGTTTATGTATAAAGTGTTTACAGTGTACATTATATACAGTGTACCATTAGAATAATGAATGAAACAGAAGATAACCTTCCGAGTATACTTAATGAAGTACTTCTAGAAAACATTGATTTACATATACATACGTTTAATTACCATAAAACTGTTTATTAATACTTATCAAGAAACACATTTTTGAGCTTATACTCAAAGCTATTCAAGCTCTGAGCTTGTTTTAGTGAACGATCAAAGGAATTCCAAAGCTTAGGACCAGTAAACATAAAATTTCTGTTAGCAAAACTGGTTCTATTTTTAGGAAGATGATAATCATTCGCATACCTTGTTGAGTAATTATGTATAACATTATTTTTTCGAAACATTTCCTTAAATACAGCAGGAGTAGCGTTAATTTCTACATTGTACATAAAACAACCCAGCTGAAGACGATATAAATCAGTAATCTTAAGAATACGGTTTTCTTTAAACAAAACATCAGTGTGTGATCTATAAGCGGTATTGCATATCAAACGCATCGCTCTTTTCTGCAAGAGGAGCACCCTGTCCATTTTAGTTTGTATTGCATTTCCCCATGCCATTACGCCATAATTAAGGTAAGGAAGAATAAGAGTTGAATATAACATAAGAAGCACTGACTTGGGGAGAATCCGTTTAACGTGATTAATGATGCCAATATTTCTTGAAACTATCTTACAAATATTATCAATATGACAATTCCAAGTTAGCTTATTGTCAATTGTAATACCGAGAAATTTTGTAGTCTTGACTTCTTTAATAACAGAATTATCAAATATCACTTGGTCAGGAAGTTGTTTAACAGAGTTACTGAATAACATGTAATTGGTTTTTTGTTTATTTAAAGATAATTTATTTGCTTTTATCCAATTTGTTACATGTGCAAGTTCTACATTTAAAACTTCTACTAACTTATTAGGATCACTGTGAGTATAGAATACGTTTGAATCATCAGCAAAAAGGATAAAAGAGAGAACACTCGAAGAACATCGAATATCATTTACATAAATAGAGAATAGCAGTGGACCAAGAAGGCTTCCTTGGGGAACTCCACACGTGATTGGTACCGTAGACGAATTATATCCATCAATGGTAACAAATTGCTTTCTTCCAGAAAGATAACTTTCGAACCATTCCAGAGCCTTACCTCTAATACCATAGTGCGCAAGTTTGTATAGCAGAATGTCGTGATTTATAGTATCGAATGCTTTAGAAAAATCTAAGAACAAACCGATAGTATGACAGGATTTTTCGATTGAAGCTGATATGGTATTTATTAAACTTAGAATGGCATGAGTTGTGTTATGTTTTTCTCTAAAGCCAAATTGGGAGTCAGATATGATGTTGTGAGATTCAAGGAAGGTAGTTGTCCTTGAATGAACAATTTTCTCTAAGATTTTTGATAACGAAGTTAACAAAGATATTGGGCGATAGTTGCTGATACATAATTTGTCTCCTTTCTTAAATATTGGAGTCACCTTTGCGAGTTTCATTTTAGATGGTACTTGACCAGATTGTAATGAAAGGTTATATAAAAACAATAAAGGATCTGCTATACAATGTATAATGTCTTTGATAAGGACATTGCCAATGTCATCATAGCCAGGGGCTTTGTTTGCTTTGAGCTGAAGTACAATTTTGATTAATTCTTGCCTGTCAATTGGCTTGAAAAAAATTGAGTGGTCGTTTGGTGAGGAAAGAAATTCGTAAAATGATTTATCACTTGGAGTAATAGTTTGTGCTAAGTTTGAACCTATCTTTGAAAAGTATGAGTTAAAAATCTCGGCAATTTCAGACTTGTCCTCAATGATAGTATTATCAACTTGAACTTTAGAAATGGGATTTACAGCCTTCCCTCTATTCAAAACTGTATTTATTACTTTCCAAGTGTGCTTGATATCACATTTGAATTGACTCAATTGGTCCGCAAAATATTGTTTTTTAGCTAATCTGAGTGTATTGGTAAGAATATTTTTGTACGAAATATATTTCATTCGAGAGGTTTCGTCACGGTTATTGATAAAATTAACATATAAAGTACTCTTGCGATTTATTGAGCGTAAGAGTGTTTTGGAAACCCATGGTTGCTTGGGGATTCGTTTGTAATCCTGTGTACGACATTTCCTTAAGGGAATGCATGCATCTAGGCAATTATTCAAAAGATAAAGAAAGTTATCATATGCTTGGTCAATATTTTCATTTGCGTCATACACAATTGACCAGTCCACAGATTGAAGTTTTTCTTGAACGAGAGCGATATTTTCAGGGGTGAATTTACGACGAAATACATGCCTTCGAATTGTACTATGACTCCTTGGTCCAATATCAAGGTGACAAAATATGATAAAATGGTCTGATATATCGCTCACCACTATGCCAGATTTGGGAAAAGGTTTTAGGTTCGCAAAAATGTTATCAATAAGAGTAGCAGAATGACCAGTAATTCTTGTTGGTTTAGAAATAAGAGGCAGAAATGAGGCTTGTAAAATGTTATCAAGGAAGTTATCACAGGCAGCATTACTGCTTGACAAAAGATTTATATTGAAATCACCCATGATGATGCAATCCTTATTGTGGAATGCACCGTTTCGACAAATATCGTTCATAATATTCATAAAATCATCATAATTAGATTGAGGAGGTCTGTATATAACTCCAAGCAGAATGTTTTTGCCCTTACAGACAGAAATTTCAATAAATAATGATTCTATTACATCATTCATATATTTCAGTTCTTCCTTTATAGAGTAACTATATATTCGGGGAACATATATAGCTACTCCACCACCTGGTCTATTTGATCTGTTGTTAATGACAATATCATAACCAGCAAGAACATTAATTGGACCTGACGCTGGAGTTTCAGCAGACCACGTTTCAGAGAGGCCTATGATAGGCAACATGGGCAAATCAATATTATCAAGAAATAAGCGAAGCTTTTCAAAGTTTCGATTAGCACTTCTTATATTCAAATGGAAACAAAATAATTCAGCTCGTTCTAGCGTTCATAAAATTGTTCATAAAATTGTTCATAAAATTGTTCACTTCATAAAATTGTTCGAATTAACTCACATAGGTTTCTGTTTTTAATTTATAAAACGGTGTTATTATTGTGTTTTTTCCCTTGTTTTTTTTTAGGCTGATTTTGAAGCAAGACGAAGACTTTTCTAAACAGCGTTAATTCCCTACTCACTGTGTGAAAAATTTAGTTTGACCCCGTGACGTCATTATGCCTACTCAGCTCATCTACATTCTCATACACCGTACTGTGCACTGCGTTACGCGAGCGCCGGTAGTATCTGTACCGATATGATTGTATCTACACATGCAGTATGACATTACATGGTTCAGTTTCGGTTTAGATGGGGCTGCCGGTTTCCAACTTTTTGTTTGTTTATGTGTTTGTGTTTGTGAGATAAAAACAAACCTCTTGTGAAATATGAGAGAACCTGTAATTCTTAGAGGAATTCACAATTTGTTTGATGAAAATTGTTTTTCAAATCGCCGAGAAATATAAAAAAAGCGATCCTAATAAAATGCGGCAGGCCACAACTTTATTAGGATCTCTTTGTTTTACCTTGTTTATTAATATCTCAGTCATCTCAAAACTGATTTTCATCAATACTCAATAAACTTTCAATTTCCCTTAGAATTGTATGCTCTTTAACATTTCATAGAGTGGTTTCTAAAATACATATCTTGCAAAACAGTAAAGAGGCATTCCAGACGATTTGCATAATTTCACATCGTGTCGTACATAAATCAACAGCTCCATGTATAGATTTGTGTAATTTATAGTGGTCCTTGAGCATAGAAACCAATTATCTGGAAAACTGAAACAAATTACACTGAAAAGCGTCGGAGACACAGAAGCCTCACATATTTCAGAAATGTAGCAGTGTAATTCCATTACAATACCGCTTGCTTAACAAGTTCACCTGTGTAGAATCTTTGCATGCCTCCTTCGTTTGTTCTGCTTCCTTGAGCCCCAACGCATGCATTCTTATGACGAGGCTGCCATGTCGTCACCCTTGTTCATTGCAAGTTGTTATGAATTATGAAAACAATATCATTCCTCATCCCAGTCACTATAAATTCTGAAACTCTGTACTCGGTATATAACTTATTTATAGTTGTTCAAATATAAAAGTCTGAAAATCTTCCGAATCTGAATCCTCATCTCAACCAATACTATACTATCCCTTTAATAGAATCGGCGTAGAATAAAAAAATGGCTGCATGTATATCATTCTTGTACTACTAGAATGTGTAATTCAGGGAATATAATTAAATTTATGATTTGTTTGTGTTTGTAATCCCTATGCTGGTAATACTTCTTCTAAAAAGGTAACGTGCATCAACTGACATACTGTAAATCACGAACAATTCCCCAGGAGATAAAACAGTATATAGTAGAAGCAGAATCCGAACACACGTGAGAGTTAGTAGTCTTTAAATTTGGCCTAGAAACAAATATGATTTATAATAATAAGATCCGAGCACACCCAGGCACGTATCAATGTTTCCTTTATCTTGCATAAAGTATATACAAAATCCTCTTTTTTGTTATGTCTTTCTAGAAACCTGCTACTTGGAGATTCAAGAAACTTTCGAGCATTAAAGGGAACATAGTTTAGGTTGAGATCAAACATCAGGTTTCTAACATTTTTGGGTGAGATAATGACGAACCTCTTATGAAATATGAAAGAGCATGCACTAATTCTAAGAGGAATTCAACGTTTATTTGATGAAAATTGGTTTTGAAATGGCCGAGATACGCAAAATGGAGCAATCCTAATAAAGTGTGGGACCCACATTTTATTATGATCGCTTTATATTACTTTGTTTTTGGATGTCTCGGCTATTCCAAAACCAATTTTCATTAAAAAAAAATTAATTCGTCTTAGAAAGGTATGCTCTGTACCATTTCATAAGTGGTTTCTTGGTATCTCACAAAAAGTTAAAAGCCTATAATCCTCGGCTCCACCAATACAGTACTATCCCTTTAAAATTTACGGTTATTAGAAAGGATGTTCTTTCTTTCTTTCTTTGAGAATAAGAAGAATGGGGAGTAGTGGCTCACCACTCCCTCAAAGAAGCTTGATTATTGATATGCATAAATCTCCCTCGAATAGATCAACTTCGTATTTTTTTTTTTACTCTTTGATGCAAGGGGGGGGGGTAGACAGTGGGGAGTAAGGGATTGATTATAAGAATTTTGGACATATCCTGATTTGAATGCAAAAATAAAATAAAAAGTGAAAGAGAACTTCGATCCACGTTTTCGGACTTCATAGCCATCTCGGACGTTTTATTCGGCAGCCGGCCATCGCGTAACATTAAAGGGATTGATAGTATTGGTTGAGGTGAGGATTTAACTTTTAACTTTTTGCGAGATACTTAGAAACCTCAACTTGAAATGTTAAAGAGCATACAATTCTAGAAGAATTGAAGGTTTATTTGGTGAAAATCGGTTTTGAATGGATGAGATATCAAAAAACAAAGTAAAACAAAGTGATCCTAATAAAAGTTGGGTCCCGCCTTCTATTAGGGTAGCTTTCTTTGGGATATCTCAGTTTATTTCAAACCCTATTTTTGTCAAATAAACTTTGGAAACTTTTTGAAATTATATGATCTTTCATATTTCATAACAGGTTTCTAATTATGTCCAAAAAAAAAAACATGATCGAAAAATCTTAGAAACCTTAAAGGGAAGGTAAACCCAAAAAGCAATGTGGATTGAGTGAAAGCAGCAACATTAGTAGAACACATCAGTGAAAGTTTGAGGAAAATCGGACAATCGATGCAAAAGTTATGAATTTTTAAAGTTTTGGTGTTTGAACCGCTGGATGAGGAGACTACTAGAGGATATGACGTATGAGTGGACAACAATACAAAGAAAATATAAAGGAAATTCAACAAAAATTCACTTTTCTAGAATTATGAAAGAGCAATGGACCAACCTCTTTCAGGAAGCAGGGGGAATAATTGCTACCCTTAACATATGTCAATATCAAGCTGATGGAATTTGTAATATTCATGAAAAATGGATTTTTGTAGAATTTTCTTTATATTTTCTTGGTATTGTTGTCCACTCATACGTCATAACCTCTAGTAGTCTCCTCGTCCAGCGGTTCCAACACCAAAACTTTAAAAATTCATAACTTTTGCATCGATTGTCCGATTTTCTTCAAACTTTCACTGATGTGTTCTACTAGTGTTGCTGCTTTCACTGAATCCACATTGCTCTTGGGGTTTATCTTCCCTTTAAAGCCCCATCTCAACCAAAACTGCATCATCCCTTTAATTTGTATGCCACTTGGAGAACGTCTTTGCATAAAACCACAGAAATTGAGGGAGAGTTGGTGATGCAGCATTAGAAGTGAATTTGTCCCGTGCGGGTAAGAGGGGTCAAGGATCAATGGTTTTCCCCCCCCCCCCCCTCCCCGCTTAGACTGGAAGAATTTAAGGACGGCACCTTTGACGGGGGAGTAATGGGTGTTGTGATTTCAAGGAATCTTTACAATTTGTTTCAATCTTTTCTTTATAAACCAGAAATGATAAGATAAGTTTTTGCATTGAGTTATTAGCAGACTGGTGAGTGGTGACTATTAATTACAGCTTTTCAAGTTTGTTCATCACCCTGAAAACAGAAACTAAAAGCAAATTGCCCAGAATTACGCTTTTTAGAGGAGGGTTATTCTTTCTGGAAATATCCCCAACAAGAACAAGAACAAGAACAAGAATGAGACCGAGAACGAGAACGAGAACGAGAACGAGAACGAGAACAAGAACAAGAACAAGCAGAAGAAGAAGAAGAGGAAGAAGAAGAAGAACAAGAAGAACAAGAAGAACAAGAAGAACAAGAACAAGAACAAGAACAAGAACAAGAACAAGAACAAGAACAAGAACGAGAACAAGAACAAGAACAACAAGAAGAAGAAGAACAACAACAACAAAAAAAAATACAAAAAACAAATAAACCAAAAGCAATGGACACCTTTACTGACAAATATATGCGTTTTCAAAAAAAAAATCGACCTGTCCAGCTTTTTGTGATGCACCATGACGCAGAACGTTATGAATGCTGTAAACAACTATAAAAACGTGGAGCATGTATGTATAGGCCTATGTATCCTTCCCATCGTCGCCAGAGTATGTAACCCAGACACACATGGTCTGTTCAGCATAGATAATCATTTAGGCCTACCTTTATAATATTACGGGTGGGAGAAGTCACTATAAGGCCAAGTAAAAAAAGAAACCAGTTTCTCGTCCTCGCGCGCATCGATTTTGGCCGCCGCATCGAATTTTTTACTATTTACTATTTTCAAAATGGCGCTGAAAATACCAAGAAATTCATAATTCTCGTCCCAGCCCGCTCCCCGCCCGCATCGATTTTCAGTTGCCGCATCGACTCTTTTGATATTTACTATTTTTTTCGGCCGCCGAAAAAAAAGAAAAGATCGACAATTCACCTACCAATCGTGACGTCTCATTTCTAATTTTTACGCCTTGCGTCCTCTACTTAGCTGTAGACTGTAGTACAGCTGTAGCTTCTGTGTGTAGTGCGTATGTAAGAACGCATGCATTTCACACTGCGAGCTCGGCCGATCGGCAAGAAGGAATGACCCACAAAGCAGTCGAACTGCACTGTAGTTGGATGGGCGGCGCGGCGGGCCGGCCTACTGGGCTGTGATGTACAGCGCACTCGGTACGTCGTGAACGCGATAGCGGCAACATTTTTGCGAACAATCGCTGATATTCCACGCATATTTCGCGCGTTGTTCGTAGTTTTCCCCGTTTCTGATATTTTAAGCGGATGAATTGTACTGTACAAATGCTTGTGAAGATTGTACGGTATCGAGTTTGTATACATTTTCATGTCATTGTGACTATGTGCATGTGTGTGCAGTGTCGGAAGGTACGATGCCAGCAGAGAGGTCCACACCTCTCTTGCATTTTTTTTTAAGACGGCACAGATTGGGGCATGGCGCGTGTTAAACCTATGGGAAAAACGTTGGGTTAGGGTTTTTGGTTATGGTTATGGTTAGGGTTAGGGTTAGGGTTGGGGTTAGGGTTAGGGTTAGGGTTAGGGTTAGGGTTAGGGTTAGGGTTAGGGTTAGGGTTTGATGGTTAGGGTTAGGATTAGGATTAGGGTTAGGTTTAGGGATAGGGTCCCCGATAGATTTTTAGTTTCCCCAATCTGTGCCGTCTAAAAAAACACGCGTGCCGGATATGCCAGTGCAGTGGCCGTGCCGCACCGTATATCGGCAAAGTGTGCGTGTTTTGTAGCTGTCCAGGGTCCCCATCCCCTGGTCTGTCACGGCGATACATTCTATTTTGAAGAGAAAATGAATGCGCTTTTCCAGCATATGTAGAATTATTAAATGGGTGTATCTGCAAAATAAATAACTTTTCCACGGATTCTGGTTTTTCTCGTATTTCTGCGGGATACTTTTCTTCACGATGTGCACGGACACAGCCGTGAGTGGTATCATCTGTAGTGTGTACTGTTATACAATAATTCATCATCCAAATAATGAGTGATTATCAAATGTCTTTTTAGAACATGAAGAAACATCTTTAAACGTTTAATGCTAGAACGCCATATCAGTATCATTTTGACATCCATCTGCAATTGTACAAGCCAGTTTCCAGTTGAATGTGCTACAATTGTACTGTGAAGAACTGCAGATATACATACCAGCTGTGTGGACACAAAAAGTCACAAAAACCAATAAATAAAGCAGTGTTTTGAATATCATGGAATTTATTTCAGTCGTACATTTGTTGAAAGACATGTTTTATACCTGTTTCAATTAATAGCACAATACATCAGAATTGCGAGTACACTGGTATCAGAAAAGCCATTAAAACACTAAATACCAGTATTAAGATGGTCATTTTCTCTCGACATCTGTATAGTGGAAAGAAAAAGCAAATGTATTTCTGCATGCATGAAGTTTCATTTCAAGTATGGCACATATATCTATTTGTTTGAATATGCACAGAGTGCAGGCAAGACGTACACTTGGGACCTGGTCTCATAACACAGCTACCAGAGTGATATTTCATTTCATAAATTGAATATAGACAATTGTAAAGCCCTCTCTCGTTACCTTTCTCAGAATTACCGGACGAGAAACACATATTACTTTCATTTTGACGATCCTTGAAAAAATAGTAAGATATCAAATAGTAAGGACCTCCCTCATCGCCTTGCTCAAAAAACCCGGACGAGAAACTACTTTCTTTTTTTACTTGGCCTAATACAGGGCTTAAAATGAAGTACATACTGCTATTCAACCGACTTATCATGTATAGTATCGTGCTGTGAGATTTCCCTCATAATACCAGTACTATAGGTCCTACATCTTCAAACAAGAGTAGCCCGTACGGCGTTTATGATGTACAGTGTATATTGATCAGAACGTCTACTAAAATTGTGACGCATGTGCTTTTGACGGAAAATAATGAAAACTTTATGTACAAAGTCTACGATTATGTTTTGTTTCGTCTTTTTTTCCCAGATTGAAGAGCTTTCAAATTCTTTGGAATGGTGTTTTGTTTTTTTTCTGACTGGGACTCGAACGTTATTGAATGTGAGTTCCTTTTGGACACGCATAACTGGTCTGTATCAACATAGCATTATCTGCATGGCGAAGTCATCTTGGGCTTAAAGTGAAGTACTGCTATTCAACCGAATTATCATGAATAGTGCACTCATGCCGTGAGATTTCGCTCAACAAATATTATACTAGTAGTCATTTTCAAACAAGAGTATAGTATATATGCCGTAATATATATATTGAATATCATTTGTAATGTAAAGTACGCACGTTTTGACGCATGCGCTTTTGACGGAAATTTGCTATGAATGGACAAATTTAGGACTTGTCTTTATGTTTTGTTTTGTCTTTGTTTTTTCTACCAGATTGAAGAGCTTTCAATTTTTTTTTTTGGAATGGTGGTTGTTTCTGTCTGGAACTCGTACGTTATAGAATGTGAGTTCCTTTTGGACGTCATCCAGGCATTGTACACCTTCTTGTTCTTTTGTTTATTTGTTTGCTTGCTTTCTTCGTTTGTTCGTATGCGTGATAAAAGTGAAGCTATAACGTCCGCCCATACCTTGGTTAAATGGAAATGATCGCACAATTAAGGAGAGAAAACGTCAGCGGTGCACCCATGAAATTTAAGCTGAATTATGTATTTATTTTGGAGCAAGCGCCATGAGCGCCTGACTTGGCGGATACCGGCGCTATACAAGACTTCATCATCATCATCATCAACCTTCGCATTTATCATCATGTTATAATATCAATGCCATCAGCACAACATAATCGTGACAGTGAAACTGTTTTAAAGAGTTGATAGATTAATCGGGTGCACGTCACGAGACCTACACCCACGAGTCATACAGCCAACGAGTCACAAAGCTCACAAGTCATACAGCACATGAGTTATAGAGCGCACGAGTCATACAGCCCATTAGCTCGATACTATATACCGGGTGTCCCAAAAAAAGCGGAACGGTGGATTTTCAGTACCTTGCCGTCTAAAAGGTATATATCCTTTGATATCATTAGAAAGAGCATCTTCCGCTGAAGACTATGATATCAAAATCATTAAATTTGGTTCAGTACTTTTTATTCTACGCCAATTTCTGAAAATGCAGTCATTGTCAAATTTCGCCGGATTTTTGCGACTTATGAGATAATAATTTGAGTGCGACACGCGATCCATACGGTGAATATTGTGTAAGCTCGGTGATCCATGTCAACAAAAGATACAGCTTTCACATTGGGCACAGGCCAGGAAAAAACAGTGTGTGTGTGTGTGTGTGTGTGTGTGTGTGCGCTCCCAATATGAAAGCGTTATCTTTTGTTGACATGGATCAACGAGCTTACACAATTCACCGTATGGAACGCGTGTCGCACCCAAATTATTATCTCATAAGTCGCAAAAAAATTGAAAATGACTGCATTTATAGAAATTGGCGTAGAACAAAAAGTACTGAACCAAATTTAATGATTTTGGTATCATGGTCTTCTGCGGAAGATGCTCTTTCTAATGATGTCATGATACTGAAAATCCACTGTTCCGCTTTTTTTGGGACACCCGGTATAAGCTAAAAGGCCCACGAGACCGACACATTAAGCCCCGTGTTGTATCTGTCGAACTCGTGGGCTGTTTTTACCTAGTGTCGAACTCATGGGCTTTATTTGCCTAGTGTCGAACTCATGGGCTGTATGACTCGTAAGCTGTATGACTCATGGACCTGTTTTCAATGTCGAACTCGTGGGCTATATGACTCGTGGGCTTCGGTATATGTGGCCGGGATGACCCCCATTAATCTTACATAATCTGTTTGTGGATGCGCCAGTCATGATAACTGTTGAGCTATAATGTATTGATGATTTCCATCATTTCATATACTTTTAAGTCATTTTTTCATGATATTCAAAGCATTAGGCATAATATCTAAATAATCATAATTATTTCAGTGTTTTGCTGTGATCGTTACAACTGACGGACATAACCCAATACGGAAGAATCGTGTGAGGAATATGCCTATTCGGGACAACTTTTCTTCTTAAAAATGAGTACCAATACTGGTGTGATGTTATAGAATGCTGTGACGGATATTCCTTTGCAAGGAGAGTATCGACACCACGCAGGCAATAAAGGCCCGTGAGCCCTACACTGCGTACATTACGCCTCGTGATGTGTGAGTGGCGACCTCGTGGGCCTTCATGTTTGCCTCGTGTAGGGCTCATGGACTTTATTTGCCTAATGTCGAGCTCATGGGCTGTATGACTCGTGGGCTGTATGACTCGTGGGATGTATGACTCGTGGGCTGTATGACTCGTGGGATGTATGACTCATGGGCTGTATGACTCTTGAACTGTATGGGTGTCAACCTCGTGACACGCACCCAAGACGACGTAAGGGTTTCAAAGATGCTACTGCTACTGATAGTCGAAAGAATGGAAACAGGGGAGCCACGTACGGTCAGGGAATTAAGATCCCAAAAGAGGTACAACGACATTCTGAAGGCAAAGCTTAAACTCTGAGCTACAACTTCACTGTGAACTCTTGGGAAGCAACTACTCAAGACGAGATCTTTTGAGGCATCAATGCTCTGCTTTTTAGCAGCGTAGTTATCATCATACTATCATAATACTACTATTGCCACGCTTTGGTGAAGTTATCGAATTGTCATTGCCATGTCATCCGTGAAAGTCTGACAATGGCTAACCTTGTCGTAATTCAGATTCATAGCATTTATGCTCTGTCGCACCACCCCCATAGTGAAGACTGAGAGTTCCATTTAGCAGTTCACAAGTCTACACCGCTGGATAAAACGCAACGAAATCATGGCCGATTCGACGTCTGAGCCGACAGGAGCGACGGGCGATATCCCACAGCAATCGCGCGTCATGTTGTGGTGCCTCCCCCGATCGACCTCCTCGGTTTTCACCAAGTGCTTGAGCTTCGTACCGGACTCGCAGGTCTTCTTCGAGCCGTACTACTTCTGCTACGAAGCCCTGGCCCAACTTCGATCTCTGGGAATCAGCGTCGATCTCTCATCGTTGTCGACGGATTACTACGATCACGTTGACCAGGAGACGTGGTCCAAGGTGGCGGAGCTAATCAGTGGAGAGAAATGTCCCGGCACCAGAGTTGATTTCGATATGTTTAAGTGAGATTATTTTCTCAATGTTTTCTTTCTTGCTATACCTTAGAAGACTATTATGATACATGTTCATTTGGTAAACTTTTTAGTGTGTATATGTGAGGGGGGGGGGCGGCGGCAGGCCGATGGGGGTTTAAGGGTCAATGGTTGCCCCTCCCTCTCCTCATCCCTGTTGGTCCTACTAACTCTCTGCAGTTTTCATCGTCTACTTTACACCAAGTCGTTGAATTTTCTTGTGGTTAGTATCTCCTGCAACAATCCTAGCCCCTCGTAGGCCTACTTCAGCTCTTTTGGACACTTAATACACATCCGCTTACATGAGGGCGATCTCTTGTACTGTTTCTCCCTCGTTCGAGTGTGAATGTGGAATTCAACGCCGCTACTTTCTAACATGCTATGCTGTTACGGACATGCGTTGATAGGGATTCAACCATTACTTTACCAATCTTAATCTGTTTTATTTTTTTTTGTAGGCCTATTTACTTGTTGCTGTAACTGGAGAAATAAAGAGAGACATAAATAAGAACAAAACAAACAACGACTTTGTGGAGGAGCGGCGGATCGGTCTGCATAAATTGCGTACCGTGATGTAGTGACGAAGGTCATAGTGTTGTAAATAGAAGGTCTTGGGTTCGGAACCTGCCCAGCTGGTTGCGTTCATACTTGGACAAGGTGTTTTTACCCACAACGGGTCACACTTGGAGAGAAGTGTAGCCACTGAAGGCAGTGAATTACAACTGTATACATGGTACAGGTGCAAGTTTGGTCCGTGATTGATAATTGTTGCCCTTAAAGCAGTAATTCAAAGCGAAGGCTCAAATATGACAACTAGATATCATTGGAAAGCTCAGAACTCAAAGAATGCAATGAGGTAACGTTCTGTCACTTCTGCGATTCTAAAAGATGCAAAGAAAGGTGACGTCTTGGTAGAGCCTGAATACGCCCAATGCGTTAGGAAAGCCGCACATTTCGCCTGACGTCACGCACTGGATTTGCGAACTCTCCTGGGTGAATTTGTGTCATTGTCATTGGAAGTACTACGTGTCTCTCTAGCTTTACATTTTCTTTTTAAAAGTTCGAATAGGGTCAATTTTAACTTGTTGATGACAAGCAGCAATGGAGGAACTTTTGTTTTCCGACCTTTTAGTCCACTTTTACTCATACTTCTCAAAATCAAGAGTTTTAAACGACTACTGCAGTCATTTTCTCAAAAACTTCTCAAAACATCTACGTGTATCACTATTGATAGCATTTGATTCTACCAAAACGATTATTGTTAAGCCCACACTTCCTATAAGTAAATGTATCGCTGTAATTTCTCTTATAGCTTTGATATTCGGTAATTGTACTGTGCCGCTGTTATTACTTTAATGCTCACTTAATGTCCAACACTATACGAAATATTACGTGAGGTGAAGGTACAATATCCAAGTCATAGCATTGGCAACGCTGTCTAATATCGAGAAGTACGGTGGTTCAAACATAATTATATAATTTCTAAATATTAAATTTACATGGGCCTACATGAAAACTAATGTATAACATGTGATGTACAAATCATTTTCTCTCAGGTTTCCGCACATCCAAAGACTCCTACAACATCCTGATGCAAAGAACAAATTGGTGTTGCTGAAGGACGTTGCCCACTCCATCGACGGCCGCTACAAGTTTCTTCCCGACAAGACTTCGAAGTTCCGTTTCGCCTTCCTTCTGCGGCACCCAGCCAAAGTTTCTCGTCCTGGAGAAAGGTGATGTACGGGCTCCGCCAGTCGCTAGAGGGCGCTGCTCAAGACAGTAACACGGAAATCGCAGATAGTTTCCACATGATCAAAGACATACCAGCTGTGTATAATCCTCCGGGGCTCTTCTACAAGGAGTTGTACGACCTATGGGTTCACGTCAGGGAGAACTATGAGCCGAATCCCGTTGTCATAGACAGCGACGATCTGCTCGCCGACGCGGCCGCTATCTTGCCGAAATTCTGCCGGCGCTTGGATATTCCTTTCACCGACGACCGCCTTCACTGGGACGCCAGCCCTGCTACGACTGATCGCTGTTTGTCGGCATTCACCCCTCCGAATGACTTCGAGTTTATCCGTATTTATTGCCACACGGCATTCCATACGTCGTATTTCAGGGCACCTACCCCATGTCCGTCTCATGACGAGCTGACTTCAGACGTCAAAGAGTGTGTGGATGTCTCTATGCCTTACTATCAAAAAATGTATGAGCACAGAATCACAGCTGACGTATTATAGCAACTGTCTGTCTTTAAGGGCTGGCATATATAGGTGAGATGGGGATTCAGGTTTTAACTTTTTGCAAAATTACTAGAAACCACTTATATGAAATATGAAAGAGCAAACACCTCCAGGAGAAATTCAAATTTTATTTGACGAAATTGGATTTTAAAGATATCCAAAAAACAAAGTGTAACAAAGTGGCCCTGATAATATAGGTGGGACCCAACCATAGGCATAGGTATTGTGTAAATTTTGTGAAAGTGTGAAGCCAGCGGCCTAACAATCCTTGACTTCGATGGAGGCCTGGGAAAAATGATGAATGAACTTATACCAGAAAGTTTCCTAACATCACAAAGAACAAAAGAAAAATATGCATGGGGATTGTCTGTTGGAGTGCATATCGTTCGATTTGATTGGATATTATCTGAATTTGTGTTCATGTTTGTACAGAGTTTATACGGTGTATATATGAGATTGAAGGGTTTTTTTTGGGGGGGGGGGGGGTGGCGGAAAGCGGGTGGGTTGGGGGCCTAGTAAGTAGGCCTAGTCACATGGAGTGTAGATGGTCACTGTGAAGGGATTTCAAGAGAATAGTATTCAATACTTTTTTGGACGGACATGACGTCGCCATTTTATAGGGAGCTTTAGATTTTTGCGACACGGACGTTCAGAGGAAAAAAAACTGTTCTGCACATGCGTAAAATTGCTTATAAGAATTGATTTCAAAATAGCTCGCGTCGTCTGAGTTTTCACCATGCGTTCTGGGCCATTTTTACATCCGCTCAACATTCACGACGCAGAGGGCTACTTAATGCAGTGATCATCTATGGCTACTACGTAATCTAAAGCTACTTTGCAACACGACGCAGGGAGAGATGCAATCGTCATCTTGAACGTCCACATCGCAATTCTAAAGCTCTCTATAATGGAAACTACGACGGGATCAACGGCTTTACATCCCTTTAAAGGACAAGGTATATAATGGGATATAAAAGTACTTCGTAAGACAATGGTTTCGCAATAGAGAATTGATCCACAGTTTGATTCACTGAGCCACAAAACGCGGCTCCAATAACCATCCCAAGCACACGTTGATATACACTTTGCCTACGATGTTTGCAGATGAGAAAGAGAGAGAGAGAAAAATAAAACAGTAATGTATCACGAGTGATTAATAATCATCTTAAGTGCAGCATTTTTTTTTTTGGGGGGGGGTGGTGAAAAAGCATGATTAGTATTGCAATTTATATATACATGTATATATATATATATATATATATATATATATATATATATCAGGGTTTTTTCGCAAAACGAGCTAAATCCATTTTTGTTGAGATATTTGAGATTAAAGCTGCTAAAAACAAAGAAGATAATAAGAAAATACAGGATATCCTTAATCGTGACTTCTAGAAAATTCCTTATTATGTCACAAGTGAGGTATTACTGGAAAGGTTTAATTTTGCTCTATCTGATGATGGACTTACTTTGAAATATGTTTAAAAATGGTGCTTAGCTCATTTTGCAATAACACTTCACATATATATTATATTACATATATATATATATATATATATATATATATATATATATATATATATATAGGTAAGGTATATAGGCCCCACTCATTGCCGATTGTCCTCCCTTCTTTCCTTATAAAACCAGATTGATTGACTGTAGTATATGTGTTAAGAAGCAACATAATCATTTAATATACAGCTGTAGATATGCATGCATACAACTACACACACACATATAACATCATAATTCATAAATATATATACAGTCCGTAAATAATTATGTATAATATAGGGATACAATATATATATATATATATATAGATATTATATATATATTTCAACTCTTCCACTTTTCCGAAAAGGATGAACAGTGAGAGGAATGATGTCAAAGCTACACACCGATTTCTCCTTCCTTTCTCATATCTCACAATATATATATATATATATATATATATATATATATATACTAGGTGTTTCAAAAAACATTTCCCACTTTTGATCATTGATAGTCCAAAAACTATTCATCCGATAAATTTGTCATTGATATGAGTAATAGCTGAATAGTGTACAATTTTGTTGAAGGTAATTTGGATGTGAAAGCATGAATCAGTTTCATTAAATCTAAGATTGATTTTGAAGTAAGGTTTCAGATTTTGGTCAAATTTTAACCCTCTGTACAAAAATGAACTTTGCACAAGAACCAATGATGTGTATGTGAGTGTGTGCTGACAATGGCCCTGAACAATGGACATGCCTGAACCACCTGTTGACTCGGCGTCAGTCTCGCGCTCCCAGGCACATGAATGCTTAATCAATAATTCATGTTGATTGCCCTGGGCACTGCTAGTCTGAATTCATGCACGATAAAGGGTAAAATGCATGCACATGGAAAAAGTAAGCACATGCTTCCATCATGTGCTCGCAAACACCACATTTCATTCCAGCTGGCAATCATTTTCAAATTTTGCTTCACATATCACTAAATCTGGGATATAAATAAGCGTAAATGATCTAAAGTTTTTCATTTTAATACAACTGTTTACTAATATTCTGACAAATTTGTCGATTTTTCGATAAAAGAGATCATTTTTGGTAAAGAGTTCAGCAGCATTTTTCATTGGGGCGATTTGTTTCACAGTTGTGAGTAGATTTATTTAAGGCTCCGTATACACAAGTGTATACTCTAACTGATTTTCTTTGCTTCCTGTCACCTTGTTTACGACAGAACAGAAGGTATTCATTGGAATTTCGTTTTTCAGAAGTAGGGAGAGCACTGTCGCCACTCAACGACAGTATCGGCAGGCGTTTCACTTTACACAGATACTGCCAGAGGCTGAATAAAGACTAGTTGTGATAGTGGAATTTCTCATGAATAAATAATAAAGCATTGAAACCCTGGCCATTGTTTAGGACCATTGTCAGGGTGTTAACCACACACTCCCATACACACCCATCGACCCCTGTGCAAAGTGAAGTTTTGTACAGAGGGTTGAAAATAGAGCAAAATCTGGAACCTAACTGTGAAATTAATCATGGATTTCATGAAACTGATTTATGCTTTCATATTTAAACCACCTCCAACAAAATTGTACACTATTCAGCTATCACTAATATCAATGACAGTGTTATCTGATGTATAGTTTATGAATTATTAAGAATCAAAAGTGGGAAATGTTTTTTGAAACACCTAGTATATATATATATATATATATATATATATATATATATATATATATATATACAAACACGAAATTCATAATCTCAATTTTATCTAATCACACCACTTCTTGACTATGAGCGAAAACAGAGCACGACAACAACTGCATTTTCACTGAAGTACACATACATACCTCTTTAATTGCCATTAGTAGTGTTGCATTTCCTTCTTGCATGCAAATCGTAGTATATAGTCCCTCTACTTTCCCTTCTCACAATAAAAGGACATTTCACATGAAGGAACTGATAATTCACTAATAGCTGATACATTTTGTTTCATGCTTCGAAGTACCCCACATCTCAAGACATAATCCAATACATATCTCCACAAAGAACTTAATATACACCTGAGGTTCAAGAAAATTTACAATAGAGGGGAGGGCTGAGCAATACGTGCGACTTTTTTTTTTTAATAACGGCGCAACCTTTTCCGCGCCACACTATATACCAAACGCTTATAGTCTTTCAGTTTAACTCTTATCACTGAATATGCATCACTGCTGCTGGTTTCATATCAACATGTCAGTAGTTCATTTCTTATGCTTTTTTTTTTCTCTCTCTCTGAAGATAGCGTTGCAAAGCCAACAACAAACATTTCAATAACACCGACAACTCTTCCTTTCCTTAGTACTCTTGATATGCTCTTCGTAAAAGTTTGAAAGCATTGCTGAATGATGGCTGGATGCTTTTCTATACACAGTAGTGCCACTTTAAACTTATAATATAGCTAAATGCTTTTTACGGCATTGCATTCATTTGCAGGATTAAAGAGAAAAAGGTGGAGGAGGAGAAGGAAAAAAAGACTGGTGTAATTTCTTTCTTTTTGGTGATCACTTTCATGGTGGTTGATGCCGAACAGGTGCAATTTCAGAGACACCAATATTAAGAGCAGATGTATAAAACATTTTGTTTCAATGTGTAAAAGAAAAAAAAAATAAGAGAAGTTTCTGTTTTGTCACAATTGCACTAAACCCGAAAGAATGCAAAGAGTTGTACTATTTGTTGCTGGGAATATCAAACGATATCCTTACCTAACTACATGACATGTTTGTGAGTACATGCATATTGTAAGGTGAATGAATCCTCGACTCTTTTACACACGTATGACTCTCCCTCGAGCACATATCGTTAACATAAAAAAAAAAAGAAGAAACCCACACACGCAAAAAAAAAAAAAAAACTTCTATAGATTTTGACGCATGCATGCCGCAATCCCTAAAAAACAATAGCCCGCCAGCATGTTGATCAGCAAGTTGATTAACATTGACATTGTGCGTATTTGAATATATACATAATAATGTTCAGCTGTCTGTTGCGAGAAATTCAAGCAGCATGTGGGTAGTCAACAGAAGTAATGATGGACCTGGGATGCACTATGATGACCCTATCAAACAAGCACATAGTACGGTACCGCAAGGGCAGGTATACGGGGGGAGACAAACATGTAAAGCAGGCATCTAGTACTCTGCAAGACTTGCGTCTTTACCCTTATATACATACATACCCCTCAAACAACTTTCGTAGCAACGAAACTGTGCTTGCAGGATCTACTTCAGCAACAGAGGCAAAAAGCCCTTTATAGTTCCTTTGTGTTCCTTTTCTATCTATAGCTTTCTATCATCACAGAAAACTGAAATATCATGTGGTATATTACTTACCACTGGTTCATAACAGTATCTTCAAGCTGACATTTTATACATACAATATACTTGCACCTGTCTTCACACTGTAAAAAGTACGTAAAAACAATCATCAAAGCTCATGGGCAGACTTCTGCTAAAAATAAAAATACACATTTGAGGTGGGTCACCACGTAATAAGTAAGCATGCACAAGATGAATAAAATTTGTCCCCAAACGAATAAGAAACAACTGTAGAAAAAAGACGAACCAACTAACAACCAAATCACTCCAACAGCAAAACTTCTTTCAGGCTGATGTAACGGTAAGTGTGATACAGTAACCTGTATTACACAATCTTCCTACCCGTGAAGACACTCTAATTACGGAAGATAGCCTTCTTTAGTGCCTCATTCAAAAAGTGACTCTCTCGTCACAAATATTGCGGTCTGGGGGGAATATCTACACAATGCATTAATATAAAGTTCACACATGTAAATACATGTGCATTAAAGGCAGTAACTTTCAAAAGCATATCTGTACCAATTAGCCATTCTTCTCTTGTTTTTTTCTCTTCATTTGTAAACTGAATATGGCATTAGAATAGTACATGTGCCAAATCTTATTCAATCTAGACCATTTTGCCACATATCTATGTTCAACAGTTTCTTTGAGTTTTGTCCCTTTTCTATATTTTGTTCGTGGCTCTGAGGTGGGAAATAAGGAACACAGAATATGTAATAAACATAATAATTTTCATTTTCATGGCAGATTATCACTAATCATTCTAAATATCCAATGCAACATGAATATTGAATACAGAAATGGAAATTGACAAAACAAATTTAAAGAACATAAAAACACTGTGATGCTCCCTATACTGGACTAACATTGACAAGTGATTGGATAAGATGTCGATGGAGGTCAAAGCCACAAGAAGATGGGTCAATCAGTGTACACGGAAACTGATGACATAAATGTCTTGTTTTACTGGCAAGGAGGTGCATGCACATGGAGAAGGTGTAAAGGTATGAAAACCATGAACAGGTAATCTTGGTGATCTCTTTTAGAGGCATCAAACACTGATTTCTATGCTATATCATAGCGCATAGATCGGCGGCTCTAAATGCAGTCAAAGCCTTGGGGTGAGAGGTTGTTGAGTACGAAAAGCTGTGTGAGAGAATTGTGGTACAGTATTGTGGATATGGCAATGGACTTTGTTAAAAACTGGATATTCAGTTTTCCAATACTTCTGGGGGATGTTTCTTAAAAAATTTAAATTGATCTTTATGGTCAAGATAAGCTTACATATAAAATGGTATATCACTGAATTCCCTATTCCATTTGACCAGCCTTTCAGAATCCATTCCAAAGTGCTATCAAAGTTTAAAGAAAAAATCCATTGTCACTTATTTCATTGTATATATTAATGGCAGCATGAAAATGTCTTACAAAAATTTCACTTTAAGTACGGAGCTCAAATACCACTGAAGAAATACAAAGCCTACCATGAGTTTAAGCTTATCAGCATTTTTAAGATCGACTTCAATTGTTGTGAATCGCCCCCTGGAAAATATGCATTTGATATTTTCTTCCTTTTTTTTTTCAACAACAATGTCTCATTTCTGATGTCTACTGGTTACCCGGGTGCATGTGTTTCTTGCAATTGGACAGCATTGGTAAGGTTTCCTTCGAAATTGTCTGGAAAGTCCTCTTTTTTTTTAACACTGGAGGGGTTCCTCCTGGTAAAAAAGACTATACACATGTACATAATCATTGTGACAGTAACACTGTTTTACAACTCCTCAAGTATTCTACCAACATATTACAGGTGATTCCCATTATAGTGAAGTCTTCGGGACTAGCAGTTCCTTGCGTTATATAAAAAAATTGTTATATACAGTATCCGAGCAAATAAAGTGTATAGAAATATCTACATGATAATTTTGGGCCCTGAATTCTGACCTCACCGTATCCAAAATTTTGTTATAACTGTGGTCTTAATAATGGGAGTTCACTGTATCTGATGGAGATCATGTTATCAAATGCACATATGCCAACTTTTTGGCTCAAAACTATAAACACTTCTTCAGAGATAAAAGCTATGTTTTGTTTTGTTTGTTTGTTTGTTTGTTCTTTTTTGATTCATTAATTTTTTGTTTACTCTCTACTCTCTGCAGTCGGGTTGCTCTTTGAATGCATAAGGCACTTCCTCGTCGCTCAAAGGAAAGGGATACCCTATCTAATAAATACCCCCCAAAACAGTTTTCAATCGTGAAAATGAAATGATTCTGCATTACCAATCAAACAGCAGAAATCATTTTAATTTGAGGACCCTGATACATTCGGCAAGTAATGGTTACTCAAATACTTTATAGATCACAAAAGAAAAAAAATGCTTTCACACTGGCTCTTCACAACTGATGTCCCATTGATCAATTTGCATGTTGACAGACCATGACAATATCTAGGACAGAAATAAAGAGTATTAATGTCATACGAGTCATACAGCCCATGAGTCATGCAGCCCATGAGTCATACAGCCAACAAGTTACTGTAAAACAAGGAATGTTCGCGTGCATTTTAATTTCGCGAATTTCGCGAGCACAAAGATTCGCGAAATTAAAATGCACGCGAAAGTTCTTTTCTACACTATATATATTGAATGGCAGTGGCAGTTCGCGAAAATTTCATGCCCCAAAAAAGGCTGTCGGCTTCAATTTGCGAAAAATTCATGCCGCGAATATATCATGTTTTACAGTATACCGCTCATGAGTTTGACAATACGCGAAAAAGGCCCACGAGACTGACACATTAAGCCCTGTGTTGTAATGTCGACCTCTTATGTCATTTTTACCTAGTGTTGAACTCATGGGCCTTACAATATTCCAAGTGTCAAAACTCCTGGGCTGTATGACTCGTAGACCTTTTTTTTTAATGTTGAACTTGAGGGCTGTATGACTTGTGGGTGCCAATCTCTTGGGATGACCCCATATCTTCATGAGCTACAGGAATACAGATGGCAAGGTATCTTTCAAGTAACACTTCATGTCGTAACAGACCCTCAAGCAAAAGACTTCAAAATGTGACACTTGGAAATGACGAAAGATACCATCCCCAACAAAAAAACAAAAAAAACAAAAAAAAAAAACTTCACGACAAGAGTGGACATAATGCCAAGATAAATGGTTCAGATTTTCACAAATTTACACTTCCACGGTGAGAACACAACTTCTCTATATCATAATGTCAGAAAAGTACTGATATATGATACTCATTATAAGATCCCTGCTCCTGAGCAAGCAGTATTTCACATATATTCCATGTACTCATACTAAGCTTGTGGCCTTTAGACCACATGGTCAGGACAATTTTTCTTGTTGTTGTTGTTGTTGTTGTTGTACCTGCCATTACTGAAAACAAAATCTTTCAAATATAAATGATATTTAAATGGAAGCAGTCCTTAATCCATTGAGGGCAAGTCACGAGAATACTCGGGCAGGTGTCTATGGGAAATGCGCAGTATAGCAAAATCAGTCCATCCTCAACGGGTTAAATGGATGGTACAGTTTTGGTTGAGATGGGGGTTTCAGATTTAAATAACTATTTGTGAGATAATTAGACACCCCTTTTGAAATTATGAAAGAGCATACAACTCTATGAGGAATTCAAAGTTCATCTGGTGAAATGTGGTTTTGAAATGGCTGATATCCAAAAAAGAAAGTAAAACAAACAAAGTAGTCCTAATAAAAAGGTAGCTCCAACTTTTTACTAGAATCTCATTGTTTAGGCTCTTTATGCATCCATATTCAACTTACTGTACACTACAGGCAGTGGGACTTACAAAAGTACATGCTGGTGACATACATTTAATACACAATACCAATGATATTGATATCCACAATAACATGAATGAAAAAACTGTCATTGCAAGCTAATAAACAAACAAACCGTAAAAAATCCATTAAGATTGACGAATACTACACTTCAAATTCAATCCCTAATACCCTTTAAACCCAGTATGCCCCTCTTTCTCATACATGTACCTTACCATAAAGAATTATATATTCACTAAGATATAACACATACTTTGTTATCAATTTGACTTGGTATCAAACAAATGCATACTTGAAACTCTCTCCAAGGCCTTACACTTGAATTCTCAGTATAGCTCTACTTCTGATTTTCTTTCCTGTTTTTTCTTCCGTATTTTGTAGAATACAGACTGTATACAAATGTCTGCAAGTACTCTTGAAATTTTTCTCTGGAGTAAGGCATAACCTTTGTGATTTTTACATTTTTACATTTTTTTTTTGGGGGGGGGGGGGGGGTGGGGGGAGGGGGTCACAATGCACCAAACTCTTTCTTGGAGTGAGACATGGCCCTAAAAAGGACCAACTCAATCTTCAGGGCTACCTTTCACTCCAAGAAAGAATTTGGCGCATTGTGCGCTGAAAAATGACCGGTGTTAAGTATACATGCAGCAATGATACAGTGGCACTGTTTACCAGACACAGGACCAAGACAAGAGAGTACACCAACAATGATTTAAATATGATGTGTCTACCTATTGGAATACACAATATACTGCATGCATCTGCGGTACGTCTCAGCAAGCATTAGTACAGGAAGAACACAGTGATCCCAGAAAACTCAATTAAAATTTGGACACACTCTATGTATCCCATTGTTCATCATCAAATGCTCTAATGCCCACAATCCGCCCCAACACAACAATCACATGATGGTCAAACAAGAATGATTGTCTAATTTCGTATGCATGAACGCACTTCTTGGAGCTCTTCTGGTTTTGGCACGAGGATGATGTTCTGCTGAAATACAATGCCACTATTCAGAAAGCATGCGGGCATACTGCTGTAAAAATGAATATTTTCGCGCGACTAATTTTTCGCGCTTGGCCAGGTAAGAGGAGTTTAGCATGTTTTTAATTCCGCGGAATCAAGACATCACGCACAGGAACATATGAAAAGCCAAAATATTCGCATGCTTTTATTTTCGCGCTAGTTTCTGGATGCGCAAAAATTTCAACACCGCGAAAATTTCCACTTTTACAGTATTCATGCAGCCACAACAGCATTACATAATAACTCTTTTCTGAAACAGATTTACTCTTCTAAAGTAATTCATGACATACCTCGTGACAATCTTTGTTATTGTTTGGCATGCGGTGAGTTTACCCTGCTATAAGTCATATGTAAGACCAAATGTAACAAATCGAAAAATGCAGCTTGTTCATCAAAATTCATTATCATAGATATTTGTACTCTTCACAACACCACTGGAAAAAGGTCATTTGCAAAGATCATTACCAGCGTCAACCATCAAAGAAATTAAGCTAAAAATAACAGCTGCTTAATGGTACACAAACCATAGACAGAGTTTTCTATGTATTCATCCAGTACCTAAAAAGTAAAAATGAAATGTGATACAAACACACTATCACATCAAGGAAGAAACAAATTAAAATTAAGATTTCACGATTTCATGCTTATGCAAAACGATTTCAGCATTTCATATGATGCATTGATGATGCCCCATGATATTAGGGCTCGGGTGAAGTTGAGGTGGACGCCATAGAACATGGCACGCCAGCGACAGCCGCGCTCAACATATATTTCCCGGAAGGTGTGGACGAAGGAGTAGAACTTCCCACCTACCCTGGACTGCATGCGGGTCTTGACGACGTTGACGGGAAACCACGCTGTGCTCAGCATGGCCCCCAGGATGGCCCCACTGATGAAGTCATTCACGACCGCTCCAGCGTCGCTGGTGGGCTCGGGGAGCGCTTCACGAAGCCTCCCGCGGAGGCTGAAGAACACGATATTGCTGGGCCCGTTGCGGAGGAGAATGGCCGTCAGACCACGGTAGCACTCTCTGATACTGTAAGAGTAGACAGTCCGCAGAGCGTGGGGCGTGTTCTTGAATGTTCCAGAGTGTCTGTGGTCCTGCAGCAGAGTCTGAACGCGCTCAAACGGAGCAAGAAGGGCTTCGCAAGATCCTGTGAAACAAAAGTTGGATGAATATTTCTCATTTGACCATTCACAGAGACACTTGTACTATCAGGGTATCATTCCCTTGTACCTGAGACAATGGGTCAGCCAAAACTTGTTAAGTGGCAGGATATCAATGGCCTATTGTACAAGTCATACATATTGCCAGACAAGAAAGAGCAACACAACAAGCAGTTAACACTGGCCTGTGTGAGAAAAGTTGGGAAATAATTCACTTAATTCTCAAGGCTGCAAGAACCCTCCCCCCCCCCCCACACACACAAACACACAAAAACACTTCATTAATCTATACACATACAGTATTGTATATCACACATTTTTAAGTTGTTAAAAGTGTGTCTTAAACAGAACTTGATAGAAACTCTTATTTACAGTGAAATGATATTGGAAATCAAGTAGTTGCTGCTTGTGTTCAAATAATATCAATACAGAACAATCGAAAGATCCACATTTTTCAACTGTTTTGCATCCCGATGGAACATCCCAGGCATCATTGCATTGTACACTTGCATCACCCACCATACATTTATCACACATGAACAGAGCAGTCTTTTTCACAAATAATGAAAATGTGATATTTCAACACGAGTTTACTCCTTCTCTTGCTACACTGTATTTTTTTCCTCTTTCTTGTTGTTTTAGTTAAAAACTGAGAAGTTTTCATGGTTAAATGATATCAAAAAGTATATAAAGTAAATTGCAATGTCTGAAGGTAGAGGTCAAATGTATCCCTCCTGTGCACTTATCATGTGGCAGATTTCACAGAGACTCCAACTCTCCCGCTTTTGATGAGAGACCTCCCGCTGAAAGCCCATTTTTGCAAAATCTCCCGTTCTCCTGCTTGAGATTTCATTTCTCCCGCCCTGGCTCTGTGGCTCCCACTTTAAGATGTATTTTCTCCCACTGGAAATGATCTCTTACTTAGTGCCATCATAATGTTGAAAAATAAGCCTGAGATACATAGCACGAGAGAGCACCTGGAACCCTGGTATCCTAGGGACTTCGTGCTCATGATGTGTGCTCTGTGCACATCAAGTTTAATAGAGTTTCCAGTTTGCTACGGGTTTCAGGTGGGAGAATCTCCAGATCAGAAGGTGCTCGGGGTTGGAGTCTGTGGATTTCGTCCTTCGACACTTTCATACCTGACAGCAGTGCAGCAGTGCACAGGACGGCGGTGGGGCTCAGCGATGGGAACTCGCTGCGGAAGATGCGTGAGAAGTGCTCGTAGGCACCAAACATGACCGCCACAGAGCAGGTCTTCTGCAGGAGCGGGGGCAAGACGCCGCGGTAGATGTTCCTCAGCCCCTCCCTGTTGATTTGGCGCAGCGCTTTCTTGGCACGGATGCCATGAAGTTGTTGACGGAAGAGCACCTGTATTTCACACAGGTGAAGAATACATGAATTTTTGTGGTGTATAAATATAAATTGTACGTCAACAAATTTTCATTACACCAATAGTTTCTCTTTGTCATACAAAGTGTACTCAACTGCAAGTTCACATTTACTAACCAGGAATATAACAACAGCTAATGCTCTTGCATCTATAAAAATGGTGATGTGAAATTCTTGGTATAAAGAAAGAAGATGATGAATATGATGAATTCTTTATTGAATGTAAAATGTTCAAGGTAACTAAGGTAGAAAAATTTTGCGCATTATGTTGGAACTTGTAAATGCCAGCACCAGCACATGTTTTGCACATCCAAACATGCACAGCCTGCATGTAGCAATTATCATCGTGGCAGACTTACTGATCTTTTGGGGATTGATAGTAAGTAATAAAAAATAACAAAATAAGCTCGCAAGTCTTTATTCATTATTTTTTCTTCTTTTTTTCTGACCTGTAGTTTTGGGTATGGACCAGTAAAAAATGGAAAAAGTGGATTATCTACTGGTCCGACGCAGACAGGTGGGACCAGAAGAAAAAATAGGTGAGTGTGGAGCCCTGGCTTTACATTTGTACTTTTATGTATCTGTACATGAAACGGTAGTGTTCAGGTTTGACTAGCATCATGAAATTCATATACATGTACCTTATTGAGGGGGAAGGTAATTGTAATGTTCATGAGGGCTGCTCCTCCCCCTGACATGTACTCAACCCAGTCAGGCTTGTGAACGAGAGACGATGTCACCTGTCCCGAATCATGGGACAGCTCTGCTGCCATGGAAACTGAAGCTGAGGTAGAAGTGGAGGCAGCCGCAAAGGTTGAGATGTTGTAGTACAGGCATGATGGAGTGGGTAAGTTTTGCTGCTCCCAAGCACTAGAGTCCAAGCCTTTTCTCTCTGCCTTAGAAGGCATTGTGGTCGGTCACATTTGTCAGGAGCAGCAAACAATGACATCTGGAAGATGTCCACGGGCGCAGTCAGCAAACAGGTAGGATGACGTACTGGCACAGGCAAAGCTGTAATTTGTGTAAAACTGGCTAGTGTCCACGGGAAGATATAATCCAACCATGAAATGTGTATGCCCTGTAAAACAATACAAAACAAAACAAAACAAGTCAAAAAAAACCCCCAAAACAAAAACAAAAACAAATTATGGATGTACCCAATCACAGCAAATAGTGCAGTCTGACTTTACAGTATTACTGTTATTAGCTGTCCAAGAAATGACAGGGAACTGAAGTCGAATTCTATGAACAACAAATCATTCTCGTAATCTCATGCTTAATAAATTGAGTGTACAATGTATGCTCACGTATACAATTTTACAAATTTGCTTAATTGTTCTACCAAAGAGAATGCACATTTTCTATTAGCCCGAATACAATAGATCAGTAGATGCTGTACTTCCTTGTGTACTGTGACAGGACTGTGTATAGTCTAGTCAATTTTCTATAGACAGATTAAAATTTTCACTTTAGAGTGCTCTTCTTTTTTTCTTGGTATGCTGACAACATGCCATGGTAATGCTAAGATGCCAATACAATGGAATAGATACATGTTGCCGCCGCTCCATGTAGAAAATAATTTGCATCACATCGCCACAGCTATTTTACACACACTAGATAACTGTTCTATGTTACGCTTAGCATTTAGAATAACTAGAAGAACCCTACTCCCTAGCTAGCCTTGCCCCCCACTGCAAGGCCTTGGCTAGTTAGAACTCTAGATTTACAAATTTAGGGGCCTACAATTTGTAAATTTAGAGCTCAGCCTATGTCATAGGCATAGACTCTAGTCTAGGTTCCGAACAGTGCGAGCGATCAACATGGGCATGGTCTAAAACATGTCCTTGGGCCATGAGTGAATTAATGTAAATAATGAAACAGCTCTAACTTTAAAAGTTTAGAACCTTCATTCGACCTATATTACAGACGCATTAATGCTTAACCACACACAAATGCCTATATGTGGGGCTTAACAACAACTCTTGCGTATTTTTCACACTGCACTTGTCTTGAGCACGTAATTTCTTTTTGAATTATCCACACTTGCTTAAGATTTTTAATCTGTAGGTTTCTTAGTTCGCCTTTGTGGTGAATACACAACATGAACTGAGTAACATAACGTTCTTTGGTGAGGACTTACAGTACGCTTCGTTCCAATTTTCACTGCAGCTAGCTACTTGTAAGGCCGTGTAGACTGTCTTGTCGCAAATGCCAATCTTTGGTAAAATACCAAAGGTACCGGGTAAGACTAGAGCGTGCAAAGAGGGTTGTACGCTCTTATACGACGTGTGTGTGTATGTGCGGGTTTGTTTGTAGTTTATTAACTCAATCACCCTCCTGGGGTATGTGAGTAAAAATGAATACATGTAAAGATACAAACTGGCAAGAATAACAATCTACATGGCAGACTAAACATGCAAAGAAGACGTACATGGAATAGAGATGAGTAATACGAATATGTACATCAGACTACTAGTACCGTATCTACTTTCTATAGCAGGCACGCCTGCAATACATGTAAGCTAAAAAATCATCCCTCTAACAGGGTTAATGTATAAGTGCCCATAATCACACACAAGAAAATCATTTCAAAGTTTATCAAAATAATCTACAATTACCTTACAAAACTTTACTAATTTCAACATCACTGTTTGCGTAGAGTGGTTAAATAAAAGATCCATTTTATATAGATTGTCTACATTAGGTCGTTTCCAAAAAAAAAAAAAAAAATCTTCATGGCTTGTTTACGATCATTTTCAAATATTGGACACTGAAACAAATAATGAAATTCATCCCCGATCTGACTCAGGGAGCAACATTTACATATTCGATCCTCTCGTCTCGAGGAATATTTGCATAGGGGAGACCGGGTCTAGTTGTTACACGGGCAAGTTGTTACACTGTCATTTTCTCTATTATGATCAAAAGAGGGCGTTACAAAAGTAATATCAAATCAAAACGTATAAGCAACGATCTCTGCATGCAAAATCTGGCGTTGCCTGGACGCCACATGTAGAAGGTAGGTCCAAAAAACACTTTTTTACCTCTCCGAGTAAAATTTTGAAAAATTCGATTTTTCTTTATTACACCAAATCCATTCTTCTCCAGTAAGTGATGAGTATGTGGTTGAAAGAAGCGTGTTTTGGCTGTCTTTTGGTGAAAGTAGCAACACGCGATGTTTGATTGTTTATTGGCCACACGTGTGAAAAGTTTTTGAAAACGCACTGGGTCAAGTTGTTACAACTTGACCCGTCTGGAGAATCGAGTGGTGTAACAACTTACCCCAATGCACTTTCAATTGAATTTATGGTTATACACACACACATACACGCACACACACACACAAAAACACACACACACACACACACACCCACACACACCCAACACACTCATACACCCCAGCATAGGCTAACATGCACACCCAGACAGGTTAATATTAAGAATTACCTAACACGTCAGATCTGCATTACCCGATTTGAGTTGACTTTCTACGGTGTAACAAAGTACCCCATGTGCTGTAACAACTTACCCCAACATCGGGGAAAGTTGTTACAAAATTTTGTGTTTATTGATTACGTAATATCTTGTTTATATTATCTGGACTTCCAAAGTTTGTACTGTTTTTAATTAAAGGAGGAAATAAGGTATCCTCAAAGCAAAAATGAAGCCGATTCCTCTATTCGTTTTTTGTACAGACCTAAAAATGTGAAAATTGTAACAATTAGACCCGGTCTCCCCTACCTTCCAGTCACTATAGGGAGCTTATTATCTAAACATCGAAATCTACACAAAAAAAAAATCCTATCACATGGATTAAGGTGCAACAAATAATCTCCAAACACTAACTTTTGTTTATGAATATTCGATACACAATACATTGAGAATTCAAACTTGCTGGTGTGTATCATTCAACCTCTGCGACACAAATTTCTTCAACACAGCAAACTCCATATCTTGTGCTTGGTTATCCCAAATGTATGAAAATTCTAAACTATCAAAAATATACTTTTAATCTTCCCAAGCCATGGCAGGATGTAAGTACCAGTTTCAAAAAGAGAAAAATAAAACGAATACTAGTACATTATGCTTGCCAGTTTACCTTGCTTTCCATGAACTATCCTGGGTAGGCCCTCCTGGGGTATGGGCAAGCGCAACTAGCTACACTGGGAGCTGCATGCAGTAAGGGAGTCACCTCCCTGATGCAGCGGTGCAAGTGCTACAGGTACTAGTATTTGAAAGTTGAAAGTTGAAAGTTTATGTTACTCAGCAACCTATATTCTGGGTATCGGAGTCCAATGTAAAAACATATATCATAATAGTCTAATCATTAATTCAATAATATAGAGTTGCAAATAACTTAAAACAAAACAACGTAAAGTAAGAGTCGTATGAATTACGATAGTTATAAAGAAAAATGTACAGAAATGACACACAATATGGCTTGTAATGGAGGACAAAACACAAAGTTAAGAAAAATAATATGACAATAAGAGAGAAAGAGAGAGAGAGAGTCGGGGGGGGGGGGGGGTGGGAGGCAATGGGAGGAAGAGAGGCGAGGTGAAGAGTGAATTCGAAGGACAAAAAAATCGGGAGACAATTAAAGTACTTACACAAAGTAAAGGAAACCAAAGCCAAAGAGAAATGTGGATTAAGTGAAAGCAGTAACATTAGTAGAGCACATTGACAGTGAAAGTTTGAGGAAAATCGGACAATCGATGCAAAAGTTATGAATTGTTAAAGTTTTGGTGTTGGAACCACTGGATGAGAAGACTATAAATATCAGAGGTTTTGACGTCATGTGTGGACATACAACAAGATAATTTTTCATGAAAATTTCACATTCCATCAACTTGCATATAACATACTGACATGATGTTAAGGGTAACAAATATGCCCTGCTTTCTGAAAGCAGTATATAGTGACTATAGTCAAGTGCTCTTTCATTTTGCTAGAAAAGTGAATTTTGTTGGAATCCCCTTTATTTTCTTTATATTCTTGTCCACACAATGACGTCATAACCTCTAGTAGTCTCCTCATCCATGGTTCCAACACCACTATAAAACTTTTAAAATTCTCAACTTTTGCATCGATTGTCATAATATCAAATAATGTCAAAACTATGACAAAAATGTCATATTTCATCTGTATATTAATATAAAACGTGTCTCACCCCCCCAATATATAAAAAAAAGATTAATGTTAACTCTGGTATATCTTGGTATGGTAACATACTTTTACTTGTATTAGCTTATAAAAATAATTAAAAAAATTGTCCGAATGTCATATATAACATACATGAAAAATTGTGAGGGTATCACATCATCAACTAGGTCATTTCAAAGGAAATTGGTAGTCATGTAAAGATCATCCATTTTCAAGGGAATGTGGTTGGAATATCCATGTAAATAATTATTACGACCTTTGTATTCTCGTATGTATACGAGGTATGTATAAAGGAAATGTCTCTGTATATTTCCAATGCATGGAAAACAACTCCGCTGAAATCATAAAGTATATAAAATGTATATGTAATGAAAAGTGAGACGATAATCGAATCGCAAAATTTGAATGTATATAATCATGCTCCAATAAAACATCACCCTGAAAATCACATGGATTTGTTCATGTAGTTCCAAAATGATCATGCGTAGAACCCCTGTATATAACTGCAGGCCGCACATGTATATTATGAGTTATTTCTAGTCATAATTGCATTTAAAAGAGGATTTAGGGCAATATAAGGTTCAGCGATTAGTTTTTTTTTTCTGCAACTGATTATCTAAATTGCCCTGTACGTCAACGTAAATAAGCACTGATTGGTCAGTGTTTGATATTATAGTTGCAATATAATAATGATGATAATAATAATAATAATAATGATAATAATGATAAAATTAATAATAAAAATAACGATGATAATAATGATAGAAATTATAATAATGATAATGATAATGATAATAATAATAATAATGATGATAATAATAATGATAATAATAATAATATTAATAATGATAATAATAATAATAATAATAATTATCATTATTATCATTATTATAATAATAAGAGTGCAGGAATATCACTCCCTGATGGAAGAATACTACAGAGTTTGGAGGAAGGAGAGAATTACAAATACCTCGGAGTGTTGGAATCTGATGATGTCTCGAACAATGCGTCTGTGACGAAGGAGTGCTTCTCACGTGTAAAAAGTGTACCTAATCACACTTAAATGGCGGACACGTGATCACAGCTCTAAACACCTGGGCGGTAGCAGTTTTGAGATACACAGGAGGAGTGGTCGAATGGACGAAGGCGGAACTCTCTGCTATGGATCGGAAGACAAGAAAGATGCTCTCGATCTACCAAACCCACCAAATGAGTGCTGAGATGTCGACAGGTTGTACAGTTGAACCTCTCGTATCCGGACAAGTCGGGACCGGGGCTCATCCGGATAAGGGATTTGGCCGGATACGGGAGACTCAATGCTTTATACATGTACATATACATACACATGTACTGATGTAGCCCATTGTAGTACCACATGTAGTAATGTGTATACTGCAACCTTTTCATTGTTACACTCAGTAACAGACCCCAAAATAGAGGTTCGTGTTTGCAAGAATGAAATCATTTTCTTTTATAAATTCTTGGGATGATTTACCTAAATAATTATTAAGAAATGTATCAAGTATATGTAATTCATGTGTGTTTGTGTAGGAGTTCTCAAGGAGTTGGGAATCCCCCTTTCCTACCGTAATTATTAAAAAATAAAAAATCACGGTGAGATTGCGTCCGTATAATAGAGAGATCCGGATAAAGGGAGGCCGGATAAGGGAGGTTCAACTGTACTTGCCAAGGAAAGAAGGAGGCCGAGGGCTCGTGAGTGCATCAGATTGCGTCGAAATGGAGCAAATCAGCCTCAACAATGACATAAACAGCAGTGAGGAAAAACTCCTTCGAGCCGTTCGGGTTGAAAGTGGAAATAATGTAAACGTCATTGATCCACTTACTTTCAAAAGCCAGAAACGAACAGAAAGATCCGCAAAGTGGAGAGAAAAGCAGCTGCACGGGCAGTTTTGCAGAGAGACGGAGAACATCAGCAGTAATGACACATGGTTATGGCCTAAGAAAGGAGAACTGAAGAAGGAGACAGAAGGACTGATCATCGCTGCCCAAGAGCAAGCACTGTCAACAAATGCTCTGAAAGCCAAGATACAGAAGAGAGATGTGGATGCCGCATGCAGGATATGCCGAGAAAGAGACGAGACAGTGCAACATATCGTATGTGGCTGTAGTAAACTGGCGCAAAAAGAGTACAAAAGACGACATGACAAACTGGCGCAAGTCGTTCACTGGGAGCTTTGCAGAAAACATGAAATACCATTTGAGAGCAAATGGTATATGCACGAACCACAGAAAGTTTCTGAAAATGATCAAGTGAAAATCCTGTGGGATTTCGATGTTCAAACTGACAATGTCATCCAACACAGGCGTCCGGATATCATCGTCGTAGAAAGGGCTCGACAGATGTGCACAATCGTCGATGTCGCGGTACCGGGAGACAGTAGAGTAGCCGAGAAGGAGAAGGAAAAGATAGAGAAGTATACCAAGACCTTGCCAGAGAGCTTCGCCGCCTGTGGAATATGAGAACGAATTCAGGTGATCCCTATTGACGTTGGAGCACTCGGAACAACGCCAAAGCAGCTGCGACGGCACTTGGACGACGTTGGTGTGATGTGCCCGATCGAGTGCAAACGCTCCAAAAAGCAGCATTGCTAGGGACGGCACGAATCCTGAGAAAAGTACTGGAAGTCTAAGGTTCCAGGATGGAACTTGACGTGATATTAATCTCCAAGAGATATCTTGTGAAGATAGAGATAAAAATAATGATAAAATAATGGGGATATGATATAGCTTACTCGAGCTGGAGTGGAATCAATGATCTCTTGCACCACCGGACAGCATGAGGCTTCGATATAAAGGACAATCAATCAATCAATCAATCAATCAATCAATCAATCAATCAATCAATCAATCAATCAATCAGTCAATCAATCAATCAATCATCTTTTGCAATAAAACGAAGTCGATGCAAAATCCATCTATTTGAATATATGAAAGCTCTTTTTTTTCTCCTTTTCAGCATGTTGTTTTAGATACCCATCTTATATAATGTAGTATGGTTTTGTTGTTGTTAGTTTCCGTTGCCGTCACGCACAGAGACTTCGTTAAAAAGAATTACAAATAAAAAGACATGGGCCAGGATTATTGGTAAAGAATATCAATTGATCGCCCAGTAGGTATATAACCTACAAATGCCGATATAGCAGTGGTATTGAAGTAGTACATGGTAACAGCTGCTTTATGCATTGATAAGTATTCTTATTTCCACAGTCTTTTTTTTTTAAATTCAGTTAAAATGTGCAAAAAATTTAGACAAAATAAATTGAATAGAACTGAAAGGGATTGTATAGTTCAGGGCCCTGTTGCATAAAACCCTTACCGCTGGACTTACCTCTCCTTTCTAGCGGTAAGTCTTCAAATTAGCGGTAAATTTTAGAATCCTTGATGCTGATTGGCTGTGATGCCTAATTTTGACGGTAGTTACCATTGAAATTCAATGGTAAGTTTTATGCAACGGGCCCCTGGTTGAGATGAGAGAATTCAGATTTTCATCTTTTTTTATGAATGAGCAATTATAAAGAGCATCCAATCCTAAGAGGAATTCAAAATTTATTTGATGAAAACTGGTTTTGAAATGGCTGAGATACCCTGAAATAACGTGGTCCTGTACAAGTGTATCATAAAAGGTGGGTACCTAATTAGCATTGTTTTGTTTTTGGATATCTCAGCCATTTCAAAACCAATTGTCTTCAAATCAACTCGGATGCTCTGTCATATTTCATAAGAGGCTTCTCATATTAGAGAAACAAACAAACAAACAAACAAACAAAGAACCCCCTTCCCCCCCCCCCCCCAAAAAAAAAAAAAAAAAAAAAAAAAGAACACACACACACACACAAAAAACTGTACATTTCCGTGTGTGCGCAATGCGAACGTGATGAACAGTGGCATGATAACGGTGTGAGTCAAGCTCTGTGGTCAAGCTGTGCTTACCGCGTGCGCAGCGAGCGGTGTTGTGTGTGCAGTGGTATTGGTAGTATGCATGCATCATACCACGTACGTACGTACGCCAGTTGAGTGGGTATATGTGTACTGTGTGATGTGTGTAGAATACACGTCATAAGTTACAACGTTTTCCTCCCCACAATTGCACTGGAGGCCAACTACGGTTACTATTTTCCGTGTTTTCCGTGTATATTCCGGACATTTTCACTTCCAGTGAAGTGACCATAGACACCCCGGATATTCTCATCAATTTACTTTGTAAGTATATAAAGATAATTTTGAACAAAATGCCCTTACATGAGCCGGAAATTGTGATCATATCTTATCAAAATTTTATCTAGACTACAGTAAACTGTCTCATGCACGGTGTACAGATCAAATGGGGAAAGCTGTCAAAGTCATATCATATCAGATAGCATATCGAACCAGCACCAACTCAGATTACCTTCCAGTGCAAGTTAATTCCGCTGATAGTTTAGAAGATTATGCCTTTGTATTTCAGAAAGTTCGGGTACATTAGTGTTCATCTTGCATGCAATAGGTTCAGCCTAGCCTGTTCGCTGTGTTTTGACTGCTCAGTCATTACTAACACAGTTAGTCTAAACTCGGTTTCAAGTAACGACCGTTAGTTTCTAAGTTGATGCGGACCGCGACCGGAGCTATAAAAAAAAAAAAAAAATGAATTAAAAAAAAAAAAAAGCTAAAAAACCATGTGTACAAATGCAATGAATCTGTGTTAACTGTGTGTAAGTTAAAAGAAGTCGGTTGAGAAATGTGTGTGTGTACAAACTGCCTCTGCTCTGACTGTCTCTGTTGTATCAATGACTGTTTTTATGCACTCCTAAACTGTTAACAAGTTAGTGTTAGAAAATTTCTAACATTACATTTGTAGGCCCTACAGATGTAGTAGGAGTAGCAATTGCATTTCTCAAGCAACTTTTTGCAACATGCCATAAATACATCATTACATGTACATGTAAATTTACATATGTACTTGTACAATGTATATATACCGTACCTACATTGTATATATATTTGTGTATGTGTGTGTGTGTGTTTCTACACTGTCACTGTCACTGATTTTTTGAAATTTTGCCTCGGTTGGATCCTAACCACATCGCATTGCTTGGTGACCCCAACAGCAACACGTTCATGTCGGGGTCGCAGTGCAGGGCGACCCTATCACCTTTGTCTGCTTTGATGTAGACCCTACTTGATATGGTTGATATGGCTTGAATAGCAGCAACAATATTGTTAGGTGATCCGAGTATCCTCTCGGATCACCTTCTGTATCTGTACGGATTCTTTCTTCTTCTTCTTCTTCTTTCTTTATTTCTCCCCAAAAGTTGTGCAGAGGTTAGCTCAGAAAGTGCTATGCCTATCAAGTTCAAACTTATACCATGTATGTATCGTGTCCCAAAGACGGCAATCGAACTAAAATCAAAGTGATCAGGCGACCTTGACGTCACTATGACGTCATTATGTGAAAACACATTCTCAATCATATCTCATTAATGGAATGAAGTTTTTCAATGAAATTCACGTCACATTTATTTCAAGTTATGCGCATTCTACTCATATTCTCAAAATTTGCATTTTCTCTTGATACGTGCGCGTACGCGCGCGTTGAAATATTTGTATGCTCCAATCGAGCTCAAAATTTTTTTGCACACGTTTCAGACCATTTAGAGCATTTTTTGAAAAATTGAAAAAATCGGACGGACGCGTACGCGCGCGCGCATATACGCACGCACAGCTCATGTGCAATTGAAATTTCCAGTTTTTTCACTTTGATCGGATGTCTGAAATGTTAAGGAATATTTATACCAAGTTTCAAATCAATGCAACCCAATATGACGTCATACGGGCCCGTCAAAGTTGAAATTCTGCGCGCGCGTCAATGGCGATATACAGTGCAACTATGCCAAAAAACTGCTAATTTTAAATTCGATTTTACTCGTCAGGATGGACGGTGACCCCCCATTTTCTTTACATATTTTAAAACCTGATGAGTTGTACATGTCATTTCATGGGGTGGCAATGCTGACAAAATGATTAAAAGATAGCAAATTTCTTAATAAAGTAAAAAAAGTAAATTTTCAAAATGACGTCATCAAATTTCAAGTTCATTTGAGCGTATCTCACTAGTCCTTTGTCAATTTTCACCCAGATTTCAGTATGTTGTAGCTTATTTAATGTTCTTTCAAACATAAAATTACAAAATTTTGATTGAATAACGGTATCACCTCGTAAAAATGGATTGAAAGTAACCTTGTCAAATTTGACCAGTTTACGTGTTATCTCTATGGGAGTGCAGTTTTTCTGGAAATGAAAATTGACATGACTATCTTTATCGAGCACTAGCTCACTTACTCTTCGGTAAATTTCTCCCAGATTTTGATATGTTGTAGCTGAGACTTTACGCTACCGTGAGTGTGCCCTTCGTTTTTTCATACGATGTCGGGATCACGTCAAAAATTTTGGTTGAAATTCAGGCTTATCTTCGATGTATTGAGATATTTCTTTCTTTCTGCAACTTTCTTTGCAATAACTCAAGAAAAACACGCCCTATCACTTCTATATTTTGCACATGTTTAGTTCATGTCACGTACATTATTTCATAAAATAACAACTACTTGATCGGACACCATCTTGGGTATGTAAATTAGGGTCAAAGGTCATAAGTGTTTCATCCTGTATCTTAGTGAATACATGTCTTATCTTTCCCATATTTTGCAAACGCAAAGACCATGTTACAAGGATCATTTCACAAAATAACCACTTTTTACTCAGATGCCATCTTGTCTGTGCAAATTGAGGTCAAAGGTCATATGTACTTCTTTTTGTTTCTTCGTTATGACGTGTTATCTCTATGGGAGGGAATTTTTTTAAATGTGAAAATTGACATGATTGTCTTTATCGAGCACTAGCTCACATACCCTTCGGTGAATTTCTCCCAGATTTTAATATGTTGTAGCTGAGACTTTGCGCTATCGTTAAATTTCATTTTGTTATTTCATACGATGTCGGGATCACGATAAAAAACTTGGTTGAAATTAAAGCTTATCTTCTATGTATTGAGATATTTCTTTCTTTCTGCAACTTTCTTTGCAATAACTCAAGAAAAACACGCCCTATCACCCCCATATTCTGCACATGTTTAGTTCATGTCACGTACATTATTTCATAAAATAACAACTACTTGATCGGACAACATCTTGGGTATGTAAATTAGGGTCAAAGGTCATAAATGTTTCATCTTGTATCTTGGCGAATACCTGTCCTATCTTTCCCATATTTTGCACACGTATAGACGATGTCGCAAGAATCATTTCACAAAATAACCACTTTTTCCTCAGATGCCATCTTGGGAGTGTAAAGGTGGGTCAAAGGTCGTATGTATTTGTTGTTGTATCTTCGTTATCTAGTGTATACGGAATTTGGTACCAAAGATGGCAGATATGACTCCCTTTTCTAAACGAGAATTCAAACATCACACGGCCAACGTTTTTAACAACAGACGAAACCTGTATGGTCATGCCTATTGCGATCAGGACTCGAATCATTGATGAAAAAAAAAAATCGGATCACCTTAATTTGTCAGTAATGACAAATTACAATCTCTAGTTTGTATTTGTAACTGCGACCAGCCCGACCGTACATGAAGTAGAATATATGCTGATACGTATTGATACTCAATGTGTTCAACGGAGCTTCCCGGGGTTACTATCGGCAAGACCAGAGACCAAAATACTATTAGAAAGTCTATGAACAGGGTTTTGTACTATTATTTGTAGCCACACTTTTTTTTTTACTAGATGAAATACTGTGTGTGCTGACAATGGATTACCTGTACAATGATACATACATGTACAAACTGTATTGAGGAATTGATTTCCAGTATAATCTGATATCTGCTACATTTTTAGAGTCCAGTCAGAGATTTTATCTGAGCTTTTAAAGTTTCAGTCCTTGTGCACTTCGTATTGTCATACAGTTTATAAGTCGATCACTTCATCAAACTGCATGCAAGTCGTTGAGGCGCTGTAACTGGTTTAACAGTGCCTCGGATTTGAGGTTATTTGGATCCCGGTTGCTTAAAAGGGCAGGACTTCCACAGCACTGGATACCTTAGACCGATAAATCTGCCTAGCTTCTCTTTACTGTAAAAGTGGTTTCTTTCGCGGTGGTTTTATTTTCGCGCTTTGAGGTTGATCCGCGAATTTAACATACGCGAAAATGTTTTGACAAGTTGTGCGAAATTAACCACGCAAGGAAATGTTTTGAACTCGCCGCTTGTTACAAGGCTATAATTGCGCACATGCACACACGAAGATTCTGCGCATTGAGTGTATTGATGGTCAACACAAACACGGCGATGCCGCGCAATGTGGTGGAGGTACAAGCATGCACTTACTCGAGAGACGGGGTTTCAGGTAAGCCTGCATTTAGTTTTAATTTCTATTTAATAAATTAAAGAATAGTTGGATTATACAATGTAGTTTGGGTTTTCATGTGCAAAATAAAACATTTTTTGCCGACTGTGAATTCACAGATTTTGCCGACCGCGAATTTAAACACACGCGAAAAAGTCGGCACCGATGGAAATGCGAAAGTATCTGTACGCGAAAGAAACCACTTTTACAGTAAATGGCCTCTTGTTAACCCATTGAGGACGGTTTGATTTTGCTGCAAATCGCATTTCACATAGACACCTGCCCGAGTATACTTGGGACTTGTCCTCAACAGGTTAACTTTACGGTGAACAACAACAATTACACTGGTCTTCTTCTTTCAAACATGAAGACTCTTCTAGAAATTGCATGTCACAGGAGTAGGATGAGATGTGTATACACTTTGTACAAACTACACAGTGTATAAGGGTGCAAGTAAAAAAAAAAAAACACCATGGCTCTACATGTAGCCACAGTTGAACTACAGCCTTTCGTCAAATGAGGATGAAAGGCTTCGACCATGGGAGCTTACAGCTAAATACCATACTGTAGATGGGAGAGTACTCCAATGCCCTCACGCTGTACAAGAAGGAGTTTTGTTGTTGCTGGGTCCTGGACTGTGGTAGGAGGTATCCTTACAAGTGTGTGCCCTGCTCTTGATGATCTGGCAGATTATTTGGTAATGGGTGTCTCACAGTCAAATGGGACAAGCTGGCTATGGATCTTGTAGAAAATCACATGTCAAAGGTGTTATTGGGAGTGATGATGATGTTCATCCCAGCTCCTGGAGCATTGTTGATTCACTTGAAGTGTTGCGGTAACAATTAAGGTGTATCTGGCTGCCCTCCATTGTGTTGTATTCTGTTTGTTGATGAGATGATGGTTCCCATACAGAGAAGGCATTATTACCTCTGGACACCAAGGAAGGAGGTTTTGTTCCAACTGGGTTTTGGTCTTACAGTGCCAGTGATCTGTATACCTAGGCTTTGGCTTTAATTATTGAGCTTTTGGTGAACTTACTCTCAGATTCCTTCGTAGGAAGGCTAGGGAGTTGGTAGTCTTTTGGCAGACATTGTTGACATGTTTGTTCCAGTTTATGTGTGATGTTATGGCAAAGCCAAGGTACTTGGGTTGGTTGCTTCTACAGGAGTCAGGATGGAGTTGGTGAGCTTGTACTGATGCACACAATTCAGTTTTGCTTCCTAGTGACTACTGTATGATGACTTCACGCTTCTTGGTGTTCAGTTCCATCATCCCCATGCTGGTCCTTTCACAGAGCTTATTTAGATCTTGTAAGTTGTATATTTTGTTCAGCATCAGTATCAGACTGGATAGTCAGGTAGACAGTGGCGTCATCAGCAAACAGTAAAACCCTGGACTCGAGTTGGCAATCCAGGGGTTTAGTTGCCACACACGTTTTGATCTTAAAATGACTCATAGTGATATTTTGGATGACAAGATTGAATATTTCCAGGTGTTTCAGCTTCTCCACGATGCCATTTTGATGCAACGTTGGCCGTAAGGTAAGGGAATTATTGTAATAAACATTGCGGAGTGCACACAGAAATAATGAATACTGGTTGAAAATGCTCAATACTCATCATGTGTGAGAATTGCATGAATGCCTGGCAGAGGTGCACGTTCTGCTGAAAAGTTGAATTAGCCAGCAAACAAGATGAATTGTCACCATTTGGATATTTTTATCGCTTAGTGTGGGACGGGCGGTGTTTAGCAGTCCTACAGTACATTGCTGGAAACTCAGCTTGGGACGGAACACCAAGTGAAACATGCGTTTGGTCAGAATCAAACTCAAAGTTACGCTTTGTATGTTAATTCATCCAAGTTACTTTTGATTTTTGAGCATTTCCACAGTAAAAGGGTACATTTCAGGGATGTTGCTTTTATTTATTTTTTCTGTTTCAAGAAATGTGCATTACCTCCAGTACAATACAAAATATGCTCTACCATCTTTTGGAATACTTTAGTGAGAGATGTTTAATTTTGCCCCCATATTGCTTCAAAGCTGTGCTGCAATCTGTTAGGATTTTTGCTAATATGTCTTTTTTTTTTAATGTATGCAATGCTGGACAAACATGTATCACTTTGTACTAAGCATAAATGCAGAATGCTCACTGGAACTTTGTTGTTTTTCAGCTGAGTGGCCTACATGTACATTGTAACATTGATCAGAAGAGATGATATCAGCTCTAAAATTCTTTTGAACATTGTGTTTATAGCAATTGTAGATGTAGTGCGTAACGATGACAAAAATGCAATCAGTTTTGTTGGTCCATTTTGCGTACTATTTGGAAGAATAATGTGTTATACAGTATGTAGAGGCATACCAGATTTCTAGTTTGTTGAATAGCACACTTCTACATAATGCTGTACTCTTTGTTTCTCCAATACAGATATCACATACGCAGTTGTCCAACAGCAGAAACATGGGTGCACTTTTCAGTGCGATTAAAGGGATGATTGGTAAGAAGGAGGTCAGAATATTGATGGTCGGGCTGGATGCTGCAGGCAAGACCACCATTCTCTACAAGCTCAAGCTTGGAGAAATTGTCACGACCATTCCAACAATTGGTGAGTCCACTTTTGTTTGAAAGACATACTGTACATGTATATTCTATATTAAACCAGAAACTTTAGCAACGTGAAACTTTTGCGAATTACAGAGTGTACCACTGACATTCAATGCAATTGCGTGCAAATTTGCATAAACCACCTTCGTGAATACATCTGTAGAATGATTCTATAAATGAAATAATTTTGTTCTTGAACTCGCAGTATGTAGGCCCTACTGTACATACTGTACTGTACTGTACACACTTGTACAGCATACAGTTGTATAATGTACAGATTGTAGAACTAGATTTGAAATAAAATACTGACAAATGGGTGATCCCATATATCCGGAAATACATTTTTTGAGCCCTGACTCAATTCACATGGCCAAGATCGAATCAGGTCATGAAGTCGGTATTTCAAGAAATGATTCCTGTAACATGGTCACATGGTCCATGTACACTACAATGTACATTAATGCATTTTAATCAATGACCCTACCACTCTCTAGGGAATGCACATCGTGATTGCACTCTGTACATATGTTTTTAATGACTTTTCACTCTTCCTTCTTATAAAAGATGAGCAGTACATGTACATGTAGTTACATTTGTACTGGTACAGACATACAGCTATGCCGGTATGTGCAAATGCATATTGCCCCCAAATCAATGAAATAAAAATCAAAAGTACTCTACTCAACTTTTTCATGTCTTTAAAAATCTGATAAAGAACTATGATTATACTTGAAGATCGTACACGTACCTTAATTATCACTTTCATTTGTCAAAAATGGTCGGAAATTCTGAAATTGGCTTTCAAGTTAGAGTGCCGAACTTTTCAGATACATGTACGTGTACACTGTACATTCACAATATACTGTTCGCGAACACGTGTACAGTGTACATGTTTGCATGTTGTACACACTGTATTTCTGGATGGGATTCACTCTAAATTGTTTGATATACTTTATCATTAGGTACAATTTCATTTCATTAAACAAGCAAAATATAATCTGAAATTACCTGTATGTTAGCATTCAAAATGAATCTTCAGATTACTCATAACAACAGTGGCATTGAACTCTGATCATGAAAGGCATAAATGTACCAATGGATATTCTCTTGTGCGTCCATAGGGAACTGACAGCTGTTTGAGATTATAGCCAGTCAGAACTCGCATCTCTTGAACCTCCTTGCATTAAAAGTACTGAAAGAGGTACAAGTTGTGCTTGCTTTACTTGCTTGGATGTCATGCAGTGTTTGATTTGAAAATTATGTTGTTGTTTTTTTTTTCAACAGGTTTCAACGTGGAGACGGTGGAATACAAAAACATCAGCTTCACAGTGTGGGATGTTGGAGGGCAGGACAAGATTCGTCCGCTTTGGCGCCACTACTACCAGAACACACAAGGTGCGTGACAACCTGTACAGTAGATAGCGACTTGAATTCTCGGTAATGGAGTCATACTTGAATTGAAGAGATGCTTTCCTTTCAACCTCTATCTACTACTACGTACAAATTTGTATGTGGTACAGCTGTATGTTTCTGTTTATCGTGCATCATGAAGGTGGCCAAAAGTTACATGGAATGATACAAATATTTGATTATCGTCTGAATATTAACCGAACACTTTGTGGTTGCAGGGGAACTCAGCATAAGATTGAAATTTTTGTTGGTAATAATGCCAAAAACAGCAACAAAAGCTTGCCACTTTATGACCAGAAAAAAGTGCTTTTGTGGTAGTACAGCCGTGTTATGGTTTTGTTATTGGCACCTGACTTGCTTTGAGTTTATCTGTAACAGCAAAGCTTTGTTAGACACTTGGTTGGCACTTTAGCTCAAGCATTCTTTGTGTGTGTGTGTGTGTGTGTGTGTGTGTGTGTACAGTTGTACACTACATGTGTGTTCAAGTTTGGTGGGTTAACAGAAAATGACAAATGCACTTTCCACTACATGTATGCATACACATATCGTCGCTGGGGTGACAAGACCTTGTATCTCAAATTTTGGTGAAAATGACTTTTTTTTTTTTGGATTTAATGGTCAGATAATCAGTTAAGTGAAGTCCTGTCCAATCCTAGCTGACTTATCCCAAACATGAAGCCACCATGGCATGTCAAAGGAAAGGCTATCCCATTTGAATAGTGCTTATAGCTGCTGTGTTTTTTTGCTCTCCTGAACATTTGACATTTTGTAGATGCAAGGTCTTGTCACCCCAGCAATGATATGGTAGTCAAGTAAAATGCTACGAGCTGGTGTTTGAGTAGTCCAGATACTGGACGATTTTAATCGTCCGCATTCCCCACACTTACACACACATACACATGCATGCACCCACACAATGCGCCCAACCGCTGACTGCGACACTCCACCAATTGGTACTCCCGAAAAAAAATGTATTCAGGAGGGGTGACCTTGTGTACTACAGTGTACATTGTATACAGACACCATCAACGTACGTACGCGGGTACGCTGCATACGAATACAGTCCAGGAAGTGGACTAGTGTTTGAGTAACAGAGGATATTTGACAGTGGTAAAAAAAAAAAGCAAAAAGCAAAAACAATAGGTAACGGGACATGAAACTCAGTACTGAGAAGAGTTAGGTGATATTCGGGGGGATGGATGGGATGATGAGATATCAATTGGGCTTGATTGCCACCTACATACTGTACATACTGTGTGAAAAGGGGATAGTCAGAAATCAAGGCAGTAATGTCGAAAATTATGCTGTTATCAGGCTAAAAGCAATCACACCATACATACATATGTACGCCTCGATTTTGACTCTCGTTTCCACAACCAAGAAAGTGACATACGGACCAGAAGTAATATATCAAAATATATATTTGCGTAGAATTAAGTTCAAGACAGACACACTTTTGGCACATTTGGACAAATGGTTTTTGAGATTATGCAAAACAAAGAGAAATTGCTTGTACTACACTGTATATAATTGTATGTGCATGTGGTAGTATCATAGCTACACAGTATGTAATACAAGCTCAGCGACTGTGTACTCTTAAATAGCAAGAGGTCGTGAACACGAACAAATGAAAAATGATACTAATGTGTTTTAGGGATCATCTTGATCTTAAAATAGGCCTTTGAAAAATGAACTTAGACCTTCATTTGCGTAACCAAATGACTACAATATATTACCTTATCTTGCCAGTATGTAGATGAATTGGTCATGCTCTACGAGCCCACAAATTTTACAGCAGTTGGAGCAATGTGAGTACCTGAGATACAGAACAAAGGGAAATAGTGTGTTTGTCCTTGTGGGTGTGTATCCCTGCGAAAATGATTTCTATACGAATGAAACTAAAGTTTAGCTGAAATACAACGAAAAAGAAAGAACAAAATAATGAGAGCAAATTTATCCTGCTGGGCTGAAATGATGGCCCTTGGTTCAAAGGAAGAGTTCTTAACCACTCATCCACACTTTTGCATGGACTAGACTTTAATATGGAACTCAAGCTGATTGTTAAAAGAATAAAAAATCACTTCACCATGTAAGTATTCCTTTAGAAAATGTGTTTAATTTTCCTCAAATTTCATTAATGTGATTCTTTTTGTTTTTTCATTTTTTTGTAAATACAATCCATCTCCTTTCTGCAGGTCTCATATTTGTAGTTGACAGCAACGACAGAGAGCGCATCACCGAAGCCAAAGAGGAATTGCACAGAATGCTGAGTGAGGATGAACTGAGAGAGGCTGCCGTGCTAGTAATGGCCAACAAGCAGGTAATGATGATGATCTGGGAGCATCCCGTTTCCAGGGGCGGATCCGGGAATTCCGTAAAAGGGGGGGGGGGGGGGGGGCTTTTGCAAAATTAAAGGGGGGTGTGCACACCTCACCCCCCCCCCCCCAACTTTGTTAATTTTTATTTCTTGTGTTTTTAACAAACAATAAAGGGGGACACTAGGTGCGCCCCCACCTGGATCCGTCACTGGTTTCACATTCTAAAGTGCGCTACGCTGTGGCAGGGCTGTGGGGAAGGCCCTCCCCCCCCCCCCCCCCCCATTCCACATATTAAAACAGAGTACCCTTGAAGGACCACTGGGGGACCAAAAATTGGCAAGACGCCCTCAACAGTGTCTCCAAGACCAGTGGCTGACCGGGGTTTGAAGTTGACAAAGCTTCGGAGGGGCACACATTGTTCACAAACAATACTGTGCTCCTCCAGTGCTTTGTCTACTGGAAAACACAATATTTTTGCAGCATGAAATTTTCGCAAATTGGAGCTGACGGCCTTTTTCATGGCATGCCTCTAACATAGTGTAGACAAGAACTTTCACGTGCATTTTAATTTTGCGAATCTTGGCTCTTGCGAAATTCGTGAAGTTAAAATGCACGCGAACATTCCTCGTTTTACAGTTCTCCAAACCTCTGTCCGCCACTTGAAGACCAGATGAAAATATCGTCTTTGTGGAATTGCTAAAAGAAAAAAAATCCCTTGAAACATCATTGACGGACCAAAAGGTAGTTTTCCAGCAATTTCTCGGAGATCTCTGTGGGACCTTGAAGATGGCCAAATGTTCACTGGGAGACCAAGAAGACTATTGAGAGATCACTGAAAGATAATTTGATATACTCCCTTAAAAAGGAAATCCAGTCCAAATTTAAGTTAGTCTGATAAAAAAGAGTGAAATCTTACGAGTTCTACAGTAAAAATTTGACTGAAATTGGATGAAAAATAAGGAAGTTATAACATTTTGAAGTTTCACTATTTTGGGGGGAAACAACTCTTGAATAGTCAATATGAATATGCAAATGGAAAGTGAGCATGTCATTCCCTCACAAGTTACCATATGTGACTCTGCACCTCAAAACAAACAAAAAGTCGCCAGACATGAATTTTTAGTTAAGACCATATTCTGAAAGAGCAGATTTTAAACTTTAAAATGATGCATAACTCAAATCAAATGAACTCTCCTAACCTATCTAAACATTGGGAAGAAAGCACAAACTCATGAAAAGTGTGAAGTGAGAAAAGAGGCTCTGAAGTACAGTGTCTATTCAAGCGCTTAATCTTTACCAAACCGTGCTGGCTGTGCAATGAATGGGACAAAAAACAGGAAGTAAACCACCAGAGTAACAACAATGAAGGGATTATCAAATTAGACCAAAATTAAGCATGCCTCATTAACACATTCTGTCCATAATTAATGCCAACTTTCAAAGCAGTAGCACTATCCTTTCAAAAGTTATTAGAGTTGAAAGTGAAGAATGTGGACAAGGTTTTTCAGAAATGAAAAAGGGATTCTAAAGACACACTTAATCACACTATTCTACCAAAAATGTTCGAGATAAACTGCTAAAAAACACACTTTCCTGCCCGTTTTATGATACCAAATTTTAGCATAATGTTAAAGAAGACCCGCTCTTCAGAAAATATGAAAAAGTCAAGTTCGACTAGGTTGACCCATTTAACTTATTTTCAGTCCTCACGCAAAATCAGTGTGTGCGACTTTATGTTCGTTTTGAGGTGCACGGTCACATATAGTTTGTACATAAAATTGTGAAAGTTCCGGTTTTTCAATCAAACACAATTATGCCCGAGGCTCAAATCCTCGTATATCTAACTGATCACTATTCTGAAGTTATTCAACCAGGTTATTCAACCAGGAATAACATCATCTTTCAGACTTCATTGACAGAAACATTGAATTTTCATCATATTTTTGTACAGGATCAATGGAAAATTGTAAGGGTATGACATGGTTAGCTCACTCATTTGCAAAGTCATATCCACTGTACAAGAACTGTTTTGCAGAATAACTTCCTTATTTTTCATCTGATTTCAGTCAAGTTTCTACTATTGAACTTGCAAGATTTTACTCTCGATCAAGATTTTACTCTTTTTTTTTTTGTCATGAAAATGGGATATAATGTATTACCAGTCAGTGATTATTTGATGAAAGATGTTGGCCATGGGGTCAAACGGCAAGGGTCAAACTTCAAGTGAAAATGCTCAAATTCCCGAATACTTGCCCTCTGAACAATTTTGCCATCCAGATGAAGTTTAGCTGAAAGATTACTGATATGTACTCAGACACAGGCCCTTCTGATGTGATATGATATTGGGAAAAAAATATATATATATTGCTATACTTACTACTCAAAATTTTCCCAACCAATACATAATGTTATGTGAGAAAGTGTACAAGTTTTCAGGACACTATATGTATATATATATATATAAGTATATATATATTATATATATAGTGCATGAGGCTGAATGCACTATAACAATATAAGCACCGACAAATTCTGAATTTGCCCCGAAGGCCAGTTATATTCAATGAGGCCGCAGGCCGAATTGAATATAATTGCCTGAGGGCAAATTCAGAATTTGGAGGTGCTTGGTACTTGTTATAGTGCAATAAGATGTCATGCACTATGTGATATATAAAATAGCATACATACCCAGGCAAGATAAGCCTAACATTTTGTTAGATCATTTCTAACAGTTGCACGTGTCTACACAAGCAATAATACCAGTTTCTTTGAACCTGTGTAGACAAAATCCTGAAGATCCAAATTCAACTATAGTCCGAGTCTAACGCTAGGGTCTACGTGGTTATATCTAACGTTTTCTAGGCCCTACGATAGGTTAGGTCTAGGGCCCTAGGGGTCCTGGCCTAACGTTTTTATACTAACACTTGTTAGATCTACGTACTGTACGTCACTTACGAGCGACAGAGTTAGTTAACACTTGACCCTACAATAGGTCAACTAACAACAGTAACACGTTAGACGCCCTACTTACTGCACTGTGGGTCCAGGACCAGGACTAGATGATGTTTTGTAGGATTAGGGATCTACTGGATTTAAACACAAGGTTCGTGCCAGGCCCCATTGCTGCACATGCGGATTCCGAGAGTGTGTTGTGAATGTCGTAGTAAAGTTCATAGCGTAGCGTGATCAAAGAGCGCTTAGCGTATACTGTACACACCACACGCTCCCCATTTCCACGGCGCACTTCCACGTAGAATGTACGGAGAAAGCGGCACAAATCTTGGGTTGACTTGCTCAGTAATATCCGTCAGATTGATTCCTTTTTCAGAACAGTAGGAGTCCAAAATTCGTAGGGCGTATTTGATGGCATCCTTTGTGTCCTTATTGTCTAAGATACTGTTTATATAGATCAGTCTCTCTAAAAGTAGCGAACCTGTTCATTTCAGCTTCCATGTTTAAATCTACCGCTGAAAGTCTAGTCCCATCACACAGAAGTTGCTGGCATAGCCAGCCTGCGAGAATTGAGAATAACGATAATATCGAGCAAAATATATCGCGGTTGTGGCGCAATCGCGTTGATAAGGTGCGGGATTCAAGTACTCGATGATTAAAATGAGGGAGCAAAAACCGATATCAAATCGATAGTGGGTTATCGTTTGCAATCGTTATATTTTGCGTGCACTATAATTTTTGTCGTGCACTGCCGGCCTGTATCATAAGTATGTATGCTATTTTATATATATATATATATATATATATATATATATATATATACAGTTGTATATTCATATTATATATATATATATATGTATAATTATACTATATATATATTTATACATATATTTATGTTTATACATGTATTTATATATATATTATATAAATGTATATATATATATATTATATATATAGATGCACTGTATATATTTATACATATATTAATTATATACACTGTATATATCTCCTTTGCAGGATCTTCCCAATGCGTGCTCAGTTCAGGATGTGACAGACAAACTCGGCCTGTCATCCCTGAGGGGTCGGAAGTGGTACATCCAGTCCACCTGCGCCACGTCTGGAGATGGTCTCTACGAGGGATTGGACTGGCTCTCCAACACGCTCAAGAACATCAAATGATGTTGCTGGCCAGTGGAACCCCCAAGTCTCTGATACGTTGTACCCCTTCACAACCCCTCCCCAATACTTTCCCCCCCCCCCCCCCCCCCCCCCCCGCCCCCCCATTTGCCTGTCCTTTTGCAGATGTGACGTAGCAGAGTGATGCACGTCTCAGTCTTTTTTCTTTTTATACCTTTGAGAGAGAGAGAGGGGGACATAGATATGCTATATATCGAGATGAAATGTTCCTTTTTTCTAATCTTACGAAGCATTAATGTACAGCCCACCTTTTCCCATCTCAAAGTCGAACAAAGATCTGACGACACTATATCAATTTTGTTTTTGCTCAACTGCGAACCAACCATGCCTGTGCATATTTTTCATATTTTTTGAGGGGTTGATATTTAGTTTTTTTATGTTCTTGTTTTTGTTTGTCTTTTGAAATATTTCATCAGTTGTCTGCTGTCAATGCGTTTTTTTTTTTTGCTTCGTATCAATTTCATTCCACTGTATTATTTTGAAATGGTATCTGTACCAATTGACCAACTTCTTTGTGGCATCTTTTTGTGCAAATTGAGTTAGATATGTTCACTGTTATTCTCATACAAGTAGATTAACATTTGTGTGAGAGGTCAGTTGTTTTACACTATCATAAAGCAGAGACACAGGAAAGTTAAATACCACACACACACACACACATGCAAATGTTATTGTATGTGTACGTGCAAAACTGAAGAAGCAAACACTACTACAGCAGTGACATACTCGTGGACATTGTATGGTGCTCTGTACAAGGTTGCTGTGTGCTGTGAGTCTCATAATTGCTGGCTGTTAGAATAAATCACATGTATTTAACTTACACATTGAAGAGATTAACTACTTCTGTGAGTGCTAGGAAGACAATAGGTCCTCTAGTGTTGCTAATGTCAGCACATGCCATTTTTTTTTTTTTTTTTTTTTTTAAAGTGCTACCTATACATGTACTATCATCCCACATGTGTACATCAGCATTAGTTTACATGCATGTCTTTTTGAAATGACAAAGACTTTGTTTTTTGTTTTTGTATCTCTATCTACCCATCTATCTGTCTGTCTTTCGGTCTGTCTGTCTGTCTGTCTATCTGTCTGTCTGTCTATCTATCTGTCTATCTGTATGTTTGTCTGTCTGTGTATCTATCTGTCTGTCTGTCTGTCTGTCTGCCAGGCATACCTTCTGTACAGTTCTGGCACATCTTGCTCTTGATGTGTACAAGTGCTTGAGCTCTGCTACAGACACTGGGTATCCCAGGCATTAAAAAACGAGTTTGTTGCGATAGATCCAATGATGTTATCACAATAGGCTTTGCCTGTATTTTTCTTCAGAAGGTGAAGCTCTATAGTCTTGTGACTAGTATCACACACACAAAACACTTCTGCTTTTTCTCTCTTTAAAAAAAAAATTATCTTTATAAACTCACCAGAAGGAAAAAAACTCACAAAGTAAAGCGAGCATGCAAGCAGCTGTCACTGATTTTTAAGCCTTCCATATTGCTCGCTATATTGAGCCACAAATTGACATATCGTCACATGATATCTGTGAATCAAGTATTTAAAGTCACGTCAGCTGTAGGTGGCAGCTTTGCTCTCTTTTAATGGGAGTGTACGTCTCTCCCTAGTTCCCCTACGCTGGCCTAAACTGTTAGAAATAATGGCATGTAATGGTGACTGTGATGAAAATGACTATGGTCGTAGGGAAGGTAAAAATTTGCAATTGCTCTTGATTGCAGATGTAATATGAGTCATATTTCATATTTCTGTCATGTAAGAAGCTCTCTCCATTTTCTTTCTCTCTTAGTCATCTCTTTCTCTCCCTGTCACGTAGTCACGTCACACTCTTTTGCTTTCAATCTGAGAATACACAGTTCCACTTGAGCGCCGTGCTGTTTTGGCTGCATTACTGTTATAAAAATCGTCAAATCGAGAGAGGCAAACGTGTTGTGGTTTTGAAAGCTGTTGTACACAGTGCGTCAGAGTTTGGGAATACCTGGGCCCTGTTTCGTAAAGCTGTTTGTAAACTTACCATGACTTATGAGCCACTGGTGATCAGTTCTTGTGCTGAATTATTGAAATTCTGATTAAGTATAGCATATCACAAGTGATCACCAGTCGCTCGTAAGTTGTTCATAACTTTACGAACAGCTTTATGTAACACCCTCCTGGCCTCAGCGTTCTCCACCCATACCCTTCAAGAGTACAATGCAAGCACTTTTCCCTTGATTACGTACTTGATCCTTGTACAAAGTAATGAGCGGGAAAAGTTCACTCCCCCCCCCCCCCCTCTTTCATTCCATGATAGCAGTTCAGTATTTAACCCATTGAGGACAAGGTAAATTTGCTTTAACACACATATCCCATAGACACCTGCCTGAGAATACTCGGGACTATAGTCTTCAAGGGGTTAAGTATGTAATGGGGTTGTGAGCCTAATTGCATGTTGCCAGTATTTTTGAAACTGCAGAAAGAAACGCCTCTCTGTGTATTGGACACAGGAATAGCTTGAATAGATTTTGAAAACATTCCCCTTCCCCCCCCCCCCCAAAAAAAAAAAATCATATTAAAAAAGGGAAAGCCTTTGTATTCTAGGAATTATGTGAAGAACTCAATCTTTTTCTCCCTCGCCACCTTTCATTTTTGTGTTTTTTAATTATTGTGGCGAGACTAATTACAGATTGAGAAATCCATAGAGTTTTTAGGAGAGTCTTTTTTTTTTTCTTTTCTTGGCTGCTCCTTGTGTAACACGACGATAAGGTATATTCTCAAAGTTTTGTGATTGTAAGCCTACCGTTGCAGGAATATGAGAGATGTTGCAGCCACTTTACCATGTGTTTTTTGATGGGAATGTTGTATTGAAAATTTGTGTATGATAGGAATTTGCGTATACAGCATTTTAAAGTGTACTCGTTTAAGGAATTGGACTCTGTAGTGTATCGCTGTGGAAATGTATTAACCTATATGTGGATATGGGTGATTCGAGAGGTTCCCTCTTCCGCGTGCAGAAGAGCTCAGTTAACGTGCAGTAAATTAAAAAATTATGATTGCCGACAAACCAGCCACAGACAGTAAAAGAAGATTTGGTAATAATCAGCCAAAGCTGCAGTCAAATTGTTAGTCTCTCGTAATTATTGTTATCATTATTTTTTTTTTTGGTTATATTTTACAAAAGTCTCCATTAAAGCCTGTGTGGAGTTATGGCATTTCAACAACAACAACAAATGGAACAAAAATCTTTTACTCGGTATGAATACTTTTTCCTTTTAGCATTTCATGATAGTCTCCAAAATGGCTTAAGCTTGAGAAGGTGCACTCAATGGATGCGTAGTAAACCCATGGTGGGAAGATATATGAGTGTATCACAGATAATGCAATAACCCCACTTTAAGTGTTATAAAAGTAAGAAGTGTGTACACACTATACAGTCACCCTTGCTTAAGTCGACCTCACATAAGTCGAATAATCGCTTAAGTCAAAGGTCTTTTCAAGTCCTCTCTTGTCTTTATATTCTATTGATTTTAATCCCTCATAACTTAATTTTCTCCAAGTGGAAGCTATTTCTTTAGTCCCAATAGATTCGACTTAGGCACGGTTGACTGTATTTAGTTTCATGAACTAAGTGTGTATGGTTTGTAGAGAAAATCCCAAACTGACTTGGGAAATTTATGTAGTGCATTATCTGTCATACAAGAGGTATTTTATAAAATCTGTCTTGAAACATATATTTTGTTTTCATTCTAATTGCAAGATGGCTTGTAAATGTTATAGTATGAATGTGTAGATACCCATTTTCATATACCAAAAGCACACTGGGGCGTTTTAAACAAATTCACAGAGAAAACTATGGGAGTGTGAAATATAGTTGTGAATGTGAATGAAAATGCACCAATATGTGAGTGCAGAAGCAAAGAATAGTAGATCATTACAACAACAAAGAATTAAATGTGAAGTCTTGCAAATACAATACATGTAAAAGTTGAAAAAAAAACAAGAAAAAAAGGTGAATAAATTGGTATCACAAAAATTGAAAAGACGTCCCTTTTTGTTCTCGTTGATTTGTCCAAGTGCTGTGTTTTGTTTTGGTTTGTTTTGTTTTGTTTTGTTTTGTAGTGACCACAGACCTTTCTTGTAGAATACATACAATACATACGAGGGCATCAAGTACTAGTAATACATTCGGAGTTAAAGGAAACCAAAACCCAAAGAGAAATGTGGATTGAGTGAAAGCAGCAACATTAGTAGAACACATCACTGAAAGTTTGAGGAAAATCGGACAATCGATGCAAAAGTTATGAATTTTTAAAGTGTTGGTGTTGGAACCGCTGGACGAGGAGACTACAAGAAGTTATGACGTCATGTGTGGACAAAAAAAATAAAGGGAATTCCACAAAAATTCACTTTTCTAGCATAATGAAAGAGCACTTGACTAACCTCTTTCAGAAAGCAGGGGGAATAATTGCTAACCTTAATATGTCAGTATCAAGTTGCTGGAATGTGTAATTTTCATGAAAAATTTAATTTTGTGGAATTCTCTGTATATTTTAATTGTTGTACACACATGACGTCAGATACTTGTGAAATTTTGTGTAAAAGAGCAATTTGAGAGCTTGCTCATTGATCTCCCTATAAATCACACAGAGTTGCCAATATGACAGATTCTAAATTTTTACAATTCTTAACTTTTTTTTAATGTGCCCTATTTTTCCCCCAAATTTCTGATCCCACCCTTTTGATTTTTCTGTTTTTAATACAAAACAACATTGATAGTAATTTCTCAGGATATATTTGCCCTTTCTGCAATATTGCTGATAAAGCCGTCGGAGTTGGGGTTTGGGACGGAATTGTATATACAGTACAAGGAAATATGATAAAAATGTTACACAATGGACCCCCTCCTTCTAGAGGGAGGGGGAGATTGAGGAGAGAGGCGGAGAGAGGGAGAGAGAGAGAGTGAAAGTGAGAGAGAGGCAGACAAACAGCTATAGACAGACAGACAGACAGACAGGAAGACCATGACGTCAACAAAAAACAAACAAAAAAAATGACGATGTACGTTTGCTCCACACATTTCTCAGGCCCGGGTGTTTGTTTTTTGTTTTTTGTTTTGTTTTGTTTTTGTTTTTTTAAACAAAACGTGTAATTGATCAAAAGTTTAATAAATCAACTTTAACTCCCCAAATCGATCGTAAGTGCGTGATCGTAACTTTACAATGAACCAGGATTTAGGTAGACCAACAACGAGTGGAACAAGAAAAAAAAGAAAAAGAAAAAGAAAACTAGCAAGGCAAGGCTCTGCTTTATACCTGGATGGCGTTTATTGAGCATGCTAGTAGAGCTAGGTCTAAAAGGCACTCAGGTGTATACATGAGTATGTATACATGAGTATACATGACTGGCTACCGCAGCGTTCGAAAATTTATTTCCTCATTCTTTACAAGTGCTAGAAAACGTGTTGTGCAAACATGATACACATTGATATTATCGAGAATAATTATGTGAACTCTTTTGGATCGGAAAGTCTCGTGTCTTCCCCTGTTTCCTCTGTTGTTGTTGTTTTTTTTTTTGGTGTGTGTGTGTGTGTGTGTGTGTGTCTCATTCTGTGTGTGTGTGTGTGTGTGTGTGTGTTTTGTTTCTTTTTTTTTTACTGTTGTTTTTTTTTTACTATTTTTTCGCCATGGCAATGAAAGTGTCATCCATGTCATGTTTTGATGTCGGTATTTCATAGGATACTGAAGAGGACTGCCATATGGCGGTTACTTCCTGTAGAACTTCAATGCCATAATATTGCCTTTGCCTGTATTTACAGCGTAATGTCAAACAAGAAAAAAAAGTCCAGAGAAGATATAATTACGAAAGTTCACACGTTTTTGGCAAGAAAGGGTGATAATATTCACGTTAATTTGATGATGTGATGATTATTATTGTCATGCATTGGCAAGCACACAAATGCTCAATGGAAACAATTAAAGCAGTAACTTCCTTGATGAAAAAAAAATATGGAGTTAATTGATATAAAAGCTAAATTGACAGAACAGCTATAGTGGAAAGTTTATGGGGCGTCGACATTATCATCGCTATATGTGTGATTGTGAGTGATATTAGATTTCCAAAAAATAGGGAAACTAGAATTATGAAAATCCCAAACTTTCTATACATGTATCAAACTTTTCAATGACGCTGTTCCGTCTTTGTGACGTAACGCTACGTCATGTTGAATCATGTCTAGCAGCATTGTCTTTGGTAATGGAAATTAAAGGACAAGTTCACCTTCATAGACATGTGGGTTGAGTGAATGCAGCAATATTAGTAGAACACATTAGTGAGAGTTTGAGCAAAATCGGACAATGATGAAGTTTCTGCTCAGTCACGGCTGAATGAAAAGACTACTATAGCTTGTGATGTCACATGAGTACAACGATATAAAGAAAGAATAAAGAAAATTCAACATATTTCCATTTTTCTCGCATAACAAAAGAACCCTCGACTTCTCTCTTTCAGAAGGCAGAGGAAATAATATAACCCTTAACATACGTCAGTAGCAAGTCGAAGAGCTGTGCACTTTATTCAAAAAGTACAGTTTTGTGAAATTCTCTTTTTATTTTCATTATATAGTTGTACGCATGTGACATCATACACTGTAGTAGTCTTCTCTTCCAGCGGTAACTGCGCAGATACTTAAAATATTCGTAACTTTTGAACGGATTGTCCAATTTTCTTCAAACTTTCACTGATGTGTTCTACTAATATTGCTGCATTCTCTCAATCCTTATGTATATGAAGGTGGACTTGTCCTTTAAAGAATTCCAGAAAATAGCGATACGAGGACAGTATACTAGCATCCGCATAATTGTGCAAATTTCATGAAGTGATAAGTGCCATGACGTGGTCTCATAAATTTTCTGCCAGCCATGCCAGCGCATCGGTTTTCACCAGTCCTAGTTTATTTCTTTTGGCATGGAAATCTAAAGGGCAAAACATAGGCCATTGCAACATTTTTTTTTTTGTGTGTGTGTATATACACTGTACCTTTATACATGTGTTGTTGCAATACTCTATACAATGTAGTACTGTACTATTGGCATTAGTAGGGGAGAGGGTTTTTGTTCTAAACTGTTGACCAAATGATGAGTACATGTGTACTCGCGGCAACTTAATGCATGATAATGGGATTTAGATTGAAGAGTTTTGAGTTGATAGATTGTCAAAATCAAGGGCATGATATTTATCATAATTCGACGTACAAACGAACAGGAAGGTTGTGAGTTGATGATATCATTATTCAACCTCGGCTAATTTGCATAATATTCATGAGGTTGCAAACAATATCACTAAGCGTGACGAAGGTGTGAATTTCGATAACTTCCATCAGTTTGTGTACGAAATTGTTGTGAACTCTACCACTCTGTTCGTCCGACTAAATTCCACACATTTTGGTTTGTTTGTTTGTTTGTTTGTTTGTTTGTTGTTTGTTTTACTTCAGCTTGATCATAAGGTGGAATTGCAATAAGTATATTACACGAGTTCAAAGGTTGCGAGAGTGTACAAGCTGTTGTCTTTTTACAAGGACAGAATGGAGCAAGGCAATTAGTACACACGTTTTGTTTCCTTTTGTTTATTTCGCATTCACAATATAACAAGAGTATAAGATACATGTATATACAAAAAGACAATGCATAGAGTCCTCAAGTCCAACAACAACAACAACAACAACAACGATTCTGTACAACATATCAACATACTGACAGCGGATAACAGAGATTACAATAGTCATGTGCAGCAAATAACGCATTTTGTCGGTAAATGTCTGTCCAGAACAATACGCACGCATCAGTTCATGTGCGCCTATGAAATTTCAAAACAAACAAACAGAAAAAAAAAATCAAAACAAAGCATACGAACGAACATGCAGATGAATTCAGCCCGCAAGTTTTGTACACATTACCACTAACAATGCCCCATTCCACCAAGATATCGAAAACTTCTTGTGAATATACTCATGCATGGATCTACAAGTGTAGGAGTGAAATTCAAGATTTGAGTAGTACACTGTATTTCTCTGCTGTTGATCTGTCGTTTCTATCATACTAATTACAATTTCTCGGAATCTTGTGCACAATTTCTCGGAATCTTGTGCAAAATACAGCAAAACAAAACTAAGACTAAAACAGACCAAAAAGTACGTACATGAGCGTGAACTTTGCTTAGATTTATCTTTCAAAATTATCAGGGACCGCCGACACATTGTTGAGAAATCATCGATCAAACTATTACACTGATCTAGAAGAGTATACTGCTCAGATCATCCAGGTTATCGGCAAAGAAATAATTCTCTATTACTACAACGATGCTGGAAAATAAAATTGAGGGAGTCATTCATTTGAAACGTCACACAGTCCAACACAGTCCAACACGATATATGCATCAACACTCTGGAATAAGAATTACTCCATGCATATTGAGGAAATCTGACAATTTCAATTTGAGACTACGTTGGGAGGGGGGTAATCAACCTTTTTCAGTTTCAGACCTAAACTCTTCCTGTGCTTATATAGTTTGCCGACTGACTGGAGCGCTTTCGTCTCCAATTTGCACAGAATGATGTCTGGAAACTAATTGCCGAATGAAGATTAATAATAGAGATTACTTAATCTCCTATATCTCTAACTTTGTCACAATGGCCCATCTGTTGGACTGAGGCACTTGTAACACCTGAGTGGGATTAAAACTGTACAACTATAACAGGGTTAAGTTTGGATGGATTACTGAGTGCTGATGACAAAGAGCATGCGTGACGTCATAAAAAATGTGTTCACACTAGATACTTTTGACAAATCTTGATTCAGGTTTCTTGCACTTTCGAATGCACGTCCCAATTGCCTATACAACAGGCAACATAGCACAGCATACCACGTATTTTGACACTCTTGTCTGCTTTTTAGTGTTTTCTTTTGTTTCTGTAACTTTATACAAAGGCACTGCGGTATGTCTATTACAATACAACGATGTTCTATAATATTGCTTTGAACAGCGCTCTGATACACATTTACTTGAAAAAAAAACCCAGTTTTAACAGCATTTTACAAACAACAGGGAAAAATTAAATGCATATATGCATAAGCATGCGAGTATACTATGTACACATAGTCAACATGACACAAGCGTTTTTTTTTTCCATTTCGGTCATTTTTCTTTTTGTTCAAAAAGAGTACATCGTGCATTTTTATTACCCGCTGCGTTCAGTGCCTCATACACTAACCTTAATACTCGAGATGCATGCATTAAACACTGAGAGGTGGTTTTACATTTGGCGTCAGCATAAAAAGTGAATGTTACCCTTATTCAGTGGCTGCTTTGTCATTGATTCCATAGCGATGCTAATTATGTAGAATTTTCTATATTCAGAAATGCTTGTCATACAATATAATTTACTTAATAACATTCTTTAGGGAATGTTTGACTCCACAACTGCATTTCAAAATTGAGTTCAAAGAAAGAAGGAAAGACACAAAGAAACAAGAAAAGAAAGAAGTGTAGACAGATAGATACACACTAATAGATAAATACATTCATAGATAAAATGGATAGATATCAATGGCATCATGCCTGGGCTAGGTGACGAATTTAATGTTTACCTCAGGGGCTCTCCGTAATCACAGAGAGTGGAGGGAGCCTGTAGTAAAATGTGGCCAAAAATCACACATATTTCTCTACAATGTTACTTGATTAGTATTTGAAATGAATTAAACTAACACTTGATAACCACATAAAAGAGATAATGATTATATCTAGTCATATATTTACAACCGCTTTACGTGTTAATGTATCTTATCTTTCTTGATACGAAATGCCATGCAGTCTACACGGCTGCTCACAATACTATTTTCTTATCAAAATTAATGAATGGAAGCATACTTTGGTACCCGTAAGGAACAGGAGTGACGAAACAAAAAAAAAACAGAAAAGAAAAATACGCTTCGAGGCAAGACATAAACGGCGTTTAAAGGCGCGGCTCCACCCTTTACCGGAAGTGATGTCATCTTTGGTCTGTGTCATCTTCCACTATTGCCTTGATGAAGGTTGAGAAGTACCACGACACTCGCGAGTAGACGCCGGGCGCTGGATTGGTAGGCGTGTTGCAGCCGTAGCCAAAACTGGTGACGCCTACCACGGACCAGGCGTTGGTGGCGTTGTCACGACACATCAGTGGACCACCACTGTCGCCCTATTCATGCAAGAACGAAACCCAATGATATTATGATAACAATAGTGATTCATCGAGGCAATGTTCAGTACTAACGACCGTGACTTATTGGAAAATGACTAAGTCGTTTCCAGCATTGCTGGCCCAGCAAAAAGATAAAGTGGATAAACTTTGAATGGATAACAACAAACAAACAGAAAAAAAACATACAAAATATAATTTGCAAACAATAAAACAATAAAAACTGTCGAGTGTTGTCCACAAGAATCACATTCAATCACTTCATGAAATATTTTGATTTTGATAATAGAGTGGCTACTTGTATAACGCACAGGTCCACCTTTCGGTGCTCAATATCACGATATACTGATGATGCATCAAATAAAGCAAATAACAAGGCAAGTGCTATAATGTGTCTCGCCCATTCGCGTACAACAAATTGTACGCGAATGGGATATAACAGATAAAAAGAGATATAAAAAGGTAAAAATTTATAGCAAAAAAGAAACGTGCCATAAAAACTGAACATTGGGCCCTTAAAGTTCGTTGACCCCTGCCTGTGACCTTTGACCTTGTGGTGACCATCCACACTCCCCAAGGGACATCTACCATCCAACTTTGGTCACAAACGGACCTATGGATCAAAAGTTATGACCCATAATAGAAACGCACCATAAAAACTTAACATTGGCCTCTAAAAGTTTGTTGACCCATGCTTGTGACCATTGACCTTGTGGTGACCATCCACTCCCCAAGGGACATCTACCATCCAAGTTTAGTCACAAATGGAGATATGGATCAAAAGTTATGACCCATAATAGAAATGCACCATAAAAACTTAACATTGGGCTCTAAAAGTTTGATTACCCATGCTTGTGACCATTGACCTTGTGGTGACCATCCACTCCCCAAGGGACATCTACCATCCAAGTTTGGTCACGAACGGAACTATGGATCAAAAGTTATGACCCATAATAGAAACGTGCCATAAAAACTTAACATTGGGCTCTAAAAGTTCGTTGACCCTGCTTGTGACCATTGACCTTGTGGTGACCATCCACTCCCCAAGGGACATCCACCATCCAAGTTTAGTTACAAATGGAATTATGGATCAAAACTTATGACCCATAATAGAAACGTGCCATAAAAACCTAACATTGGGCTCTAAAAGTTCGTTGACCCCTGCTTGTGACCTTTGACCTTGTAATGATCACCCACTCCCCAAGGGACATCTACCATCCAAGTTTGGTCACAAATGGAGTTATGGATCAAAAGTTATGACCCATAATAGAAACGCGCCATAAAAACTTAACATTGGGCCCTAAAGTTCATTGACCCCTGCCTGTGAGCTTTGACCTTGAGGTGACCTTCATATATGGTAAAATGTGAAACTTTGTATGACTCCTCTTCCCTCGAAGTTTGATTGCAATTGAAGCCCAGAGTAAAGAGTTATTGAAGTTTTTGTAGCGTTACGGACAGACGACGCGACGGACGGACGGACGGACGGACGGACGGACGGACGACGGACGGACAGACGCCGCAGGCGATCCCTCAGTCTTCCCTCACCTCCGGTGGGCTCGACAAAAACTAATTACTAGTATCTTGTTACATAGAAAGTTCGTCACACTGATGAAAATGACAAATGTGTTCGACCTGTAAACCAATACGATTTGTATTAGAGTAGGAGCTCATCTGTATTGGAAATTCCAATGAAATTGGTGTTAATTTTGATCTCAATACAATACTGGTCATGCCGCTGATGAAGGCTGTAGCGTTGACAGTTGAAAATTCCGGAGGTAAATATCTTGTAATGAGATAAAAAATTTAACACCAATTTCAGTACGATTTCTATTGTTTTATTTCGTTATTTGGATCACTTAGTGAATGCGTGCAACAACATCCATTAATAGATTCTGAGTCGTGTCTGTGTGTGCATGTGCGTGCGTGCTTTTAATAGCATTGTTCTAGTGGCAAATCGGAACACATGCATTTTGAAACGTTGTTTTACTACAAGCGAAAAAAAATTGGAAGAAAATACTTTAGAAGTAAGTTGACAAGGGTCAATCCTTTGGATTTCATTATTTCTTGTTTAAGTTGCTTTACATAATCGGTATCACATCCTCAATTATCATTATTGTTTTGAAGATTAACTCTTTTTATGCCAGTGACTTTGGGCACTAAATATATAAGGTTATGTGGTTTTCTCTGCTTGTCACCCTTCAAAGCACAAAAAGGTTTAAACTTGGTTAGCTGATCGATCATTGCTCATTAATATGCACTATCAGACGTTGAGTTATTCCAACTGTCTTTGTTCGAAAATATGTGCATATTGTGTATGTTTCTATGTCACCACAACGACGTAGAGTAACATTTCATGTTAGTGACAACCAATACCTTAGTTTATTAATATGTCCCCAGTACTCCATCCGATGATTAAGTTAAAGGTGTCGGTCGATTGATTAGGGAGCTTTATAGATTTGCGATGTGGACGTTTAAAACGAAGATTGCATTAGCCGGTCCAGAGAGCCTGTGTCGTATTGCAAAGTAGCTTTAAATTACGCGAGGACGCAACCTATCAAAAAGTAAAATGGCGCCCCATATCACGATCAGTGCATCAAATACAGTAGCTCTCTGCGTCGTGAATGTATTGAGCGAACGCAAAAATAGCCCAGAACGCGTGGTGAAAACCCAGAAGACGCGAGATATCATATATACCGAGCATTCGATAGATCGATTTTGATAAGCGATTTTGCGCATCCGCAGAACATGTCCTTCCCCCCCCCCCCCCCCCCGAACGTCCGCATCATGAAAATCTAAAGCTCCCTATTAGCATTACTTTGTCATTCCAACTTGGAAGGTCTGCATATATAAATAATCGAGTTCTGATAGATACCTTACAGGTGTCGACCTGGGCATCGGACGACACCGCACAGATCACGTGATCACTCAGGTGGTGTCTGTCGGCATAGGCTTCCGTGCACTCATCCAGAGGTACGAGAGGTACCCTCCCTTCTTGGAGTATCGTGGAGCCGAAATCTGAAAAAAGGTTAACATTATCATCGGTTAGTTTTTAACATGTCAGTTTACACAAGTCAGGGTATTATTTGGTTCCCAGTTCCGCCGAGGCCATAGTTATCATCAACTTCAACAACAACAACAACGTAACAACTGTAAAGATGATAATATCAGTGATTATATAATAACAGGAGATAGAGGAAGATTAGGCAAAGGAGAAGAATATCAAAAGACATGAATAAGAACAATAACAGGAACAAGACATTTTCGTGTTGTTATTAGCATTGCTATCAGACTGCATTATTATACAGGGCATACTGCGAGTATGGTAAACAAGACAGGGTGGAAGGATAAGGAGAGGACGAGGGGGAAAAGAAGGTAAAGCGCAAATAGAAAAAAAAAAATGAAGAAACGAAAGCTAAGAATGATGAAGTGTGGCAACAACACACAAAACAAAAAGAACAATTAAAAGGTTATCGTCTATGAGAGTAATATTGTGTTGATCAGTGGAGATTGTCTTAGTATTTTAGGAAGTAGCAGTAGTATGACAGTATCATCAGGAGGTGGAGCAGAGGGAGGAGAAGATGAGGTGGAGGAGGAAAGGAAGAGGAGGAGGAGGATAAGGAGGAAAGATATTTGTATACGAATGTAGCACGTTTCCAGAAGTCTCTCAGGGTATCAGGACAATTACCCCCCCCCCACGACAATTACAGTGCCCCTCCCCCCCCCCCCCCCCCCCCCCCCCCACCGCTAAATACTGGTTAGTGATAGGGTTAGAGTACAGACAGGGTCAGGGTTGTCAGAGTTTGGGTTAGGGTTAGGATTAGGATCAGGATAAGGATTAGGATTAGGGGAAGGGGAAGAGTAAGGGTGATTGTCGGGGGGGGGGGTAATTGTCCTAGTACTCCTATAGAACCTCGTCTCAGGCCTGGAGAAAAGAGAAAGGGTAGGTGTACTCTACAGGGAGGGAGAATAAAAATATCATGACTGCCAATGTTGCCTCAAGGGAAGAGATATTATGTGATGTTAAACAGAAGCCGGAGGTCGTGACATCTTGTTTGTTTGTTTGTTTGTTTGTTTGTCTGTATTTTGGTTCATTTTCATCTGAGAAGATGGCTGGATATCCCATATTTAGCTATGCTTAGCTGGTCTTCCATGGGGTTCAGTTGGATGTGAGGCGGAACCACTTCACCGGGTTAAACACGCTGTTCTTTGCGATGAATGAACGAAGCGAGATCTTTTACTTGTATGAGTTGTGACTCTCTCATACACGGGGCCTCCATTTTATTTCCTATCCGAGGGACAGATCTTCATGTGATCGGGAGGGCATAAACAAACAGACACGAGATCCATTTATTCGTAATTATATAGGAAAACGGTTTTCCTCATGATCTGGTGACTGCCTCTGCAGGCTGACGGCAACATTACGGGAAGCCGATCGAGGTTGGCGTGACTTCGCGAGACTTGTGATGACCTAAACGCGAAACAAAGTTAGCGTGTATTTATAATGAGCCTTGCTTCTCAAGGGAACTTGACAAAAATGAAAACATGCTATGCAAGATCAATTACACCTTGAAAGACCAGCAAAGGTATAGCCATTGCAGATTTAAAAGTCAAAAGAAGGTGAAAAATAAGATAGAGGTTAGGGCGGTGAGTTGGCTCAGTCGGTTGCGCGTCTGCCTCCGACCCAAGCGGCCCGGGTTCGAACCCGAGTCTGGACTGAGCAATGTTGTGTGTAATCATATCGTCCCCTCTAGCAAGAGGCAAAACACTCTGTCCATCTCAGATAGGACATAAAATGGAGGTCCCGTGTATGAGAGAGTAACAACTCATGCACGTAAAAGATCCCGCTTCATTCATTCATCGAAAAGAGAAGGGTGTTTAACCCGGTGAAGTGGTCACACCTCACATCTAACTGAACCCCATGGAAGACCAGCTTAGCATAGCTGGATATGGGCTATCCAGCCATCTTCTAAGATGGAAAATGAACAAACAAACAAACAAACAAACAAACAAACAAACAAACAAACAAACAAACAAACAAAACAAGCAAAGGTCTTAGTGTTTGGTAAGGGAAACAATGAAGGGAACAGAAAGAGTATATAGAAACAGAACTCGGGCTATTGTTACTCTCTTGATTATCTAAATTAACTTTCTAGGCTGGACTCTCATTATGCTTGCTTTGTGTCGCATCGTATCAATATTCCACACCTCCTCGATGGTCACATACACCTGTAATTCATTTTTTCTCTCACTTTTTCATTGTGTCATTAAAAAGCACTCTAGGGCAATAAAGACGAACTATTGTTACCGTCACAATCATAAATTATTATTACAAACAGTGATACAATTTATTAGCTGGGCCTTCTCCATCAAAATCATAATTATTCGTAGTAACAACAACAGTTGTAGTGATATTAGCGGCAGTAGCAATAGTGTAGTGATTATAAAACCAGAAAACTGTATAGGGATTATGTTAACAGTCTTTTTGTTAGTAAGGCCTCCACGCATCGATAGTGTAACAGTCGCTATTAGAAAATAAACAAAGGAAGATAAAATGGATTATCATATGATGAAAGACGTCCAAATTAATCCAGGGATCGTCCTTACCGGAAAAGGATGTCTTTCCCCAGCCTAGCACGTAGCACGTAGTGAATAACTCCATCTCCCTCGCGTCGTCATTGAGGCACGCCGGGGAAACCCCAGACGACGTCATTACGGGTGGGTCAAAGCGGACGACGGCGATGTCGTTGGTGAACGCCGCCGCATCGAACTCATCGTGCATGTAGATCCGAAACGAGTTCCTCGTCACGTGGCTGCTGGAGTTCTCGGCGAGGGAAGTGTCGCCCATCACGACGGAGCCAAGTTCGCGCGAAGATTCGTTTTCACTACAGCAACAAGGAAATATGCACGTAATTATATTTCAAAAATATGAGCTCAAGATAATTAATTTTAAGTTTTATGGACGGGATTTTATCGGTACTTACAGATACTAGCAACTGTACCTCGATGGGAAACACAACGGCCATCCTGGTGGCGAAACGGTTAAACAGATCACAGTATGCTCTTCACATGACTCTGATTGTAATGTGTTTTGACTCTTCCTACTTTGGTGCTACAGCACAATGGCCCAAATTTACGAAGGTGGTACAATTTTTGTCCATGGTTTAAAGGCTGTGTACAGTTCTGGTCTAGGTGAGGATTTAGCTTTTAACATTTTGCGAGATATTCAGAAACCACTCTATGAGATGTCAAAGAGCATGCAGTTCTCTGGGGTATCAAAAGTTTATTCGATGAAAATCGGTTTTGAAATGGCTGAGATATCCAAAAACAAGGTGAAACAAAGAGATCCTAATAAAGTTGTGGCATGTCGCCTTTTATTATCATCATCACTTTTTTTTTTGGATATCTCAGCCATTTGAAAACCAATTTTCATCAAATAAACGCTGAATCCTTCTTAAAACCACATGCTCTTTCATATCTCATAAGAGGTTTCTCATTATCTCACTTAAGAATGTTCAAAACATGAATCCCCACCTCAACTAGTACTGTACAGTCCCTTTAAACCATGGACAAAGACTGTAGTTTTGTATGGGGCGCCAAGTGTCGCATGGCCTATTTCGTTACGAAATCAGTCATTTCGTCGTTCATTTCGTCGACGAAATGTTGTCATTTCGTTAGGAAATGATCATTTCGTCGACGAAATGACTGATTTCGTAACGAACTAGGCCATGCGACACTTTGCGCCCCATACAAAAATACGGTCTTTGTCCATGGTTTAAACCATGGACAAAAATTGTACCACCTTCGTGAATTCGGGCCAATGTGACTGAAACCTCTTGTGAGCTCCTACACAATAGGCCTAACCATCATGTGACCAGTGCCATTGTCGACAGAGTTCTTCCAGTGAGGCATACGTGTAAATGTGGCATAAACGTCAGCCGGGTTATTTTGTCTGCATCAAAATGACGCAGTGTCTGGTTGCCAGAGATTCAAGATTGCCTTTCTTGTACATAGTAGTAATAGCGCCACCTTTGTCACCTATGATCGCTTGAAGAAGAAGAAGAAGAAGAAGAAGAAGAAGAAGAAGAAGAAGAAGAAGAAATATATTTCTTATATACATAAAGAGACAGCTACACGACTATCATGACTCTTTAATTTCACCATCGAAGTGTTTGGTCAAAACTATTCATGAACAGTCAAGAGCCATTATCAAACTAAGTGGGAAAAAGAACGTTTATAATAAATTAACGTGTTATCATTGCAAAGTCGAAAAAGGTATATTATAGTAATATCATCGTCAAATGTTTTACGACATTGGTGAAACGCATTACAGGCAATGAGCAGCCGTCAGCAACCATCGATCGCCAATGAGCGTCGCTCCACACATGTGCGAGCCGTGCTGGTCCCGTAGCGAGGCCATCCACGGCCAAGACTCGATGTCGGTCGGGCGCCCACCCGACACCCTGAGATCGATGCCGGGGTGCGGCTCGACAACTTGCTGAATGCACAGCGCCGATGGCGACGATGAAGTGGAAATCACGGGTGGCGAGTTTGGATCTAGGGAAAGAAAGCATTCAAGTATCATGACATACGAATTACGAATGCTTGTAGAGAATACAAGATCTTGGAGGCACCATCAGGCCTACATGAACCCGAGGGCAATATTATTAGATATTTTACGCCTTATCAAATATATGTGTACTTAATCACCCTTTTCTCAATCTTTGGCCACGATGAATGAAATTGCAAGGCTAATTATACAGTCGAAATGCATCTAGTGCATGATAATGAATGGTTGAGAATCATGTTACGATGTAAATAGAAGTGCATGCAATTATATTGGCATGTCGTGCATGAATGCGTGGTTATAGTACACGGCTATATACACTAGTGCAAAAACGGTGACAAGCCATTTGGTACCATGTCAATGATACTCAACTTATGTTATTCTTGAAAAATCCATGTTTAAACAGCTTTTAAAGTGAAATGAGTCATTATATCAATGCATTTAATCTTAACGCTTCAGTTTTACTGCACCGCTTTGGGTGCACGCACGTCACATAATGATATTTTCCCGTTTGCTTAAAACAAAGTGATGTGATCTCATTTAGCCGGAATAACCTCTTCAATGCACGCTCAGCTCTTTTATGATTATGGGGTACTGTGATTGGTATAGCATACTTCAAGCATTGTCGGTTGCACCATTTTTTTCCACACAAGATCAGCGTCAAGATGATCCCAAGATGTAAATATTATACGGCAGCATTTAAAAAAAAACTGAGGGTTAAAAGTAGGGTTTCAACTAGTTTGTTTTGCAGAATGGATGGATGGGTCGTCACGTCATCAACTCTTGGCTCATGGATGGGGTCAACCCCTGTAACCCTTGTTTGCTGAAATGTACTTTTGAGGAAAGCCCAGGTACCTTCTTTATTGCACACGATGAATTTTTATCACCATGCTATACCCGTTATGTATATACTTTTTCTTTAGGTCTATGTTTTCTTTCGCGACACTCGACAAAAACAAGAACAAAGCAAAAACCCGAACACTGTGTATGGCTCAGCTGAACATTGTAGAAAAATCGCACAAACAATAAAACCAAACTCGGTGGCTCGCATTCATAGTGATCAAATTTCTTTTCCCAAGTATAACAAAGTGTTCACACCTCTGAAAATCTGAAATGTAGATTCTCCAATATGCAGACTAAATAGGCCTAGTTTTTATGAATAATATGAACATGCAAATTACCTGACGTAACACTTTCCCTCTGATGTATATTGTAATCTGTTGACGAAAGAAACACATGAAGGGAAAAAATGTAACAAAAGCTAATAAATATGATGATACACACGGGGGGGGGGGGGGGCAAAGTGTCTACAAACGAAGTTTGATAGATTCTTAAGAATTTTGATGGATGGAGCTACTACACGCCGATCATGCCGATGTTAACTCGGAAGAGTGCCGAAAGACTGCGAGACAAAAAAAAAAAAAAAAAAAAATCACCTGTTTTCTAAAATTTGAAACCTCCTATCAGGTGTAAAAGGTTCGTATTACATGAATGTGACTCCGAAAGTATAACAATGTGGACACAAGATGCAAGGTAAACAGGTGTCATGTTTTCAGTTGCTCTGCATTTTGACCCATATTGTTCTGCCTGCCGAGTAAAATAAAGAGCTAATAAGACGCAAGTGAATGTGTGGACTGTTTTTAGCAGACAATGCACTTCTTCTTCTTTTTTTTTCGAATAAACATCAAACCTACCCACTCCCTCGCTTTGTGATTTATTCTGGCAACATCATCTAGCTATGCAGTCAATCTAAAAATATCGAGCAAAATACTCAACATTTGTCGCAAGTTTCTACCTCAATTCAGGTGAATAACCGCAGTGAAATACAAAGTTAGCATATTTACCATTTATTCTTAGTTACAAACGATATATACAGTCATGCTGCAGCAACTGACTTACTTTCCGCCTGTTACAAAACTTTCCTCGGACAAAATTACCGCTCTGATAATATTTGGTTTCTACATTTCGATGATGACATCACCAATATTATTTTTGAGAATATTATTCGATTCAATTCAATTGTTCATTTATTTCCATTAAGAAAAGAATACATGATCCAAAGCAGTACGTGTGTACGTGCACCACCAATATAATGTATTTATGTTATATTCATCTATGTACCACTGTACATATTTTGATCATTGATAATAATGATGTCGATAATACAAACATACACTTCTAACAGTAGGGCCTACTTGCTATAGAATGCAAACAAAATATTGTAACATAGCAATGTTATGGCACAAACACTATTCATATTCAATATATTTCCGACTATGGTAATTAGAAAGACAATACCCTGACTTATATAAACAGAGGCTTGCCCTAGCGACCAACCTTCAAAGACCAGAAAAAGAACCAAAAGAACAACAGTCAGTGAGATGAAGAAGGTGAAGAGAACCCAGGGCAGGACGCGTTTACAGCAGACTCGACGACTGGTACGCTCGCCCGTGCACATCTCGGCCAAAGACGGTTTACCTCGACCTTCCTCCATCGTCAGAGCGTGTCTGGTTTCTTTCGCATTTCGTTCCATTTTGGATGTATCCTGGATCTGGATCTGACGAGGGAGATAAAGAATTTGAATGATTTCGAATGTCACCTACAAAAAAAAAAAAAACCAAAACAAAACGAAAACAAAAAGTTCAAACACTTTCCTTTAAAAAAAAAGGGGGGGGTACCCCTCCGTTAAGGAGTATAATCCCACTGTCTAGAGTTGAGACAATATCCTCTAGATACCTGACTTTGAAGATCATTGCCGTAAACCCGCTACATTGTATAAACAACGTTTACCGACAATAATTATTCTCCATAGAAGAAATCACTGTGAGAGTGGGTTGTTTTGAAATAAGGCAGTGAAGCGAAAGGAACTTCAACATGACTGCAATAGAATAATATGTATATCGTACTCGGGTGCATGGGGAAAACAAATCTTTCATTACGTTGACCCCCGGACACTTCAAAATCACCTTCTCATGCGTTTCTGGTCTCATAAATGTCACAGTTCAGAATCACAGCATAGAATTATATCAATAAATGAGAGTAACTGGATATTCTCATTTGAGAGACACTTTAATTCTCCTGTAACTCTGGGTCGTCATGTTATGTGATGTTAACATGCCATGTTATGACGTATTGTACAAATCAAAATAATGGCGTCAGACAAATTTTAAACGGAAGCAAAATTAAAGGAGAGTTTCAAAAATTAATGATTTTCAGACTTTTGCATTTGAACATCCGTAAATTGGTTGTACTGCATGGGGACATCGGAGTTTCAGAACTTATAGTGATTATAAGATGAGGAATAAGAATGTTTTCAAAATTCATAACAAAACACAATGAACGAGGATGATGACATAGCAGCTTCACATTAAAAAAGAAATGCATGATTTATTGTTCAAGGAAGCAGGACAAAAAAAAAAGAAGATAACTTGCATAGATTGTGCACAGGTAACATTGCTAAGCGAATGGTATTGAAGTTATATTACATTGCTGCATTACTGGAATATGTAAGTTTCAGTGTCATCATCCTTGCTCAGTGTATTTTGTCTTGGGTTTTTCAGAGTTAAAGTTTATCTACTCGAGGCCCAAAATAAATCTTACAAATCTATACATGGCACTATCGATGTATACACTACATAAATTATTGATGTGAAATCATATAATCGTTGGGCATGTCCCTTTAAAAAAATCGTTGGGCATGTCCCTTTAATGAAATTAAAATTACTGGTACATGATTGACACCACTGTCACGTGAGTCACCGAGACATCGAAGTTACCCTTGTGTCCTCTCAAGACATGACGTCATAAATCCCCTGTCGCCCGATGGTCATGCTTCATACCCATTACATTTCGACTTTATCTTACTGATCTGTTGATTTCTTTTATGTTGCTACATGTACTTCGCATTAGCTTGTTACTTATTAATACAATCTAACCTGTCTGAAATAGTGTTGGAAAGAAGGAATGGAGAGAAGGCAAAGTAACAAAGATATAAAACAATTATATAGGCCTATAGTAACACAGTAGAATGAAACAACGCATAGCCCGTTCATATTTTAATCGTTAGATTTCTTGTTTCTTGGTTTTAAAGGGAAACAATTTATCCTCTAATCCTGTAAAAAGACCAATGAAATCAATCTTCATCTTAGTAAATTGGAAGTGAGGGGTACTGAGGGGCAAGTACCAATGAGGATAGTAGACTGTCATTTGATGAGGGCAAATTTGCTTTCAGATCCCAACATGACAAGATGTTAACTCATTACAAGCAGTCAAACAAAATCATTTCCACGTGATTTCAACAAAAGTGCAATTTCAATTATTCCATTCATTTCAATTCAATTCAAATTTATTTTTACTTTCTTTTCAACAGAATGTACAAAGAAATAGACCTTTTTTGGATGTGAAATTTGACAATTTTATCGAATACACGGCAGCAAAGAATAACATGTTCATATCTATGATCAGTACAAGAAGAGGAATGTAATATACAAACACATTTATACATTCTGCGAAAAAAAGGAAGGTACCCACTCAAAGGATTATATGTTTGTGCTATCATGGGTACCTAAGAGGAAACGGGAAAGAGGGGGTGAAGTGCTTACAAGGGCAAAGAGTATGGGAAAATGAGGAAAGAAGGGAAAGAGAGAAAGCAAAAGGAAGTGGGAAAAAAGAGGGAACAAAAAATAGGGAGGAAGGAGATGAGACAGTTAAAAAACGCCTAGATCAATTCATACATCAAACGTCAAAGCCCACAGACATGATTATGTTCGTGTTTGCTAAATATGACAGACTACGATCACACAAAGACTTTTCCTCAAAAGCGGACCTCTATCAATAAGAATGCTGAAGAATTGTAAAAGTTTTGCACGTTTTCACGGAACTGTCTCATCCTTTACTAAGGCATTATTTCATCCTACGGTCCAACTCATCTTTATACATAGGCCTTATAATATATAGCATAGTAATAAGTAAGAATGTACCGACTTTATAGTAAAGGTTCATTAACATTAAACGGTAGGCCTAATTGCTCACATCATAGAGTCAGCAGAATTTCTCATTGTTTTATGATTACGTCGCTCGAGTGTTGTTTTTTTTTTATTAATCCATATGAAAGTGAACATCTCCATACGTTACTGATGCTCAGCCAGTAAAGTCCGACATTTTTGTTTTATATTGTGTTCTTTCTCGAGCTACTTAAAGTAAACAGCCATAAGGGTTGGACATGTTTGTACAAATGCTGTATCCGATATTGCGCTATAAGGAAACTTAAAATATTGTGGGATTTGTGGTTCACAATAGGAAATGAAAGCGAAGTACCTCAAAGGAGTTAAAATCTGTCTTTGCACAAAATATATCCCTGTTAAAATCGTGTTCGATAGGATATCGTTGGCGTAGACATTCAACAACATAGCACAACTCAGATAGTGAGAAGATAGACAGCAATGTGATTACAACTGGACTATGATAACAATTATTTATGTCAAAAATTAGCAGATTCACCCATCACAATGTTGGCCCTTTGACAGTTTCTCTGATCATTCTGAAAATGGCAATCGAGGGGAAAGCAATATAACTGCGCATAATTGACGACGGTATAATAACATTGTCTTATTGATGATGTGAAGCCCGAAAATGTATGGCCCACTAGCAAAGGTCACACTTTTGAATAGAAGCATATGCGACTACATAAAGGAAAGACGCCCACTCATACAGTAATATTATCAACGGTACCCACTATGATAAATACCGTGTATACACATACATGTATTGCACATAATATTAATATACACACATACACACATCCATACACTCAGTGGTAGGCAAGCATCTTATTCTCGGATCCTTACCTACTTACGCAGCAGGGAGTAAGGGCATCCCCATTCACAGAGAGAGAGAAAGGGCAAGACAAATACAGCTCCTAGTCCTACGTGTATTAATTCAGCGGTTTCGATGCTTTGACGAATGTATACCACACAGTGTGAAATTTAGAACGCTATTATGGCTACTAGTATGCTCTTCCTCGAGGCATCCGCTTAGGGAGTCTGGTACATGAACTTCAGCGCGTTGTGTACACCAAGTGCAAGTGTACACGAGACGGGCAGTGGCAATCCCTTTCCTTTACGGATGGCAGACACCAGAAGACTCTCATTATAATACAATACATCCAGCCTTGTGTCGGTCGGTAGGGAAAAACAGATGCAGGGCCGCGGCTCTCGCTTGCGATAGCGCCAGAGCCGAGCCGTGTTTTAAGAGCAACGGGATGACCCCAAATGTCACGGGCCTAACTCGCCTATCGGCTCCAGTGACAGCGGAGGTCATTGCGGGCCACAAATCACGCGCGGCCCTGGATACAGGGCGAGGCCAGGTGGTTGGTAGACTGATGAAGGAGGAGGAGGAGGAGGAGGAGGAGGAGGAGGAGGAGGAGGAGGATGAGGAGGATGAGGAGGATGAGGAAACGGTTTCCTACTCCCAGAAATCTCAGGATATCCCCATCTCCACTCTTTCCTGAATCCTCCTCACATTTACCTCTATTATCTCCGCAGGCCATGTTCGATCTTGCTATTGCGTAAATCCGTTTTATAACTGTTTTTATTTATCTATTTATTTATTTATGTTTGGGTTTTGTGTGTGTGTGTGTGTGTGTGTGTGTGTGTGTGTGTGTGTGTGTTTTTTTTGGGGGGGGGGGGGTGGTCATGATGCAAACCGCTCCTTTTCATCCCTGCTCGTCTACTCACTTGATGACTATAACACAGGGGAGGTGTTAGAAAGAATACTAGCTCCTTGTTTATTGTACGCTCTCCAGACATATTGTGCTATATATAGAAAATGAAACTTCAACTGCAGGAGAAAGACTGAAGAAGACGGCGATAGAAAGAAAGAAAGAAAGAAAGAAAGAAAGAAAGGAAGGAAGGAAGGAAGGAAGAAAGAAAGACTGAAGAAAGGAAGAAGACGGCTGAAATACCACCATCAAAGACGATAGTATACATCAGGGTCTACATGCCCCTGGATCACGCGACTTTACAAGTTCAAGCAGTAACCTCCTTTTCTCAACTCACGAGTGGCGCGTCCCAAAAAAGATCCCAGCTATAATGATATACATGTACATATTTGATACATGATCCGTGGTGTAGCGCATGAGGTTGGGGAGGGCTATAATTCTCTTTTTGTTCTACAATCCGCTCTTTGGCTTTTGGTGTGTATTGCGAGTGAGGGCATGTGGGAATATGTGCGTTTGTTTTGGGAGATGACGTGGTACTCGATCGGCTGCAAAGACAAAATTGCCCAGAAAAATGGGTACCGTTTCTCTTTGCGGATGTTTGTTGACAAAGAAAGTAAATAGTCAATTCAATTTAATTCAGTTTTTTATTTAATCTTATTACATTATATGACAACGCATGCATTATCTATGTAGGCCCCTATATATGATTGTGAGCAATTACCAAAGTATATAAAAGATTTAAAAGGGTGAAAACATTGAAGAAACAAGGCGAGGTTAAAAAAGGAATATGGGAAAACTGATAAACTATAAATTGGTATATAAGAACATACTTATATAAACTCACTATCAAAGTTTCATGAATGTGCAATGATCGGAAATGGTAAGTGCGTAGAAAACAACAACAAAACAACAAAAAGTTCGATATTTTGCACATACCCCAAAATGTAGCCGTTGATAAAACTTCGTTAAAATTGTAAGTATCAAAAATTTTCGGATAAAAAGTAAAAATCATAAGAAAAGACATATATTCATATAACAAAGTCGACACAAGTTTATCGATACTTACTGATATCAACATTTGTTTATGCTGTCTTTTAGATATATTATAGAAGTGTGTCAAATTTACTCAAACCAAACATTTCAAAAGGTAGGAACAGCGTGACGCAATTAATACTTCGATGTATCACATTTGACTTTATTTTGAACAGCTCTATCGATGGAAAAAGATTGACGATGTCTTATAGTATCATAACGATTATTTACATCAGGATTTGGAGAAAACATGTTATGCAGATAAGATGACAAAGTTTTAGCATGGTATAGCGTTGCGTAAGAGAACATCATTATTTGCATTTTATTCAAGTCTCGCAATTTAAGTGTGCGTAATGATTTAAACAGTTTTGACATTGGTGGATTATAATTTTGTGCATATTTGAGTTGTTTACATAATATTAATGCAACTATTTACTTTCTCACACTACTTCTACAACAAATTAAAGGGATGGTACAGTATTGGTGAAGATGAGAATTGGGCTTTTAACTTTTTGTGAGATACCGAGCAAACGCTTATTAAAGAGTACAGAGCATACCATTCTAAGAGGAATTCAACGTTTATTTGATGAAAATCAGGTTTGGAATGACTGTAACATCCAAAAACAAAGTAAAACAAAGCGATCGTAAAAAAGTGTGGGTCCCACACTTGATTAGAATCGCTCTGTTTTGGATATCTCAGCCATTTGAAAACCAATTATCATCAAATAAACATTGGATTCCTCATGGAATTACATGCTCTTTCATATTTCATAACAGATTTCTCATTATCTCACCAAAAAACGTTAGAAACCTGAAATTAGGTCTCAACCGAAACTGTACAATCCCTTTAACAACGTCGTAAGTTGTTGTAGAAGTGGTAATTCAAGAAAAAGATGAAGGACTTGAAGGAGCAGTCATGTCGTTGAAAATTAGTTAGAATAGTGATAGTGTTATACGTGTTTGTGTCAGTTACAGTTCGTTATTATAAGAAAATTCTTAATTTCGAAGGTTCACCAATCCGAAAATAAAATAAGGCTGATTCGTTTCTCCGAAGGCTCGTTATTCCGAAGGTTCGTTATTCTGGAGGATGAGTCTTTAGTACATACCTTCTATTCATTTTCGGATAAACGAACCTTATTTTTTATTTTCGGATAATTATAACGAACCTTCGGGAAAAAAACCCAACAAACCTTACATGTGTATTTCATTTTCGGATTGACAAACCTTTGGAAAAACGAGCCTTATATAGGAAGGAATAATCATAGCACGGAGTTTAGAAGTTAACAGAGTTCTTGCCGTGTAGTTCGTGTCGGTTGGAGGTTCGTTATGTATTAAAGGTTCGTCATAGCAAGCACACTTCAATTCATGTTTGGGTTAACCATGGAACTACATGTAGCTCCATGGGTTAACGAATCTTCGGGGTATACAACGAACCAAATTTCACTTTCGGATCAACGAATATCAAGGTAGGCCTATAGAGAATTCGCGTAGTTTCGGAAAAACGAACGTTTGGAATAACGAACATCACCCGTTCCTGCCATGTAGACCTGATTTTTATCTCTGACTATAGGAATGATAACTCGTAGCATATTGGGCAGGTGCATCGCTACCAAGCTAAGTGTTGTTACATCTCACTGAAGGAGCCATGATTCTAGCTCGCAGTTCTAAGTGTCCTGATTAACATTCTCTTCGTTCTTTTAATTTCCACTGTCATAACATAGACAAAATAACAACAACAAGAAATATATATGTATATATATATATATATATATATATATATATACGTCTGTCTGTCTGTCTGTCTGTATGCGGGCTTGGGTGAAGTATGTGCATTTGTGTATGTCAAATTCAGGAGTACACAAGGATTGCCTCCTCGGTCCAAATCACGGTATAGATAATGATAGGCCCTATGTCAGCATTTTTATTTTATTGATATATGTAATTTCAAAAAGATCACAGTGATCAATCATTGGACAATTTCTTCCCTTCTAACATCCAACTAAATGTAATCAGTTTCTGTTACACATTTTAACTATAAAACATGATATTGATATCAAATATCATTGATATGCAGCCTCAGCAAAAGATAAAAGGAGTGCGTTTTCAGTGAGCTGTGACTTCATCATCCAAATATATATTGCAGCTCTTCTTTAATAGCTCATTTCATTTTGATTTGCCCCTCATTGGAACAGTGGTAAGCGTGCTGTTGAATCTAATATTAACCTAAAGCAATATATAAACTAAAAAGCTACGACTTTTAACAAACGTTAGTATATCTATGAGAATGTGTTTCTTCTTTGTTAACGTCTTTTAGCATTGTGTGTGAACATAATCATGAACTTCAGGGAAATATGATAGTATTGGTGGACAACAGTACTTTCCAGAATATATCTCAAGGATCTTTCTTAGTTCTCTTAGGCTTAATAATCGCACATGTAGGCCACGGGTCACAATTAACGTTTCTTTGCCAATATTCTGTTTTCTGCGTTTGGCAAACGTCTTGGAAGGTCATGCAAGTCAAAGGCGAACCAAAGAGGGCGACAAACTTTTAAAGGCTGTAACCCATAATGTTGTAGTTGTACTACAGTGAAGAAGAAACACAAATTTCAGTTTGCAGCCGAAATATCAATGGTTCCCGAAGTGTTAGCGTTAAAATTTTCGTTCTTACTGAATTTCCTCAGTTCAATGGCTGGATACTAAACAAAGCCGGTTGGAGACGGTCGTCCGCTTACTATTCATCGTGCCTCCCCAGCGTTCGTACAGGTCGAGGGCTAAGTCAGTAAAGAAATAATAAGTATATGCTGAATAAAAATTCGCCTGTGTATTGCCAAGGAGGTTGGTATTACCAGGTGATATATAAGGTTCAGTATTATTTCTATCATGTAGAAATTGAATAAATAAAATCAATTTCAGAGTTTATTTCGTTTGGCAATCACCTCGTATTTCCCCGAATGTTTGTTTCTGGCTTTTCCGAAAGATTACCAAATGTTCAATGGGATTTCCCCTTTTGGTCATTCAGTTCCCGACTGTTTTTGCATTTGTCCTCTAGACTTTGTCCACTTGCCGTTTTATTGAGACCAATATTAATGCTTAAAATTCAGAATTCCATTATCTGCCTATTTTTGTCTACTTGAAAGTAGACTGCTTCTTCTTCTTCTTCTTCTTCCCTTTTTGCCAATTTTTCTTGTGTTTTTCCCCTAAGTGCAGTGAAGTTTGCTGTTTTCAAAAGTCTCTTTTATGACTATCTGAGATTCCATTTTCTGATGTTTCTGAGCCTTATTAGAGTCATTCACATCCGACCTATTAATTTTGGTTACTAAAAAATGGTCCTTCGTTCAGCTTGTATTTTTTTCAGTGAAAAGTTAAATGTTTGTTCTTACTTTTCATTTATTCTTTAACACTTTACTACCGTTGAGATTGTCAGGTCCTTGTCCCAGTCTAGACCCTGGATACTTCCGTGTTTCTGGATTGATTCGTTCTGTTTTGTTTAGTTGTTTTTTTTGTGGAAGTAAACTTAGCAATGCCTTCTTGAGTAGGCTAGTTTACTCACTGTTTTGTATGGTTTCTCTTTTTCGATCGTCTCGTGTTCGCTGTAATATTGGTTTGCATAGGCATTGCTACATGTTGAGGGATACAAAAGAGAGCTATTGATTTGTATCATGCGCCAACGAAAGCACACAAGGGGCTTTAATGGGTATTGTTGAATTCGCTCTGCCGCAGCCGAACCCACGGTGTAACGGCATGCATGCCCGCCGTGGAATTCGAATGAGGAAGTCGAACCGTGGAGTCAATGCGACTGTATGCCAACCACTGCTTGCTGTCATCTAGGTATTAAATTGGCAACATTATCAGCTGCTACGTACATACAATGACATAGTTAAATTTTGACGTGATATGATGTATTCATTACTTGCAGCTTATATACCGTAGACAACACAAGAATATTTTTATCTACAGAATAGAAAATACTTACGTATGTGAGGGGAAATGCGTGGGGCATAAGAGCTAATATAATTAATCACCAAGTTCTTTAGCACAAACCGCAAGGAATGATTTTCAAATGAAACAAGCTGGACTTTCAATATTTCCTAATGGTAAAGGTCCAGTTTGTGGTTCAACTAGGTGCGGGTCGGTTATAAAGCGCCTCTCCTTCAAGAGTCCAATCTATTGATTAGTATTATCCATTCATGTTGCTCCTAAAATAATGACCTGTCACATGGGCTGCTTGGCAAAAGGTTCCATGTGTCATGGTGCACAGAGTGACAAAAAAAATTAACCCCCAATACCAACAAATGGTAAATGCCACCACCATTAACCATCATCACGACCATCAACACCACCACCTCTCCTATATCACCACCACGATTCCACACCGCCACTGGCATCGTCACCTACATAATCCCCACCATCACCGCCATCACCACCATCATCACTGCTACCACCTGCTCTCAGCACAATCACCACCGGAAGTGACATTACCACCATATATCACCACCATCACCATCATGATCACCACTATCACTTGGTTCACCACCACAACCACCACCACTTCCACCACTGGCATGTTACTAGCATGACCATCACCACCACCGTCACTACCATCAGTATCAACTACAGCAATCACATTGGGGGCGCTAACTATCTCAAATGAAAACTTTGTCTTTGTATGCCTTTGCAAAGGTGAGCCCCCTTGAAATTTTATCTTATACAGCATAAAGAGAAATCTGTGATGCATGCAACTGTAAAATTTTATTATCAGTATTATTATTATTATCATTATTACTATAATTATTATTATTATTATTATTATTATTATTATTATTATCATTATCATTATCATTGTTACTATTATTATTATTAATAATACTCGGCATTTGCAAGACAATACAAATGAATGATCAAAAACAGAAAGACAAACAAAATAAGCGCAATATAAGGCTTCGAGATGTCAGGCTTTCCCGGATGCACTGCCCTAAAAGTTGCCGGGTTTACAGTGGAGAAACAATGTCATATCGTAGGCCCATCTTTCAATGATAGGATTTCCCCTTTCTATCATCTTCATCCCAATTTTCATCTTGTTATTTCATTTTCCTTCTTCATTTTCGTCTTTTTTCTCTCTTATTGCCTTTCTTTGTCTTCTCTTTTATAGCTTTGTTGATTTATCTTCCGAAAGGATACCCTTCATAATACCCTTAATTGATTTTTTTTTTCTGTTTGTGTATCACGCACGGCGTATGAAGGTCTGACTATATATATAGGTTTTCATATACCATAACGAGTCTCAATTGTCATCCTGGGATAACTCTCCACCCTTACAGAGGAGTTTGTTGGTGCATAGTTCGATACTCTTTGTACTGGCGAAGCTCGCTATACCGACAGTTTAAAAACCCACAGTCGCACCTTAATGTGAGAGTCATATCAGATAAAATTACATTATAATAATTAGAGCAAAGTAATTTCCCTACTCTTTGACTTTGCAGTTGTTTGTATTTGGAAAATTCACAGGTTGTTTAAAGGGAGATTCCAGGCGATTTTCATAATTTTACATCATGTAGTACATAAATCAATAGCTCCATGTATAGATTTGTGGAATTTATTGTGGTTCTTGAGCAGAGAAACAATACTTTGAAAAACCGTAAACGAATTACACTGAACAAGGATGATGACATAGGAGGTTCACATATTCCAGAAATGATAGCGGTGTAATTCCATTACAATACCGCTTGCTTGCGAGTTCACCTGTGTATAATCTATGCATGCTTTCTTCTTTTGTTCTGCTTCCAAGAGCCCCAAGTCATGCATTCTAATGGGGAACCTGCCATGTCATCATCCTTGTTCATTGCAATTTGTTATAAATTTCAAAAATATTCTTATTTTTCATCCCAATTATCATAAATACTGAAACTCTGTCCTCAGTATAACTAATTTATAGTGGTTCAAATGTAAAAATATGAAATTCATCCGGAGGTCTCCTTTAAGGACTCGCACCCCCTTCCCCCAAAAAACCCAACTCAAACCACCACCACCACCGGCGCCTCCGCCACCAACAACAACAGCAGCTGACAACTAACGTTCCGTCGGATGGAATACAATGAGGGGCCCGCTCTTTTCGTAAACGTGTGTATGAGTGTACTCATATTGAGCATTGTTAGGACAGGTGTGGGCTGGAATCATTGTAAGTTTCATCATTCGCATGCCGTTGCTAAATCGTCATTGCTAAATGATCTTGCATGCATCGGGTGGAAATAACAGGTTTTGCCTGACTGTCCCTTTCTGATCGAAAGTGCACGGAGTTGGCGGGAAAGTTTCGAGAGTCATGGCAGACGATTCGAACATTGAGGTAAGTGCGTGAAGGTAGCTGTGATATCGTGAGGTTGGTGTTAATGTTTTGTATGAGATTTGTGTGCTGGGCAGGTATGTCGCCTATTCAAAGTAATTGCTTGATTAGCCCGACTGTTCAAGCAGATCTTAATCAATGTGGGCACATTTATTTTTGCACAGACTCGACAGACGGGTCTTGAAAATACGGAACGCAGCTCATCGATGAGTACACAATGTGTAGTAATGTAATGAGACTTGACAAATAGCATTTTAGCTCTACGTACGTCTATATCCTACAGACATTGTGCCAACTGCTCTGGGTCTATAAATGGAAGTAAATTACTGGTGCTGAAGCATGGAGTTCCGGTAGTTAAGTTAGACAGCTCGTTTATTCCAGGGCACTGATTATTTACTTCACTGTAACATTACCGATGGCGATGACTGCGGTAGGGTTTTCATGTGTTAACAATACATGCAACTACGACGGCGCGGTAACAGAAGGAATAATCAGGCCTCAGGGGTCCGTTTCATGAAGTCATCACATGATAGTCTGTTATATTTAAATCTCAGAATGGCCAAAGTCGGTCAAACACATGTAGCTAATACTAGTAAAGTAAAATCCATTTCATGAAGTCTCTCTTAACGTACATGTATGTCTTATGAGCGAAAAGTCTCTCATAACACTTACATCGAACGGACCCTTCAGGTTCATCTTATCGAACAGTGCAACCTGAAATTAGGTCTCAACCAAAACTATACGATCCCTTTAAAGGTTTGAAGGGATTGTATAGTTTTGGTTGAGACCTAATTTCAGGTGTGTTTTTTTTTATGAGATAATGAGAAACCTCTTATGAAATATGAAAGAGCATGTAATTCTATGAGGAATTCAACGTTTATTTGATGAAAATTGGTTTTGAAATGGCTGAGATATCAAAACAGAGCGATTCTATTAGTGTGGGACCCACATTTTATTACGGTCGCGTTGTTTTACTTTGTTTTCGGATGTTTCAGTCATTCCAAACTCAATTTTCATCAAATAAACTTTGAATTCCTCTTAAGATGGTATGCTCTGTATACTATTTCATAAGTGTTTTCTTGGTATCTCGCAAAAAGTTAAAAGCCCGATTCTCATCTCCACCAATACTGTACCATCCCTTTCTACTGGTAGTGTTTATATTAAGTGCACTGAATCTCTGAAATGTCACAAGATGAGAAAAATCCCTGAAAAACATCAACAACGACGACAACATCAGACATACTATCTCGGCGTTTAGACCTTGTAGAGGAAGAAGTGCGTTTCCCTATCCATTTCCGTTTGATTGTTGTATGTGGGACTTTTTTTTTAGAGTCACCTGGGCTGACTAAACATGCCTAAAACTGACAGCTGTGTGTCAGCCAGTAAGGTCAAGAAGATTGATAATGGGAAAGAAAGTTTCGTTGGTTCTTAAAGGAGCTGCCGTGGTCCAGAGCACGGAAAGACCACTGATCAACAACGGGGTTCATGGTTCGAGTCCCTGTTGGTTGTACAACGTACTCTCGTTATAACGAACACGATTACAACGAAATGCCAGTTACAAACGACATAAGATATCGTGACTATGTTGTTCAGTTATTACGAAATTTTGTTATGACGGAAGAAAATCGCCTGTCCCGAGGATTTCGTTATAACGGGATTACACTATAACTGTAACCTTTCATAGGCAATGCACTTTGAATGATTCTCTTTTGTTAAGTGCCTCATCCTTAGGATGAGCCTGACAGGCCTTAGTCGCGTGTTTGCATGCATAAAACATGTACTAACATTCAAATCTTCCTTAGCGGCCACATATTATCGTATCATAAAACATATCATAATTCGCTGGATTATTTTCTGTGTTATATAGAAGTAGAAGAATATTGATGGAGAGAAACAAATTATTTTAGATGTCACTTCGGCATACTAGTAATCAGTCTTCGGATATCGTTGGTGTCATATGTTTTCTCATGATTGTCATCATTGTTTCAATCTTATGTTCTCTTCAAAATTTTGATCATGGCAAATGGTATATGCGTGAAGTCCATATCTTCTGCGATTCTCCCGTATACACGTCTTTTATGTATGGTGTACGGCTGCCCATTAAATCCATACCCTCCCCCTCAAATAAAAAAAAAGAATTACAATAATAACAATGAAAATCTATGGATGAAAAAACAAAAACGGCTTGTGAGTCTGTTTATAAGCTCTTTTTCATATTGCAGTGCACTATCATTATAATCAGTCATAGCACGGAGTTATCGCAGATAACTTCTTGCTCATAATAGACGATACTGACACGAAATATTATTTGATTGTATGAAATATCACCAAGGAACACTCCATGTAAAGAGAACTATCTCCAAACTAAGTACTTTCTTCCATGCGGCAATCCCAGTATAGCTTCGTATAAGAGCTGCCAAAAGGGATTACTGCATCAAGGTATCAAGGTATCGCTGTGAACTAATTCCTATCCCCCGTTTATTCAGTAACGCTGGACTGTGTATAACAAACAATATTAGTGAATAACTCAGTGCAAGTGGTTCTCTCTTAAGTCGCCATCGCAATCTATTAATGGAACTACTCTCGTGCATAAACTACGTTTCGAATCACTTTCCAAGTATCTAACCTTCATCTAAATTGAAGGGTAAAGGTCTTTGTAGCAAAAACAGAAACAAACAAACAAACAACAACAACAAAAACTATACTTGCACTGTTATACTGGAATTGTCCCTTTTCCACCCATGTTTATTGTTTCTGTTTATGATATACATTGTCACATGTTTGTATAATTGGAACGACAGTTCCACATAAGTGATAACAAAAAAAGGTATGATTTTACACAGTCGCAATATACTATAAATTTGAGTTTGTGTATAGGCAGAATGTTAACATCAGGTTCAAGGATTTGGTTATGTTGCGATTTTGTATAAACCGAGGTTTATTTTAGTCATCGGGGATTCTTTCCGGTCATACTGTCATATTGTTATAACTAAAGTTTGATGGCGGCTACCCCGGGCACATTTTGTGGTGTGGTCACGAGGTCTGTTGTAATGGTGCAATCAGGGGGGTGTTTCATCAACGTTTGTCGGCGCTGACAACTTGAATCACCATAGTAACAGTCAGTGACCAGAGCATCTCAGCCAATCAAAACCAAGGATTTTGCTGAAATTGGTCAGTGCCGACAGTTGGCGGCGCTGACAAGCGTTGATGAAACACCCCCCCCCCCCCCCAATGTATACCTATCAAGTATGCATATGGCCATTTTTACAATCAGTGGTGTAAAACACAGTGTTGGCACTAATTGGTGTATAACTTTCTTATACACTGACAGATATGCATTATTTTTTCTCATAAACTTACCACCCACAGTGTCTACCTTGGGTACCTTAATGAACTTTCCTCTCTTTTTCTTTCAGATGTGGCAGGCACTTACATGCTTGAAATCCAACACATTTGGTGTACTCACTCTGACATAGTATTTTTGTCAGAGCTAGCATATTAAATTGTTTATTCCTTTTCATTATTTTTGTTGCTGTTGTGATAGACAGGTATCCAACATTAAGAACTATTATGTTTACCAGGTTCTGCTTTGTCTTCTTTAAATACTGAAATTGTCCAAACTTTATGTTTCGGAGGTGACATTTTCCGTTAACAATTAACCCCTCTTTTGAGTTAGCTCTTGTTCACAATTATAAAATTCAACTTTGCTAATTTCCATCAAAACAGAATAGTAATCAATCTGACTTAACTTTGATCCAAAGATTATTTAATTCAAATAACTTATCATTTTTTGGTGAGCGTTTATAAATTTATGTAACTTTTCCGTTAACATTTCTGTCACCTCCGAGACAACGGATTTATGTATTTAATTTTTTTATTCTTGACATCAGTTATACATTACATTTGCAAAAATGTAACATATCCCCTCACATTATCTCTGAAGGAAGGTAGTAGAAATATAGCCTGTTGTTTTCATTTCGGAGCAATTTACAATTTTCCGTTAACACTTGTCACCTCCGAAACACTTGTCACCTCCGAAACAACAAGCATATTATATTTGATAATTTCTTGAAGACAAAGCAATTTTGTTTGATTCTGCCCAATTGACAGGAATCTCTTTTGGATGACAATAGTAATATGGCAACAGGAAGTGAGAATTTTCTAGGGATTAAAAAAAGATCCAATAAAAACTAAAAATTACTGTTTCGGAGGTGACAAAACACTGTTAACAAGATTTTTTGTTCATTTCTGTTGAAGAGAAACCATATCATGTACACCAATGGTTTCATTTATTTTAGTAACATAAGTCTCAAAGTGAAGAAATCAACTACCACACTCTCACTCTTTTTTTTTATTACTAGACTGTACGTTTTAGGGCAAATTTACATTTTTTCACTTTTTTTAACAATGAGAATGCACAAAATACACCCTTCTGTTGTATATATAATATTGTAATCAAGATCATTTCTCCTGCTTTAGTTAAGTAAACATATAGATGCTTTCATCTTAGAAGCTTGATATCCAACAAGCAATTTAGTTGTGAAGATTTATCAATCACAGCTTTCCATGTAGGTTGCTTTTTCTTGTGTTTCGGAGGTGACATTGTTTGTTAACACCATATTGTTATGTGATAGTGAAAGGCAAGACTTCAGTTCCTTTTCACTATCTATTAACCTTTTCTAATACTTTTAATATCTACAAAATCCTCACAACAGAAGTGACTTGTTTATACATAGCTCACCCTTGATACCAAAGTGATACATGTGGCAGTTCATGCATGCCCTAGTCCACAATCATTAAAAAAAAGAATGTTTAAAAAAAAAAAAATCATCAAATAATCAAACTTCACAAAAAGGCCACATGCCTATAGCTGGTGCACAACTTGTTCTTGAATTCTTAGTTGTTGTTTTTCCACGTACAATGTGGTAATCATAAACAAAAGTATGTGATTTTTTTTTTTTTTATATGACAATAATTATTGCATTTTCCAAGTTGAACCAACTGTTTATGACATTGTATTTTTTAAAGATTATTCAAGTTATGTGACAACTAAAGTGAACAGAGGAACCGAGGACTGGAAAGGGAAAGATAAAAAAACAAGATTTGTAGTTCTATTTCAGTATAATTTTGATGAGGTGTTTACCTTGTTTTGTTATTATGTTTTATCTCAGAATTTGGCTTTAAGTACTGGAATTTCAAGGAAAAGAAAATGGTTTCTTAAAGGACAAGTCCACTTTCATATACATGTGGATGGAGTGAATGCAACAACATTAGTATAACATATCATTGAAAGTTTGGGAGAAATTGGACAATCCATTCAAAAGTTATGGGTTTTTTAAATATCTGCGCAATCACTGCTGGATGAGACGACTACGACAGTGTATGATGTCACATGCATACAACGATATAAGGAAAATATAAGTGAATTTCACAAAACTTTACTTTTTGAAAAAAGTGCACATTTTTTCAACTTGCTCTGATGTATTTTAGGGCAATATTATTCACCCTGCCTTCCAAAAGAGAGAAGTCATGTGTTCTTTTGTTATAAATGCAAGAAAAGTGAAAATACAGAATGTTGTATTTTCTTGATACTTTCTCTATATCCTTGTACACATGTGACATCACAAGCTATAGAAGTCTTCTCATTCAGCTTTGACTGAGCAGAAACTTTAAAAATCCATAACTCTGGAACGGATTGCCTTACTTTCCTCAAACTCTCACTGATGGGTAAATATTGCTATATTTACTCAACCCTCATGTCTATTGAGGTGAACTTGTCCTTTTCCAGTTTCGGTCCCTTATAGGTTTATTTGAGACCAGTTTGTGTCCGGGACCTTCTGCGAAGTTGATGGGGAAAATTACTGAACAAACACAAATTTTCCCCTCAAGTTCACAGAAAAGCATTATGCTGCTCTCTTCAGCTGGGAAACACAAACTGTTGTCTTAACCAAACTGTAAAAACCTGTGAAAGATTAGTATGAATTACAATCTCAAACAAAATATGAGCTGGTATCTATTATCATGAAAGAGAATAAACAAACAAAATAACAAGTAAGAACTGAAAGAAAGAGCTTATATTTTTTGAAAATTAAAGCCATGAGGAAAGACATGAATGTTCACTAAATAGTTAACACCTGAGAAGTTGGGTTGTCTCTGTGTTGTGTCACCCCAAAAACAATAAAATGGTTTTTCTTATACTTTTTACTCTCAAAAATGACTGTTAAATATGCATGATTTGCAGGTAATTTTCAATCAATTCAAAATGATATGTAAAATATATTTTAGTAATGTCAACAGTTTAAATGAATCTGGTGTATAGAAAATTTATCCCAGATGAACCAAACACCATTCACCAGTATTATAACATTTGTATGGTGGCTATCAAGGATGATGAAGAATTCATGAACATCCTTGAATTAATCTATTTATAAAACTATGTGCAAACAAAAACGTACACAAGTCAAATAAGAATTTTTGCTTTTGGTATTCATACCGTATGTCCCCGCCAAAAAATTACAGTGGTATCCTCCTCCGCAATGATAACTTTAAAGATCTAAAATACAATGTGAGGGATTGAAACTTTAACTCATTGCCCACACCTTACAGAAAACCCCATTCAATTTGCTTCAAAGGTCAAAGAGAATTTAGGATTTTTGTAGAGCATGTGAGGAATCCCTTCCCTCCAAGTTCTGCAAGTGTTTACACATTAACATGCAGTTCCAAGAGCATCCAAGTGCTAAACTTGGAAGAATCAGACTCCTGACATCCTTTATAACAATCCACATTTCTTTGAGACCACGTAACCAAATTGACTGGGGCATTCTGCAAAATAGAGCTAAGATGTTATGATTTAAGACCCCAAAGTAGAATTTAGCTGATTTAATCATATTGGGTGCTATCAATGCAAAAGTCTAATTGCAAATTTTTTTGGGGGGACATACTATATGAATACATGAACACAATGTTAACATTGAATGTCACCTCCGAAACAAAGTTATTTTTCCCTGGTGCTGCGGAATAAAATATTCTGAGAGTAAAGAAACATTACTGAAATGATCTTACACCCTCATTTCAATTTAAGGTAGAAAATGGAATGCCATGTCTCTTTGGGTTACAATATCTAGTTTATGTCCGTTATATTCTTACTGTAAATTAATATTTTAAAACAATGTTAACATTGAATGTCACCTCCGAAACGAAGTGATTCTTCCTTGGTGTTGTGGAATAAAATGTTCTGAGAGCAAAGAAACATTACTAAAATGATCTCAGACCCTCATCTCAAGTTAAGGTAGAAAATGGAATGCCATGTTTCTTAAGATTTCAATATTTAGCTTACATCCTTCGTCCAATTGGAAGGCAAACTACCGGTACCCGTGCTAATTAATGAAGTGTAAAAAAACACTTGTTCTGTGTGGTTTATCTGCTTGAAACAGGAGTTAATTTCTTGTTCTCGAGTTATAATTACTAGAAACATTGATAAAAAGAAGAAGTTTTTGTGTTATTCTCACTTATTCTCAAAAAAAGTGAGTGTTAATATTAATGTCACCTCCGAAACATTCTAATATGTTAACTGTCACCTCCGAAACATCCATGTGTGAAAAATCCAAGTTTTAAAGAAATGATTGGAATTTCATTTAACCTACATAGGAAGGTAGCCCTTCTTAAAGACTTGTCATAGTAAGAGTTTGACCTGGCCTGCCCTCCAATAAATAGTTGAAATCTTAAAAATTACATGTCAATTGGTATTTTTAGCAAAAATTTATAAATCTCATGTATTTTTTTTTTAATTCACTTTTTATTCAACCCCCAAATAGTTTTGATTCACAAACTATATATTGTTGTTAACCATATAAACTTTGCATGGTGAAGTTTGACTACAGAGTTTTGTCAATATGGTGCAATTCATGAAAGCAAAATTTTGCTTAAATTTACTTCAGGTACCAGGGTTTTCCTTAAATTACACCAATAACCCTTCAGCTTTAAGGTCTGAAATGTTATTTTTTCAAAAATTTGAATACTTTCAAACAGGAATCAAACAGAATAATGAAAAAATATTTTGTTTGAAATTTTGACCCTCCGAGTACAAAAGTTACACCACTGATCGTAAAAAAGGCCATATTCCATTTCGTCTTTGACAATGTGTTCATCTCGCGCGTTTTGACAAAACCAGTGTTTCCTTGAAAAGGTTGTTTTCTTGAACAAACATACAAGTCAGCCTACAGGCTCACGTATCGGCGAATGAAGCATGCACAACTGTCGAACTCTATCCATTGGGAAATTGTGTATCAAGCCAATGTATTCATTTTTAAGTATGTGCAATTATGTATGTGTTTGTATTTGTTTTTTCCTTGGGACCTGGCAGGCTTTACAGCCCACCTGGTTCTATTGAATACATTTCTGTCTTGGAATGCAGTTAGCATGCAGTCGTTGTTGGTGCCACAACGCGCACAGCTGCGCTGTCACAAAACCCCTTTGTTCCAAATATGTGCATGAAATGTCAATGAAAATGCCAAATGTTAGTGCATGTATACCATCCCCCGACAGACGAGGATGCTCCTGGGGAGTGTTTCATCAACGTTTGTCAGCGCTGACAATTTCAGCAAAATCCTTGGTTTTGATTGGCTGAGATGCTCTGGTCACTGACTGTTACTATGGTGATTCAAGTTGTCAGCGCTGACAAACGTTGATGAAACATCCCCCTGGATTCTACTGCACTGTAACTCGAGTGACTACCGTGATTCGTGAAAAGGGGAAATTCATCTCAAAGATAGTAATGGCTGTTAGAATGCCAAAGAATCATCAATCAACATGTCTTGACATTGTCCTACATCATCACGCGTCTGTATAATGTAGGCATATGATACGAGAAAATGTGAAATTGTGGCACTTCACTCAAAACAAGAACCAGTTTTCCACATGATGGGAAATCTGACTTAGTGGGAATCTTTTATTTCCTGTTTTTCTCGACCTCTGAACTCGGGGCGTATACTGGCCACACCCTCAACTGGATTCGTCACTGACCACTTTTCTGTTGTTGTCATGTTTGTGTTTTACTTTTGCTTTTGTCCTGCAAATTTGTATACCCATAAGCTTTGGAAAGATGTCACCAAAAGAGTTCAGACTCAAAGTATCTATCTATCTATCTATCTATCTCCATCTCTATCTATATCATCTCCCTTTATTTCGATCTCTCTCTACTTTAATGTCGTTTGCACTTACGATAAAACTAAAACAAGCTGGGCTATAACACCGTGCTCTCTTGCCCTTTCAGCAAATTTTGTCTTCTAGCAGTGGCGGATCCAGAGGGGGGCGCAACCGGCGCACGCCCCACTCCTTTATTTTTCGTTAAAAGCAAAAGAAATAAAAAGAAAAAAAATGAAATGAAACCCGGAAGTGGCACCAGAAATATTAGTCACGCCCCCCCCCCCCCCCTTTACAGAATTCCTGGATCCGCCCCTGTTCTAGACATATCTTGGTGATAGATATGGATCTACAGTCTTAAGGTTTGTTGACATGCTCACATGTTGACCTTAAAGCATGAATCAGTTTAGAAAAAAAATGTGCATATCAATTAGGACGTCTTTGCATGTAATGCTTTTTTGTTTAAAACAGGAATTCAGAATATTTCAGTAGAGGGAAGGCATATTCATTTTGGAACTGTAACACTGCTAGTTGACGAGACACGCTTTATATTTGTATTGAATTAAATTGTATGCTCCTAAAGAGTTGAATATGTTTGCAAAAAAAAAAATATTGGTCCGTTAAATCCTTTGAGTATAATACTGTAATACACGTCTACGGTTACTGCTATAGTAAATCCCCGTCAACACTGCGAATCACGGACAAATAATTTTCTGCGAGAATAGACGCAGATCTCGACGTAATTATGGTTTGCTCTTGGCGATTCTCGGCTTTTAGTTTCGTTTGTAATTTTCCCTTTTATGTTTTTCGCGTATTATGGTGGCCTCTGAGTTTCATTCAATTCCACTGTTTGACGAAGTATTGTAAATGATTCGGGTCGCGATTGGCTGTAGATATTTGATATTTGTTGACGCCTCCTTCAGATGAATCAAGTTTCCCCATGATTTCACGCGAACAAAGGCAAATGGAAGCATTTGATCAATAAACACCTCCCACTCTTTTTCGACTCTGGATGTAACCGCGTCGCTGTGTTCACTTAATAGCTCTATTAATGCATGTTTGGATTTACTGTACACAGTTGGGCTTGCCGTACATTTTGCTTCGTAATAATGTAGGCCAAAGCATAATGTATAGGGTACGGATACCCAGCCTCAGTCTATGGAATTAACACCAACGCCACCACCACCTACAACCACACATAACTTGATTTTTAAAAAATAATAATAATTACTGGCATTGTGGAGGATTTAACATTAGCATGCCTGTACAGTGACGGGACGATTAAACTGCACATTGCTTGAATATGAGACCATTCTGAAGCGAATAATTTTCACACAACAATAGATATATGATGTACTCTTAAATGAATCCCACAAGGATTGGAACAATCATCCCCAAGCATTCCCACTGATTCCCACTGATCAGTTACTAACATTTCTGCGATACTCCACCGTTTTGAGTGTTACGTGCAGGCAGATACTGTAAGGCGTGTGCCAAATGATATCACCAAGATTGGTAGTATTGCAGCCCAAGCAGATAGGAAGCAGGGATGCCCAGTTCAAAAAAATTTTATGAGTGAGATTTTCATGACTCGGCATCTCGGCATGCGAATGTGCGCGCGAGCGAGGGTATGGGAGGGGTTCCCCCCCCCCCCCCCCGTGGCCTCCCACGGTAGGGAGCTCTTTCAAATTTTAGCTCTCAATGGTGCGATCAGGTGCTGAAAGACAAAAGGGAAATATACCTTCAATTGCAACTATCACTTTAATCTTTTGAGCTATGCTCATTATTATGGGCCCAAGTTGCAGACTTCGCCCGATGCTTGAGAAAAATAGGTGTCATGCGTGAGATCGTGAGATGGCCCCTAAATGCTTGAGTCTCACGCAGAATGCGTGAGACTTGGTAGCTCTGAGGAAGTAAAAACGTCATGAACAAAATTTCCATCTGGCGTTTGAGAGTGTTAGACAGGAATATTTTACACCCCCCCCCCCCCAAAAAAGAACAAACAAACAAACAAACTAGGTACGGTAACTAATCAAAGTGAACGAAGCAACATGAAACAGCCGAGCCTGTTTTTTGACAAGTCAAAAAAAAAACCAAAAAAACACGTGATAAACAGTCCCAAAATGTTTTGCGTGCATGACGAGTCGTTACGAAACCTCATCATGACTACGAGCCTAAGTTTATTTTTTCATATTAAAAAAAAAAAAAAATTCTGCTGGGCAAATGTATTGCAAAATATCCTCCACGCTCAGGTTCAGAACAGATGAAAACGTATCCTGCAGCCATGGCTATGGATATGCACTAAAACAGCTTGAAGCAGATGGTAAAATACTGATCACAATCATTGGAGATGTAATACATGTACACTATAATGTGTTTACACATGCAAATACATACCAACATACAAATATATATACTAGGTGTTTCAAAAAACTTTTCCTACTTTTGATTCTTAATAATTAAAAAACTATATATCAGATAGCATTGTCATTGATATGAGTGATAGCTGAATAGTGTACAATTTGGTTGGAGGTGGTTTAAATATGAAAACATAAATCAGTTTCATGAAATCCATGATTAATTTCACAGTTAGGTTCCAGATTTTGCTCTATTTTCAACCCTCTGTACAAAATTTCACTTTGCACAGGGGTCTATGGGTGTGTATGGGAGTGTGTGGTTAACACCCTGACAGTGGTCCTGAACAATAGCCAGGGTTTGAATGCTTCATTATTCATTCATGAGAAATTCCACTATCACAACTAGTCTTTATTCAGCCTCTGGCAGTATCTGTTTAAAGTCAAACGCCTGCCGATACTGTCGTTGAGTCGTGACAGTGCTCTCCCTACTTCTGAAAAACGAAATTACAATGAATACCTTCTGTTCTGTCGTAAACATGGTGACAGGAAGCAAAGAGTATACACTTGTGTATATGGAGCGTTAAATTAATCTACTGTGAAACAAATCGCCCCAATGATAAATGCTGCTGAACTCTTTACCAAAAATGATCTCTTTTTATCGAAAAAGCGAAAAATTTGTCAGACTATTTCATCAGTAGACAGTTGTATCAAAATGAGGAACTTTAGATAATTTATTCTTATTTATATCCCAAATTTAGTGATATGTGAGGCAAAATTTGAAAACGATTGCCAGCTGGAACGAAATGTGGTGTTTGCAAGCACTTTACCGTGCATGAATTCAGACTAGCAGTGCCCAGGGCAATCCACATGAATTATTGATTAAGCATTCATGTGCCAGGGAGCACGAGACTGACGCCTAGTCAACAGGTGGTTCAGGCATGTCCATTGTTCAGGGCCATTGTCAGCACACACTCACATACACATCATTGGTTCCTGTGCAAACTTCAATTTTTGTGCAGAGGATTAAAATTTGACCAAAATCTGAAACCTTACTTCAAAATCAATCATAGATTTAATGAAACTGATTTATGCTTTCACGTGCAAATTACCGTCAACCAAATTGTACACTATTCAGCTATTACTCATATCAATGACAGTTTTATCGGATGAATAGTTTTTGAACTATTAATGATCAAAAGTGGGAAATGTTTTTTGAAACACCTAGTATATATACATGTATAACAGCAATAATTAGTTTCTGCTCGGAGTCCTAAGAAAGTATAGATTCACAACAGTAGGTCAATATAAACTCCGTTAGAGACGTAAATTCGACAAATTTTGACACTTTAGTCAAATGTATTGACTTGACAATGTATCGTATTAGTCAAGTGTCAAATGTATTGACTTGACAAAGCCCTATGGGCGAAATTTCGTCGAATTTACGTCTCTAACGGAGTTTATATTGACCTACTGTTGTGAATATATACATGTATATACTGTCTCGCATAATATGGGCAAGCTATGATGGGACAATGACGATGTTCCTCCGTCCTATATTATGTTCAACTTGACTCTAGCGAATAGAATACAATCAAGTCGATTTGTGGCATCTCATAACTGTCAAAACCAAAGTGAGCAACCTAAGATTACTCTTATATAGTTTTATCTCTTTGAGACAGTAAGTATATGGTTCACTGTCACGTGATGTGTACAATACTTCAAGTGACTTGGCCATCTTCTTACTTCTCTTACACACAATCCACAACTAAGAAATCTAAATCATTCTGCCATTCAAGGTTTTAATTTTTCACTTTAAACAAAAAGACAAGACTTACGATTTTGAGGGTCGCGACCCCATTTAATGTATTGTCTTATTACATCGGAGAATCCGCTGGAAAACGGATATGATGTATTAACATCTATATCAATGTAAAATCTTCAATTTTAGTGGCTACAGAATGATGCCATCATCACCGCACGTATTAGTAGCATATACGGTTACGACTGTTACTCTTCTGTGACGGAATGTAAAGCTTTTACATTCCGTAGCTGTTTTACTTTAGTCCGATTTTGGAGAAATTATAGAAAAGTAATTATGACTATTGGTCACTATTTCAGTCAGCGCGATTTAATACCTGAAATGAAAAGGACAATGTGTTAAGAAACCATATAATCTATAAAAAGAAACACATCGCGCAGCCTTCGTGCATGGGTGTGTTTGTGCGTAAATGCATGGTGCATGAATTGGGGCACACTGAACGATCACATATTATCCACAATCTTTGGTGATGTAGTTGAACATTGATATTTAAAAGAAAGGATTAGTGTTGTTTCTCCAACGGACGCAGGCATTTCATCACCAATTTTTGTAATGCATTCATTGCAGGGGACTGAATTTAGAATAGTATGATTATACCCAGTATACAGCCCCATGAGTATACATAAGAAAGAGAACCTAAAACTAGTAACGAATGGTAATAAATGTATGAAGATAGAAGTTATGACAGCGAGGACCACTTTCTTAAATATAACCTCCTTCGAACTAGGTGTTCTGTCCATACCAAGGCTCATCAATGTACAGCGTACCTGGATTCAGCGACTTTTAATAATCATACTGTGGTATACAAAAAACTTTAATGAGTACTAACAGTCTTTGCAAAATCTAAGCGAATATAGTGTATCCTGTATTATGCAGAAATGTATAGTCTGCAGTTCCCTCCAGCAGGTTTGGGTAATATTGGGTAAAATTTTGGCCTGCCCTCAAAATGACAGGCTGGGCTGATGATACAAAATCATGCGAAGGATTGCTGACATCTTGTGCTGTTCACAAAAACAGATTTTGGGAGTTATCTGCTTGTCTGTTTTTGTAATTTCCACATTAGTCTACCCAATACCGGAAACAAAAAGGTCATGGGAATCCTTGCATTTAAGTCAACAACTGCAATGAAAATTCTATTCGTCAACAATGCTACATCGAGATCTCAATAAACGTCAAAATAGATATATCAGGGTTAGAAGTGTGGAGAGACGTAAGTCACGACATCACCAGAAAGTTGATTATGGAACTTAGATTTCGTCTGACTGTGGACTGTTGATAACTGTGACGAAAGTTTCGCTTTGTCTGTGGTTATAATTCTAAAAGGGCTGTCACAACGCAGAGGCCTTCCTCTAGGTGGATCATGTGTAATTTTTCATATTTTCTAAACTTGAATACGTCAATATGTACATGCCCCGACACGTACAACACGTCGGATTTATATCCGTAAAGATACACGTCTGTCTAAATAATGTCTGTATAATTATTTCACTTTGTCTATATTCCTATACTTTTATGTACGCGTGTATTTGTAATTTTGAGTACCTGCTTTAGGTGCATTTCATATATAGAGTTGAACCATAATTCAAAGTATCTTGACATAATAATAGTCAGTATGATGCTTACTGGCTTAGAGAGCATCATATCCAACTCATATCTGACTATTAGAGTGTCAATATCATTAGATGAGAACTGCAGTATCGACTGTCGCAAAATAACGACTGGTTTTTAAATGAAAAAAAAACCCCGGTTAAAACATAATCATCATGATTATATTTCATCATAATGTGTATGTATGTGTGTGAATGACAGGAATGAGATATATCAAAAAGATCCTGTTAATTGTTGTTTATTAGGGGCAGCTGAATGAGGCGTTTGAAATGGGCATGTTGGACGACGAAAGCCCATCCCCTCCGCCGGAACCGCCCGTCCCCCCTCCAGGAGAACCACCGTCGCTCGAGCCACCAGCTAGCGACGGATATCCCGCGTCGTCGCCGCCGCCTCCCGTAGAAGGGGAGGACCTCCCGCCGTCCCTCGATGATGTCATACCGCCCCCACCGGAAGAACTGCCCCCTCCTCCGCCACCCGATTCCCCCGCACCAGGTAAGACATTGCACCATTTTACATGCCACCTCCAGAAGACCACCGTTGTTCAAGTACAGACAGGAGTAGCGTTGCCATCTTTGCAGCAAAGTTGTTTGTTGTGATGTCAGGGATTAGACTGTAGTATATCATTGAAGTACGTGAAAAACAAAATGAGACACTGAATGGTGAAAGCATGTGTTCGCCTGTGCAAAATAATGTTCCTGTATGCTGTTATCATTAATTGTGCGTGTGTATTTGTGTGCATGTGCGTACTCCATAGATTGCTCCATCTTTTTTGGGTGAAGAGATTAAGTTTTGAAATTTCAGCAGGATTTAGCGCTGTGCATCTTAAATTCAATGAAAATAAAACAAAACAACCTTGCACGATGGTATAGCTTTTCAAGAAACACTCGATAATCTCTGATTACCGTGGAATGTAACATATACACACTATTTACTTCAAACCCATTTTTTTTCTTTTTTTCATAGTGTGGCACCGCGTCAAGAACTGTTATTATCATAGGATGAGGCATTCAGGTATTGTCATTTTTGACATGCATTGTCTTGATAATAAAAGTCCTATCAGAACAATGTTGCTTTGACACTAGGCGTCAAACTGCGTTTCAAATGTACATATACAGACGCAGATTTTCCACATCTCCCATCAAAAACAAAACATTACATGTACAAACAAAGCAATAAAGCAACTATATATCAACCCCCAACCCTTTACCCTCTCTCTGTCTCTTTAGCTCCCCATTCCGCTGAGCCAGAACCGACACCGTACGACCCCAGCACGCCCCAAGATAATATGGGCGAAATCGGCGCAGAGACTCCCCAGGACCCGACGCCTCTTGAGCCCAACGAACAAGATCCCCATATCTACGACCAGGTGCCACGGGAGCCCGAGGACGAGGTGGAACCACAGAATGCAGACACCAAAGTAGACATCGAGGACGACAACGACGACGTGGAGCACGACACGTCGTTGCCGGCATCGACGTCAGATTCGGGGAAGGACTCCGCCATCCACAATGCAAGCACGCTGCCGTCATCGCACCCGATAGGCGGGGCGAATGACCTGACAAAGCAGAACGGCGGCGGTGGGGAGATTCCTTCGAAAGAGACAATGAAGGCGGTGTCGAGATACCGACTGGAGGCCGTCATGTGGGTCCTCATTTTCATACTGGCAGCCGGTGGGATCGCGGTCGTCTTCTACTTCGCCTACAGCATCGTACTCGGTATGATATCCTCTATTAGATGAATGACCTAATAGAGATGACAGCGGCATCTTTTCAATATCAAATTTGTAAATCTGATTTTTTTTTCCCATTTGATTTTTTCACCATTTATTGTCTCTAGGACTACTCGTGAAGAAGTGAAGTGTTCTAATTCCGAGTTGTCTGCTAGAAATTACCTTTTACAAATAAACTTAAGTTGGCTGCTGCAAACAGCGTCGTCAACAAATATTTTCTCTTCTGAAATTATTCAGAGAGGCCGCATAAGGCAGGTGACCACTGAAGACATAATTGTGGTCGTCTATGGGTGCGTTTATCAACTCCTTTTCTCGGCAGAAACAGCTTTTCCAAACAGCTTTCAAGGAATTTTTACGAGTTGATAAACGCAAAGCTGTTTTGAAAGCCCTTTCGGAAAGCCTTTTCGAAAGGGTGCGATTATCAACTCTCCTTTTCTCGGCAGAAACAGGTTTTCCAAACAGCTTTCAAGGAATTTTTACGAGTTGATAAACGCAAAGCTGTTTTGAAAGCCCTTTCGGAAAGCCTTTTCGAAAGCCGCAAATTTGTGGCTTTCCAAACAGGTTTCCTAAACAGGTTTTCAGAAACCTGTTTGTAAAAGCCTTTTGAAGTTGATAAACGCAAAGCTGTTTTGAAACGGCTTAGTAGTATTGTACTGCAGTTACGAACAATGCACGCCTTACGTATTATGACCTCTTCTCCTCGGATCGAATTGCGCAATGCAGCTGTGCAGTGACAGGCCAGTTATCGTGTTCGCTAAGAGTTGATAAACGCAACTATTGTGGAAGGCGTTTCTAAAGGGCTTTGGAAACGGCTTTGGAAAGGGCTTTGGAAAGGGCTTTTGAAAGCCGTTTAAACAGGGGAAAGTTTTTTTTTTTAAATTTATGTAAACAGGGGAAAGTTGATAAAGCCAGCCAAAGTCTCATGCCGCCACTCAGAAATATTTGAAGTATGTGCTAAACTGGAGCTGCCTCACAGATAGGAAGACAATTGATTCATGTGGCATTACATCATGACTCGTCACTCTCAAAGGAAGATATGTCTTTATGATAGTAATTGCTTTTCGCCGTCTCTTCTTAGAAAACAAGCGGCACATTAATAGTACAGGGCTTTAGAAAGGGCTTTGGAAAGGGCTTTCGAAAAGGCTTTCGAAAGCCGTTTAAACAGGGGAAAGTTGATAAACGCAGCCATAGTCAAGCACTCGTTATGACGGGTTTGCCTGTATTCGACGAAGTCTTTGCGCCTAAAGAGTGCGAAATTGCTTTATGGAAATGTAAAGCGAAGCTATCATTTTTTTCTCACACTTGTTGCAAAGTTCTCACACGCGATGTCGCGTCAGTAACACGTAGTTTGAATTTAATGTTTTCATTTGGCGATCAATGAATAATTCAGTTTTGTGTCACATATCCTGGAACGGCCTCGTCCATTCTGCTGTCAGAGGGGTTTGGCATACAGGGAATATATAATCATCATAGCAGTAAAATTGTATGACTTTGAGCTCTTATCTCTGTCCCGTCGTATAACTTTATTTTAAGCATCTTTTAAAACATACATGGAGATGAAATGGATATGTTCCTCACTGGGTATATAATTGGTCCCCTGTGAATGGAGGCAATGTGAATGAAATTTTAGTTATAATAATATAACACGATCAACCTCCCTCAACCCACACACAGTTAACCTCTTTAGGTAACATTATGTCCAGTGTATTTCAGTGATGTTCTTAAAAGACATAAATGATATATGCACAAAGTACGTCTATGCTATTTCAAACATGATGTGTTTAGATCTAGTTATGTCGGTTCTACTCCACATAAAGTCATTTTAATTTCTTCGTTGTCTTTCCCCCTTCCAACAGCACAAACATTTCCAGTGCCGGGTGAGTAACGTATTGTTGCTTATCTTCATTAACCGTGTTGTCAGTGTTTGTATCTTTTCTTTACAATTTTCCCACAACATTTTTGTGCTTGATGAAGGCTCTAAATCAGCGTGATCTATAGAACTTGCTTGCCATTTCGTTTTATTTGCATTCTTACACGGTTACACGCTTTGTGTCGCTGTTAAGTTTTTGTATTTTTGTCTGTTTTGTTAATGTTTGATTATAATTTTTCCTAGGGAAAATTTATTACTATTTTTCAAAGAAAGTACAAGAAATTACACATTGAATTACAACCGTGGCAAAAGTATGGAAAGTAAAACATAAACAGGCAATAATCAATAAGAGTTTCGACAAAAACATACATTAAGTGCAATTGTATAGCATGCCATTTATTGAAAATCCAAGTGATTTTGTTCTATTTCATAAAAAAACATTCATTCTAATTCAAAATAATATCTTAACATTTTTTTTTCAGAAAGGAAATCCAAGACAACTTACATGTTCTAAATTTACAACTAAAATGTAGTATTTTGCATGTAAAGCAACAATATTAAACGCCATGTCTTTTGTTAGTCACATTGATATCACAGAAACATGCAAGTTATGCTGAGTCGAGGGGAAGGTGCATTCCAATGTCTTTGTTGAACATTTCAGTACTTTAGCAATGATTGACAGATGAGGTCATCTGAGGAATATTGGTTTGGAAGGATTTTTTGTGGGCGTTCCCAAGTAATCTGAAGAAAAATAGAAGAAAAAAAATCGTTCAGAATGTATGGAATGTTTCTAGATATTCGTTTCACCGCAAAAATGATGTTGAGGGTATCATAAATCAACACAAATCAGCATGCGTTTGGATTTCAGGGGCCCTTTAGATTCGAAATAGGCATCAAACTTTGAACTTGAACCTCAGAGAAAAAGAGAGGATGTAAGAAATGACGAACATGCGGGAACTGTTCAACATGTTCAGACTCTAACAATGTCCAAGGGAATCCTGAATCCTGCATGAAACTATAGAAGATGCAAGGTGTATCGGTGTACACTGGTGGAACGTGCCTTATACAGTTTGGTTTTGTTCGATTTATGTTTGATAGTAAGAATGGAGGAAACAACATCGAATACACATTTACATGAAAGTATATACTAATTAAATGTGGAAATCAAACTTTGAAGTGCGTTCATAAAACAACGCATGTTGTGATTTTACTCCTATACCCGATATGGCAGACGAGCCCTTTGCCATGCGAGTGTCGCTCACACTGGAGAACCGCTGGATGGACGGACTGGAAATCTCTACAAACCCTGTACACATCAACCTTGCCCGGGAATTCATTACAGGCGTGAGTATAATAATGTCTGTATCAAAATATGGGAGATGATCAAAGTGAGAATCTACTTCATTTTTAAAAATTGATTTGGATGAATTACGATATTATCAACTGCACAAAACAGTGAAGATTTCAGTAACTTCGCTCGAAACTGTCGTCATTGGTCGTGGAAACAAATTTTAAACGTTTTTTTTTTTTTATCACCAATACTGAGAAGAGAAATTCAAGGCCTCACAGGTCTCCCATTTGCTTACACATAAAAATTTCTCACAATTTAACTTTTGGCATGAATTGAATTAGAGGGCATTGTATCCTTTGTACGAACGCCTGATATAGGATATAGATATTCTACACAATTCTAATGTCGTTTGTACTGGGTAACTCATACCTGCATTTCAATAAGGTTATGTGGTTGTGCGGAAGAAATCGATGAGTACTATAATTTTTTTTTCTCTCTCTTATATATGTATATATATATTATATATATATATATATATATATATATATATATATATATATATATATATATTATATATGTGTGTGTGTGTGTGTGTGTGATGTTTTTGCATTGATCAAGCATTGCTGATTGACGTGTGTGTATACAGTCAAGATGAATGTTTTGTCATGTGAAATTATAGAAAGTAAATAAAGATTATTGAAAAACCAAAAAGTGTACATGTGTAGTTGATTTTTGTGCATGTACTCTTTTTTTTTTTTGCCTCTCCCCATACAGGTCAACTCTACCTTCCAAAACGCAAATTCTTCCTTTGTCGACATCTACCAAGGAGCAACCATTTTCCACTTTACGTGAGTACATGACAAATTTGTATTTCTACAAGAAGGGCCCTACCATATCACGGAGACTTAGCTGAGTGTGAGCATGAAACCATGACAAACCAACCGATTGCAACTTCTAATCAACATTGTTCAACGACTTCTTGGTGTGTCGGCATGATTTACTTGACTCTACCGTAAGACACTGTTCGGATAATGAGAGGAAATTTGAGTAATATTGATTATGTCGAGGATGGTGATAATAATGAATATAGTGATAGCAAATGAAAGAAGTATTGATAATGACAGTGATGGGAGGTAACGAGCAAATCTAAACATCGAAAGAGCTCGCTTCAGTTTATCTTTTTTTGCGCTATTGTCTATTCTTTCAGTGAGGTTTCAGTGAGCAGTATGGATTCTTTAAATATTTTCTAAGGTCATAAACATCACTTTATTGTACTCGTGCATCATGAATCGTATGATATTCGAAGATTCACGTTAATCTATGGCAGCAGTTAGAAAGCATGCATTCAGATTTGGTTACTTTCCTTCCTTTCGATGACGTCAGAAATGACATGGGGCTGATTAGGACGTCTTTCCGGAGCTTCTTCAGCGGTCCGCCGAGTGACGACGGCCTCTCGACGGAAGACGCCTTCAGCGGTCAATTCGAGACGGAGTTGAGGGCGGGCTTTATCCACGGCAGGTTCACTTCGCTGAGCATCAAACCCGATGCGCAAATATCGTTTGTCGATTTCACAACGACGTAATTGGAAAAAAACGAAAAGAAGACAAAAAGTGGCAAAAAACTTGTACTGCCAGGGGTGCTTTGATATGTTTTTTTTTAATATTCAGAGAGCAATACTGAATTATATATATTATGTTGTGTCACTTTGATTTTTGTTGGTTACTGGTTTGACCCGGTTAGAATTTCAGCACAAGTAATTCGCAAAATTATATTCGCCGCCAATAAGTAGTAAATTTTTCATGGATACAGATTCATACTGTAACTTTTCATAAATTATGCAGCAGTAGTCACGTGACAGCACAAACTCATTAAATTTTGCTAAGTGCTGATCGTTAACATGATTAACGCGCCCTCGAAACGACCATAAATGCTTTTTCGTTTGTGTTATTTCCCCTACTCACACCACGTGCTGTTGCCTCAGCATATTTTTGTAAAACCTGTTTATGATAGTTGTTTGAATCGAGTTAGAGACTTTGATCCGTTTTTGCAATCATCTGTTTCCCAGAAATCAAGTTTGTTCTTATCCGTACAGTCCAACTCTTTACCACTTACACAGTGTTTAGGCATGAATGTAGACTTATCGCGGCTTGCAGCTCACTTTTCGTGTAAAATCCATTGCATCATGAGCAACCGAATTCAGTGACGTCAATTGCGTTGAATTTGAAAAGAATTTTACAGGGTTGCAACCCTGTAAAAGCTTGCTAATGTAGAATGGAATGGAATGGTGCTAAAAAGCTGTGTAGGGCCTATGTTTACACTCTTCATGTATAATGAGCCCAAGAGAAGCTCAGCCCAAGTCTTATTTACATTAAGAAATGGATGAATTATTTCAAAGATATGTTTATCTCGCTGTGGGCTTGAACCTGGCGTGATGTTACCAACTCCCCCTCCTCCCCATCCTCCCCCCTCCCCCCACGAAGATCTTCTCGAGCAATAAGAAGAGCTGATAATTCAGTTACAGTGTGTAAAATAATGGTCAGACATTGGGAATTATGCAATGATACATGTAATCACATTACGCCGACATTCATATTTCTTTTTCTTGTGTATAGAAGTGCATCCTTCATAGTTGAAGATCAGTACTTGGTCTGTCGGCAGCATTTACATCCGAGTTGCATTTCAGGAGAAAGTCAATCGTCTTTTACTTTCGTATTATCGGAGCAAAGACCATAACCTTTTCTGTGCCAATGAGCAACTATGCAGAAATTTTACATACATGATACCTATGAACCCAAGAAATTTATGTCAACTGTATGTTACACCACGCAGAGAGTTAATCTAAAAAATTTAAGCAGGGAGAGCAAAGGTACCTTTTCTGCGTAAAAAAATCTTGCAGTTGTATTCAAGAGTCATGGCGCCTAAATGATTCACTGTTGTACGTTGAACAACTCCTTCGTCAAGTGAGGGGAAAGAAAAGGAATTAACTATTAAAATGATAGTTATTGCAAGTAACAATGAATCTGTAACCAGGAAAGCAGAGAGCTTTCCTTTCCCTACTCTTCTATTTCCTTTAAACACCTTTATAGTGCTGATCTTTTAGTTGCATTCATTGAACTTTGCTGACATTAAAAGTACTGTATTTGAATCACATCTGACATTTTCCCCCAGCGAAGTTCTTTTTTTTTTCTTCTTTTTATAAGTGAGGCTTTCTTTTTGAAACCCTCGCACGCCAATATCTTGTGATGACAGGTTCTGGTTAACAATTAACGTTGTGACGAAATTATCACTAAATGCTCTTCCAAACGTGGTAACTTAGTTTCTTTGGCAGATTCTTGTTGTTTTTTAACAGAAATCAGGGTGCAAATACGTGGCAAAAAAAAAAATATTTGTCTGAAATATTGTCTTGGGAGTCTAAGCGATTGGCATTATTACGTGTATGTTATGTACAGATTTGATATTTTTGTTATTTTGTTTTTACTGTTAGGTTTGTCGCAGTTTGTCGAATAGGCCTGTATGTGGATAAGGATTGTCAAGGTATATTCGTAAGGCCTTTATAAGCGACATAGACTGACTTTTGCTTTTCCTGTCATTTGATATGATGATCATGGCATGATTGGATGTCACTTCGTTTGGTGAAGTTTGCTGGTCTGTGCTGTAATGTGCAACAAAAACGAAGATGCATTTATGTTTATATGTTTTAATAAGACATCATATTGTTTCTGCCCTATTCCTTCTCTTCCATTTATTTTTCTGATTTCACTTTTCTGTCTCCATTGTTACGACTCGGGTCCGAGCATTATAGGGTTTTTCACAATATTTCGCTTGGTTTGAATGAATGAACATGTATGAACATTTCGAGAAACGAATGAATTAGTCATGAGCGTATGAGCCAACATTTCGTACTTTAAAGTATGACTCTACAGTAGCAGTGAGTTGTTACTTCAGTCCTTGTGAAAGAATGGGGATGGCAGTTTAAAATGGGCCTGCCTGTAATAATAAAGAAAAGAACAACAAACCGAGCAATCCAACCAAACGGAGACAAAACAAAATCCGGATCTCTTCGCGCTCTTTATAAGCCTGTAATCGCACCCTCTCTCCCCAATCTTTCCTTATCTTCTACTCCATCCCATCTCACTCTATTTCTTTTTTCGCTCATAAAATTCTAAAGCGTATAAGGTGCCTTCACAGAAATGTGAACCCAAGGTATATGTTGCGACCTGACACGGAAGTCTTCCATGTACACATTCCGTCTGTTTTCACAAAGCTTTCCTGTTCAAGTCGTATTACTTAAATTCAGTTTTGTCTTCATTAATGTATAATTATGCTATGTATCCAGCGCTGCAGGTACGCTGACTATACATCGTAAAATGTCGGCTATAAGGATTGCACATCATATCACATTAACCAGATAGAAGAGGGACATTTCTATACACTGCTGCATACCCGTGTGACGATGCACATACGATTGGCTGAATTATAACATTGCCAACATTGTGGTTACGGACTCAATGGAGTCATATTATGAATTTGTTTTCAGAGGTAGCTTCCCCTCAGAAAAAAACAAAACAAAACAAGCATGACAAACATTTACTCATAGATATTGCTGTTTGTGGTTGAGGCTGTTGGTTATTACTATAGCAGTAAGTACAAGTTTACAATTTTCCAGACTGTTCTGTTTTATCTGTTCCTTTTTGATGTTATATGTTTTGCAAATATCTCATTTTGAGAAATTTTTGATATCAAGAAAGTTTATATACAAAATAAAGTATGTGTATATATGAGTTTGCTAATCGCTTGTTTTGTTTTTTATCACATCATTTTGTGTGTGTGTGTGTGTGTGTGTGTGTGTGTGTGTGTTTAATGTTATTCCAAATGATTGGAAAATGAGAGACCATTATACACAGGTTTCACTTTAATAATTTTGGTATTAGATTTAAAACTGGGGATCAAATAGGCACATTGTCTAATTTGAATTCTAAGAAAATATCAATTTTAGACAATTTCAGAAAGATTATAATTTACAAATACGAGATTGGTGTAATCAATACAATTTTGGTAAAGAAGAAAGTATGGAAGTATTTTTGAGGAAAAGACGCACAATAATTTGTCGTAAGTACAGGGAATTTCAGTACAAGTCATTACATGGCCTTATATACTATAAACACCTTTATAGATTTGGATTTCCATCTGATAAATTATGTTCTTTTTGTAAAAAGGAGGAGGAGACGTATTCACATATGTTTCTGTTTTGTGAACAAGTTCAAAGAACTTGGCAAGAAATAATAGATTAGATTTGAGGGAAATAGACATCAGTAACTGGAATTTGATTTTTATGGGGATCCAAGGAAATTTCAATAGAATCGAAATATGCAGTTTCATTATTTTCATTATGAAATATATCATATATTTTTACCAGATCAAAAGGAGTGCTTCCTTCAATAAACAAAATTATTCTAATGATGATTATAGATTGTAAAGATCAAGAAAAGGAATTTAGCGATTCCCTGGCAGCATTAGCACTGTAATTTTGTAATTTAAGCATTTGAGTAAGTGAGATTGTGAGCGGGTTCACCGGATATGGGATTGTGTGTGAGTGTGTGTGTGTGTGTGTGTGTGTGTGTGTGTGTGTGCGTGTGTGTGTGTGTGTGTGAGTGTGTGTGTGTGCGTGTGTGTGTGTTGGGGGGGAGTCTTGTTCCCTTCTGTTTAATGTGTTTGTTTCTTTTCCTTTTTTTACATACAAGATTCTTTCTTTTTTATTCGTAATATTGGCAACGTGGAATTTATGTTGTTAGAATGAAATTTATGTTACAGTCATGAAGTAATAATCTTTGTATATTGTTTATATGAAACAGGAAGAAAAATAAAATATTGACAAAAAAAGTGTGTGTGTGCATATGATATCACGAATGGTCGACTTGCAGAGGTTTAAGATGGATCTTTGACGTGTCCAGGTTCCTTGAGGAGACGATTCATTATACTGTTATTGTTTCAAGTCTTCACATCTTAATAAAGTAGAGTCAAACCTGCCCTAGCGGTCACCTGCTGCATACGGCCACTTAACAAATCCCTCCGAGAGAAAAAAAAAAACATATTAAAGACCCTGTTTATAGCGGCCACCTGTCAGCAGCTGCCACCTTTTTCGTCTCCATTTGGTGGCCGCTGTAGACAGGTCTGACCGTATCAGTTTTTAATTCCTCAGATTATAGTGTATATATAATGTTTTCTTATTTGGAAAGAAAATGATGCGGATAGAACTGATGCTTGACACTCACTAATGAGATATGTAAAAAGAAAAAAAAAACTTTCATGTGAGTTGGTGATACAATGAACCCGTCAAGGGTTGATGTATTCGGGAGACAATACTGTATAATGTTGAAGAGCGTTTCGCAAATAAGAGAGCTAGTTTGATCGGAAAAATGTTCCAAAATATACGCCATGTTTCTAGGACCAGCCCATATTTGTTTTCGCGTGTCTGTTTTTCCAACGCTGTGCACATTTCTTTCTTCCTTTTTTCCTACTCTGTTGACTTGGTTTGGTTGCATACACTTTGTGTAAAGATGGGCAACACGGGTGACTGCACACTTCTTCCAGTCTTCCATTGTGACGTCATTATTGCCCACGCCTCATTTTCTATCCCCTTCTGTGTGTTTTTGAGAAGAGGAACGGGGGGGGGGGGGGGGATGGGGTCGGTGAGTGAAGGCATACAAATTGGTCCTATATACATAACAATGGCATTACCTGTGCCCTTTGATATGTGCCTGATACTATACACGCCGGTAACTTCAACAACCAATTTTGTACACTTGAAAAGGAACCCATTCAGAATTCTTGGTGTCTTTTGACCCGAGTTTTCGAAATTGAAATGCCACTTAGTACTGTGTAAGTGGATACGGCTAAGGCCCTAATAGCGGGGACCGACACTAAAAATTGGGCTTTACTTTTTATATCTTTGACCTCAGAGATACCGTCATTTGGATCCAATAGTATCATGTTATCATCGAGTCATTTCCTTTATTGAAAGAGGAGGCCCAAGGGGATCGATTCAAGGTAATGGAATATATTTCCACGTTATTTCAATGGCAGTGTATTGGGTTTCATCCTGAGGAAGATCTACGGACTCACTTCGGTCTCTTTACGGTAAGTAGGCATATACTCGTAACAAATCTGCAACCGGTCCTCATCACGAAATATTCCAATGATCAGTCATACATGACGTTAAGCTTCACTGTGACGGGATCATTAGCTGCATATCGAATGGCTTGTGCTATTTTGTTTCATATCATTATGATTAAGGCACTGTGACTATGAATGAATATTTTCAGGAAAATATATACGCAGGTCAATTTTCTATTGATTCATTTCCGCTTGGAGTAGGGGGAGGGCTAACCTGAAAATATCCTCCACTCTCAAATTTCTATGCTCCTGTTTCTGAGTCCAGATTAACAAAAAAGAAAATCCACTTCAGTAATTCATATTATAATTCTCATACAACAGTCAAGGCCACAGGCACCAATACTGTAAATCGAAATCCCAGTGGCATGAATACAGCTTTAGCAAAGACTGAACGCCTTTTTTAATCATTGCTATATCAGACGTATATCTCAAACACTAAACGATAAAGCTCATGTAACATGTCGGCATATGTCCTCATGACTCCATTCAGGGGGAAACACCCTCAGGTTGTGACCTATAAATATCTTAACTCATTAGCTTAGAGACCAGGCACACACGTATAAGTCAAAGGCGTAAATCCCGGGCGTTATGCTGGTTTGCGATGACTTTGGTTGCCTCCGTATTTAGGTATTTTTGAACAATTCCTGTAGACAGCGTAGACAAACACTACCAGAAATGTGTGTATTTAGATATTGTGTACACAGCGGTGTTTGCATGTTTTGAACGATCAAACTGACCGTATGCTACCGATTACGTTTTCAGCTTCAAAAACAATATTCATGTTCTGTAAGACTTTTTTTAATCCCTGGGGAACAACGAATTGCTTTCAACGGCACTAAAATTGCCAATGACAGTAATAATAAAAATAATCAATAGTGATAATGATGATAATAATGATAATGATGATGATGATGATAATAATATTAATGATAATAATAATAATAACAGTAATAAGGATGACAATAATAATAACAATAATAGCAATAATGATAACAATAATAATAACAATATGGCAGTTTGCCTATTGTCTACCTCATGATCTCAAAGCAGGATGCAACTATAATCATACATGCACATAGAAAACATGGCATCCAATATACCAAGACACTGTCAATAGATCTGCTGTGTGTGACAAAATTCACTCAAACCAATGCATAGCCATACTTAAATGACGAAACGTGTTTCAAGGGAAATTGGGATTTATCTTAAAAGCTTGATTTTGCGATGGCATCCTTGATTAGTGAATTTTAATGGACCGGCGGGCAGAAATTGTACACGAAACTTATACAAACTTGTGTGTTCTTATAGTTATGTACAAAACATTTTAGTGGTTACCAAGGCAACTACACTTTTGTTGACTCACGTACTCAATAGCGTGATTGAGATTACCATTCGTTTGAAAAAAACACCACAATTTCTTCAAATATGATCCCAAGACTTTGGTCCCTCGGCCGTTCCACGGTAAAAAGGGTCTATCTTGAGAAATGTTACTACGGAGAAAAACAGGTTTAAAGTTTGGTGTGTTTGTATGTATGCCTCTTGTGTTTGTAAAGAAAATGGCTTGTGAGTGTTATGTACTATGAAAATATAAAAAATGAAATATGAAAAATACACCAAAATTTAAACCCGTTTCTCTCCGAAATAACCTTTCTCAAGATAGACCCTTTTAGCGTGGAACGGCCGCCCTATAATATCATGTTAAGTTGGCTCATCCCGCTGAAACTCTGCGATGGTGAGAGATATTTGAATAATATTAGACGCGAGAATATTATTTGCTCCTGGATTCCCTAATGTAAAATATAGTGATGTTGCTATAAAAAATCACTCATGCCATACGGCTTAATTTTGATCATTTCTACGCCTGGAGTCTACGATTCTTTACAGAGTCATTCAAGCTAAGTCAACACGGACTTTATACGTTCTACATACACACGTCTCTCCCTCTCTTGCGATGTTTGCCGTTTGTGAAGAGCTACCAAACTCTCAGCTGAAGTGTATGTTTGGTGGTGATAGTGTCAGGTCTTATCATGCTTACTGGCGTATAATAGTAACATAAATTATGCACGATATGCTCGTTACGTTCACCTGCGCCTGAAGAAATGTTCTCTCACCTATGATGACTGAAGCTGCATGGTGATGTTACACACACTGCAAAAAGTCCGGTGTTAAATAGTGAACACCGAGCTGGTGTTAAGTTTTCGGTGCTCATTTATGGTGTTAAATTAAGACCTCCGGGTGTCATTTCCAAATGTAAAACTGTTTTTTGAAGAGTTTCTTAGTAACTGCACCTCTTGTTGATTTTTAATTTAAACAAGACAATCAAGAATTTTACATTAAAATACTAGATTTTTGAAAAAATGTGAAAATAAATCTACACCACAGTAACACCAGCTGGTGTGGTCTCTTATTGAAGCTAGACGGGTGTTAAACCATTGATATTAACACCAACAAATATCAAATCAACACCATGTGGTGTCATTTTTGAATTAACACCAGTACAGTGTCAAAATATCACCAGGTAGAGTGTCAAATTAACACCACGAAGTGTCAGGTGAACACTTTTTAACACCATCACAGTGCATTTTCTACACCTGTGGGTGTGGTCCTCTATCAACACTTGATCGGTGTTAAATTTAACACCCATGGTGTTAAATCTAACACCGATGTTTTTACAGTGCATAATCGTGGTTATCAACAGCAGCTGACATATCGTGCTCCCCTAACTATTATGCTTGGCTTGCACGTGCTGTTCAAGTCTGGTAGCATGGTACATGGATTTTATTCGGCAAGTGAAGACAACCGTAGATATAGCTGGGAAATGAGAGGAAATTTGTAATAATAATAACCAACAACATTTCTAAAGCGCTTATCACATTTAAAATGTTTTTAACTCTGAGAAAAAAGAGAAAAGAAGGAAAGAGGAAGTTACAGTTTCATAATGTTCAGATTCTACCAGCCGCTGCACATGCTACGAACAGACTAAAGGCATGAGACTTAAATAAAGAGATGAGTTTTTAACATAGATTTTAACTTTCATGTCGAGTCACTTTGTTTTATACGTTCAGGTAGATTATAATATACATAATCATGTTGGTAGGTATTTAAACTGTAGAATAGTAAACAGAATCTCTCCCTCTAGTCTGGGTGCCAAAGCCACTTTTTGGGCCTAACCCTGTTTTACCGTCCACCCAATGTTTTTTGATGGTTTTACCCTATTTGTGTGGTGCTGAATCCGAATCTGGATGATGCAACTCTTGCATCCTTGACGGTTTTGAGATATTCAAGATGGCCGCCAAAATGGCCGCCAAAACCGGAAATCCCCACGTATTTCATTCTAAATGGTGAGATATTGAAAACAATTGATGGTTTTATCCTATTTCGAGGGTGCTGAATCCGAATCTGGATGATGCAACTCTTGCATCCCTGAGGGTTTTAAGATATTCAAGATGGCCGCCAAAATGGCCGCCAAAACCGAAAATTTCCACGTATTTCCTTCTAAATGGTGTGAAATTGAAAATGATTGATGATTCTCCCTATGTGGAAGGTGCTAAATCCGAATCTGGATGATGCAACTCTTGCATCCATGAAGTTTTTGAAATATTCAAGATGGCCGCCAAAATGGCTGCCAATTAAAACCAGAAATTCCCATGCATTTCCTTCTAAATGTTGAGAAATTAAAAACAATTGATGGTTTTACCCTATTTCGAGGATGTTGAATCCGAATCTGGATGGTGCAACTCTTGCATCATTGAATTTTTGAGATATTCAAGATGGCCGCCAAAATGGCCGCCAATCAAAACCAGAAATTCTCACGCATTTCCTTCTGAATGGTGAGATGTTGAAAAGAATTGATGGTTTTACCCTATTTCGAGGGTGCTGAATCCGAATCTGGGTGATGCAACTCTTGCATCCTTGAGGGTTTTGAGATATTCAAGATGGCCGCCAAAATGGCCGCCAAAACCGGAAATTCCCACGTATTTCCTTCTAAATGGTGAGATATTGAAAACAATGGATAGTTTTACCCTATTTCGAGGGTGCTAAATCCGAATCTGGATGATGCAACTCTTGCATCCTTGAGGGTTTTTAGATATTCAAGATGGCCTCCAAAACCGAAAATTCCCACGTATTTCCTTCTAAATGGTGTGAAATTAAAAATAATTGATGATTCTCCCTATTTGGAAGTTGCGGAATCCGAATCTGGATGATGCAACTCATGCATCCATGAAGTTTTTGAGATATTCAAGATGGCCGCCAAAATGGCTGTCAAACTCGCCGCCAATTAAAACCGAAACTTCCTATGTATTTCCTTCTAAATGGTGAGAAATTGAAAACAATTTATGGATCTACCCTATTTCTATGGTGTTGAATCCGAGTCTGGATGATGCAAACCTTGCATCCTTGAGGGTATTGAGATATTCAAAATGGCCGCCAAAATGGCCGCCAAAATGGCCGCCAAAATGGCCGCCAATTAAAACCGGAAATTTCTATGTATTAGGATTTAAATGGTGAGAAATAGAAAACATTTGATGGTTTTACCCTATTTCGAGGGTGCTGAATCCGAATCTGGATGATGCACCTGGAGATAGTCAAGATGGCCTCCAAAATGGCCGAAGAAACGGAAATTCTAATGTATTTCCTTCTTATAACTGGTGAGAAATTGATAACAATTGATGATTTTAGCCCATTTTTTTATTGACTGAAAGATTTCAGGTTTTCATCAATGGCACAGTTTGAACTTGCTGTATATACAGTGAAACCAGCTCTATTGGATATCTTTGAGTTGGTACGATACAAGTGTGCCAGCAATGAACCCTTCAAGACTACAGATGCGGTTGAATAACTAACAATCATGGACAAGACATGTTCATCTAAATCATATTGTGATAGTGATGTAGAGAAGTGTACTGAAATTACCAACATGTATACCTGTCTTAATCCATGAGCAGTTTTAATCTCTTTATCCATGAACACTCAAATTGGTTATTTGGTTTATATTGGTGGTCTTGATGACATTGTTGAAGACACGAGTGGGACATTTTTATAGTTATGCTTCAATTTTTTCTTCAATATAATGTAACATTATGTATGTGTATATGTATATATGTATTACAAACACACACACGAGGGGACGGACAAATCACAGGTAACGCGCCGTGAAAAAAAAAATGAATACAAATCAAACGACAACATGGAAGGTAATAGTTGATAATCCAGTACTTACGAATATCATAATCGCGTAGAGTGGTTGTGAAATTACCCTTATTGATATCTACTATAGTGGTTATGGATGCAACCATTTCCAATGACCTAATCAGGATATGCGACAAGTTTCATAAGAATACGAGGCGAGACTCGTCAGAATACAAGACAAGTTTCAACACCAAATACCAACATGCCATATTCTATTTTACTCTATTGATAGCCGAAAAGGATTAACTTTACATCTGTGGAGCCATATCATTGGCGACCACAAGCATTATTTTATAACAATTATGCATAAAGACATTTCAGTCGTATCTTTCCTTGCGTTTGTACGTTTCAGTATACAGTAATGTTAATATCACTTCTTCTTTTCTTCCAGTACGCGTTAAAGTTCCGTTTGAGACATATCGGAATATCTCAGTACATTACAATACCATTGTGACGGTTATTTTGGATGTCAATACATTTTTGCTGATTTGACAAATTCGCTCAACTGAGTTGAACTTAAGAATACGAATTATTGCTTTTCACCCTGCATGGGTTTAATCCCCCGCTTCGCGTTGGAGCACAATACTTCACCATTTCAGTATAAGAAAATGTTAAGGAGTTTCCGTTCATACAGGACATTTATAGATTTCCGAAAACCTTCAAAGACCTTCAGCACCCTCGAAATAGGGTAAGACCATCAATTTATCTTAACATTTTTACCATTAAGAAAAAATATATTAACATTGGAATTTCTGCCACTTATTTTGGCTGTCATCTTGGACGTCTAAAAACCCTAAAGAATGGACGAATTTCAACAACCAAGTTTCGAGGGTGCTGAATAGGGCCTAAAATTTACCAAGTTTTGACAGTTATTTTGGCGGTCATCTTGGACATCTCAAAACCCTTAAAAAAGAACACGAAAGTTGCATCAACCAGGTTCGGATTCAGCATCCTCGAAATAGGGTAAAACCATCAATTGTTTTCAATATCTCACCATTTTCAAGGAAATACGTGGGAATTTCCGGCTTTGGCGGCCATTTTGGCGGCCATCTTGAATATCTCAAAACCCTCAAGGATGCAAGAGTTGCATCATCCAGATTCGGATTCAGCACTCTCAAAATAGGGTAAAACCATCAATTGTTTTCAATATCTCACCATTTAGAAGGAAATACGTGGTAATTTTCGGTTTTGGTGGCCATTTTGGCGGCCATCTTGAATATCTCAAAACCCTCAAGGATGCAAGAGTTGCATCATCCAGATTCGGATTCAGCACCCCCGAAATAGGGTAAAACCATCAATTGTTTTCCATATCTCACCATTTAGAAAGAAATACGTGGGAATTTTCGATTTTGGCGGCCATTTTGGCGGCCGTCTTGAATATCTCAAAACCTTCAAGGATGCAAGAGTTGCATCATCCAGATTCGGATTCAGCACCCCCGAAATAGGGTCAAACCATCAATTGTTTTCAATATCTCACCATTTTAGAAGGAAATACGTGGGAATTTCCGGTTTTGGCGGCCATTTTTGGCGGCCATCTTGAATATCTTAAAACCCTCAAGGATGCAAGAGTTGCATCATCCAGATTCGGATTCAACACCCCCGTAATAGGGTAAAACCATCAAAAAACATTGGGCGGACGGTAAAACAAGGTTCAGCCTCTGGCACCCAGACTACTCTCTCTCTTATTTTTCTCTCCTAAAAACATATTCAACAACAAGATAAGTTCTTCTCATCGACTTGATTTCTTCTTTCGTAAAAGAGAAAAGAGAAAGTAGAAGTAGACATGCAACAACACTTTCCCAATACTTATGTTTTCATTTCAAGGATCTGATCCGAACCTGTGATAGAAGTTGTCACTGACTGTCGAAGTCTTCATCATGAATGTAAGTACGCCTAGTCTACATACGGAAATATTGTGAGGACTCCGACCTACTGCTCTTGAAAGGTTGTGTCGACTTTAGCTGTGAACACTAGTTGTCTTTATCAATTTCATAACATCTTTAGTTCAGTCCAACTTTCTAATAGAAGACTACATGTATGATTATTCTAATGCAAGTCTTCTTTTTGATTTGTATTAGGCCTTTTACAGACACACCTTAGTACTTGAATAGATAAAACATCATGTGATTTGAATCTTTCTTTATTCAAATTTAAACATTATACTTCATCACTTACAATACCATAATGCTCTCTCTGCAGAATATCATTTTTTCTAATGTCGAATGCGCCTATATCGCTTAAAGTTTTGATGTGACTGTGAGAGATGTTATCTGCGTTCATTCGCAGGAAATTTTGAAGAGATCCTTTAAACTAACAAATGACAATTACACAGGTTTCTCATTGCTATTATTAGGCTTCGTCGTGTTTACATAATTTTGGCAATTAAAAGAACGATGTAGAATGTTTTGATGGTAGATATTTTTTTTTTCTGCTGCCAACAGCATCGGACCTCGAAAATCTACAAGGTCAACGACGCCTTCGAGCTCAACGAGTCTACGCCGACAGACCTCACCAGCATCAAAGTCAGGTCGACATCGACATCGAGCGTCGACGTCAACTACCCAGCCGACTTCCGGGGTTACCCGACCAGCGCGGCAAGCATCGACCTCGGAGTCGACGAAGAAGGGAAATCGCATCCGTGTAAGAACCTCGCAGTGGCGTGCTGCATCGTCTTCTTCGTTCTCCTGCTCCTGGGGTGTATCGCGCTGCTGGTTTATTTTGTAATAATGAACACAGGTGAGGATCAAATTTGAGATCATTACTCATAGGCCCGAATTCACAAAGGTGGTACAAATAAAACCATGGACAAAAACCATGGAGCGCCAAGTGTCGCACTGAATATTTCGTTACGAAATTGGTCATTTCGTCGACAAAATGACCGTTTCGTTAACGACATTATCATTTCATGGACGAAATGTTCATTTAGTTACAAAATGTTGACATTTCGTTAATGATCATTTCATCGACGAAATGACTGATTTTGTAACGAAATATTCCATGCGACACTTGGCGCTCCATGGTTTTTGTGCATGATTTAAACCATGGTTTCATTTGTACCACCTTCGTTAAGTCGGGCCGAAATGAACACCTGGGGGGTTCAGAACGCAGGGCCAATTATTCTGCAGATTAATACTGGATCTGATGTGTCAAAAACGACCTTACCTGTAAGCTTGCGCCTATACATGAATTCAGTAGTATGCATATCATTCATGTCACCCCAACCCCCTCCCCCTAAAAAAAAGTTTCGCTGAAAGGTCCCCGTAGTTTTTCTTCAAAATTCTTTATGTTACGCAAGGTAATTTGAAACATATTTCAATTTCATGCATGCACTTTGATTTTAAAAAATGTAGGCTATAATGGAAGCCATCTTGTACATCATTTTATGTAAAAAAGACCGGTCATTCCTTCACGCTATATTCTTCCCCTGTATATTGTGGCATCCATCTGCACTTTCTATAGCTGTTATTACCTATGCCCCCCTGTAATGTAAGATCAACTTACGTCTATTTAATCCACATTGCTTTGAGTTATTGTTTGTCATTTCTGTATCTTACTACGTTCGTCTTCTTTTGCAGTTATTGAACTTTATGCTGTTTAAAATGTTGTATTAGATCAATTATTGCTTGTACTATTTACTTAAAGCGCAGAAAAAATCCTTCCAGATGCAAAGAAGCAAAATAAACAATCAATCAATCAATCAATCAATCAATCAATCAATCAATCAATCAATCAATCAATCAATCAGTCAATCAATCAATCAATCAATCAATCAATTATTTGCATAACAACACTGTATTACAATGTGTGCCCACAGAGGCAGCTGTTCTATGGAACCCTCTCCATCCTTCTCTACCTCTATTCTTTTCTTCTTATTCCTGCTTTTCTTGGGCATACATGTGACATGTGATCCCTGGGTTTCTGTATAATGTACATTATGTACATCACACATGTTTCCCTCCAAACATATTTTTAGGGTCTGTGCAATTGTGTATTTATGATTTTGCATTTTTGATATATATTTGCCATAGTCAGACGTCAGCATGTTTAAAAGATTCAATGCATCAATAGTATAGTATAATGTTCTATTTTTATAGTCTCAAACATACCTCTCCATTTCATTAGTATTTCAGTTTAATTAGTTACGACATATAGTTTGATGTATCTAATTGTTAATTAATTATTAGTCATTTTGTTTATATATGTGATCTGTTTGTTATTCTTGTCGTGTAATGCTCTGTTATCTTGCCAGTGGAGGGAGATTTTCTGTATTTTTTAAAAATCAGACAATAAATGATTGAATTGAATTGAATTGAATCAAACTCTTCTTATAAGGAGAAGGAAATTAAGGACTAGACTGCCTCTCTTCCAGCTTCCTTTTAATGACAAAGCTGGAAGATATAAAGAAATCATTGGCATGATTATCTTCTTGTCATGGTTGTTGTTTTTGCTGTTTCATTGTTGAGTGTTGTCATCATATACTTTCAATGCCTACGCCTCCTGTGCAACTTGTGGGCATTATACTGCATCATCTTTTGCCTGTTGTCAACATGTATTAATCCGTGTTTTATATATTGTACTTATGGAGGAGCAATAGAGTATCACAAGGATACAATGCTTGTTTTGTTGTGCTGCCAGAGATATTTATTGAAATTGGCGATCCCATGCATGAGTTATCAAACGTGAACGTAGCCCTCCCCTTTGACGCAACAACATAAGACGCATTCTCGCTTAAACTGGGAATTCCTTCTGTTTTTGTGTCAATGCTCCTAACGATTGTTTTGTATCTATATCTAATCAACAGTGCTGAACGATTCGAGATTACGAGGTAAGATATTCTCTTCATTCCATTATTTTGTTCGAATGATATGGAACCAAAATGGCATATTTCGGTGACATCAAGGAATCTAGTTTCCGCTTATAGAGTTTTGCTGAAAGAGTTCTGGTAATCATATGCTTCAAATTTGATCCAAACTTAGCAAACGTACAAGTCTTCATACCCTGCTAGAAAGAACACAATGTCCCACAGTGTGAGATACACAGTGAGGAAGACAGTGTGAACACAGTGTGAAATCTCTTCATACTGTTAGATTCGAGCGTTTTAACAGTGTGAACACAATGTGAGTCATCAAAAACAAAGCATTACTATGAGAACACTCTGTGAAAATCACACCACAGTGTGAAATCATCTTCATACTGTTACATTCGAGCGTTTTCACTACAGTCGACTATGTGAACACACTGTGAACACACTGTGGGACACTGTGTTCTTTCCAGTAGGGTACTGCTGTAGAACAGAACCAGGGATATCTGCTTTTCCTTGTTGCTGCTGCTCTTCTTTCATTTTCTTCTTTATGTGATAGCTTGTGTGATTCACTCCACACTTGATTTCTAGTTGGTAATCTCCTCCTATGCAATAACTTATGCCAAAAATACTCTGTAAAATGTGTTTGCATTTGTTTTCGAACTGTAGCTGGTACTGCATAGAACACAATCGGTCATGTGTAACAAAATCAACAAACAAAAATGTCTAACTTTGTTCGATCACATACCATCAACGCTCAAGAATTAAGGACGGATAATGGCAACATGCGTAGATCTTGGCTTTTATTTCGTAAGATAAAAATCAGTGTTGTCTGTATAGATTGCTATAGTTTTCCGTCTTTGGCCGATTTGTGCACATTAACAGGCAAACTTATTGTTGAGGGCTCTCTACGTGTCAACGAAACATATCGGCCAGAGTTGTCGGATCCAACTTCGCCTGTTTACATCGAAAAGGAGGCTGCTTTCATTTCAGCCGTAAGTCTCATTATGTTAAAAATAATTCATTTTCCTCGCAAATGAGTACCAAAGCCTTTAATTCTATAGAGAAATGAAATATAGAAGTAGGTCGATAAAAGAATTGTATATACGAGAGAATTAATGGCACCGATTTAAAAAAGACGAGTGTTTTGCAGCGTTATTATCCCTGTTGGAAAGAACACAGTATCCCACAGTGTGAGAAACACAGTATGAACACAATGTGAACACATTGTGAACACAGTGTGAAATCTCTTCACACTGTTATATTCGAGAGTTTTAACAGTGTGAACACACTGTGAATCATCCACAGTGTGTCCCATGCGAACACTCTGTGAAAACCAAACCACAGTGTGAAATCATCTCCACACTGTTAAATGCGAGTGTTTTCAAATAGTCGACTATGTGACCACACTGAACACACTAGTGTGAGACTCTGTGTTCTTTTCAGAAGGGATGGTACCATGGGAACGAAATCTACCCAATTTTTCGTATCAGATCATACGCAATGTCATATGTTACAAAATAAATGTTAGATGTATAGTAAAGTGAGATCTTTTGCTTGCTTTAAGAGTATTTTTTCTGATACGAGCAGTTTCGCAATTCCCTACAGATGAATGCCACGTTCGTGTCAAGCGATATGGCGGCCTATTACGATGGATGTGAAGTAGTACGATTCGAGTAAGTAATCTATCCGTATGATCATTTTATTATTGAAGTATTACTATAGATGAGCGGCATTTGCTGACGAAATACACTTGAAATTATGTGTACTTTAATGTTATGATATTAATTACTCGTTTGTTGATGTATTGTTCTGAAGGCGACGGCGACAAAACCGTAATGACGAGTTGGAAATATAACTTGTGTTCAATGGTCATCAGAAATAATGTTTTGTTGTTTTTTCCGAGGTAGAAGAAGTATAAATGTGTGCCATTCAGACTACCAGTACCCATATAACGCGAAAAGGAATCTTAATATACGCGCATTTTTTTTTTCAAGTAGTCATATCATTATCATGGCAATATCGCTTGTCATTATTATCTATACAAGGGAAGTTTCCATAGGCCAATTCTTATGAATATTACCTTTCTATTGCATAGCAGTTAATTGTTAAGACATCATTGCAAGTATCATTGCTATTTTCATTACGGTTCATTTTATTCCACCAAAGAACAGAATTTGAGTTGCATTCTGTTATTCTATCTTTCAGACCAGGGAGTGTCCGAATAGTATTTGAGGTTTATCTACTGTCAGCGCCGGATTTCGCTGACACGGAAGCGGAAGTTGTCTTGGCGGTGCAGGTCACAATCGAGGGCGCTGTCTATTCCGAACCTTTCGCAGCCTTCGATATCATTTTTGGTTCTGTGCAAATTGATTCCGGTATGAAATGCATTGATATTATCATTGATACATTTACCCCTGTACACCATATGTATTTCATATGGCAATTATATGGCCAGATAGATAGATAGATAAATAGATGATAACCAATGAAACAGAGCAATATGAATATCATGATCAGCTTCTCGTTGCGCACTGCATTCTCTCTGTTGTGGTGGTGTCAGTTTTCCAACTACTAGTACTGATGTTGAGCAACAAACTCGTCTATCAAAAAATCATGTGATTAGAATAACTCATTATGTTGACATGTCTCATATTTTGGCTAATTCATACCTGGTATATTATAACGAAGCTGTCAGGACAATGTTATCTAGCACAGATTTAAGAAACTTCCAAATGTGGTTTCTGCGTCTCTCGACCATAAAACTAAATTTACTCTTTGATCATCAAATCGTGGTCATTTCATGGGTCATTATTTTTCAATCATCGTTTCCCATTCCTTATGTATCTATGGTTGAATCTTCTTGAGTGGCAAAATTAACGTATTAGTGTCTTACTGCTGATGGCGTCCTTTCCTTCGGTTTGTTCAGTTCAACAGATTTCTCTGACAACCATTCCTTCGATAGACTCCAATACACCTGCAGCAAGCACAGAATCATCTTTTGCTGAACTTGAAACAACGGCAACGCCCAGGTTGTCAACACACTCTACTTCGGAATCGGTGAGCAGCGAATCGAACATGCCAATCACAGTCCTCTCAAAGGATAGTTCTACGTTGAGATTTGCCACGAGTTCGTTGCCACCTCGTACAACACTTATAGATGCAACGACTAACGAAGAGACTACCGTGTCTGAGTTGCAAACGACTGACTCGCCCATCGCAACCACACAGCTGGCAACAACCGCAGAAGAATCAACCGTCATAGCAACCACGAAACTAGAGGAAAGCACAACTGAAATGGACAGAAGAACCCAAACGTCAATCGTTTCTCTGTCAGATGCGTCACTGAAGACTGCCACGCCCACAAATAGTGATATCACTGTGACGTCACCTCCAATCACACGCCAACCAAAAATTCACCCCGCTCTCCCAGGTACTGATTCATAACAGCGATACCCTCGGAATAATTGATTCAATACATCAAGTCTTTCAGTCCCGTGGGCCCCGTGGGTAACATGACTTGTATACAATGCTAAAAGGACTTGTAAAAAATGTTATGTTAGTCCTAACTAGGAAAAGTGTAGGAAGGTCAGTCCTTTTGTGGCAAATCATTGATATGAATTGAGAACGTTATTATCGGAAAAGCGACAATACATGAATAAATTGTAATTTGTTATAATGAACTTAGAACAAAGAGAGGGAAAAGAAGAACAGAAAATAATGCACCTCTCAAAAACACCAATAATCACATTTGTAGCAATTCACATCGCTCACATTATAATGTATAATGTTGCTTTTTTGACTTGATTTTGGCTTAATTCTTCTCCTTCGTCTTTTTTGTTTTTCGGGTCAATCTCGCTCCTTCGCTCCAAAAGTGTCATCCAACACTTTCACGCACTTTTGTTTTCATCTTGTTTCTATGCAATATGTCTCTTCTAATCAAACTGCATCTTAAATTTCATTGCTTCTACAACGTCATCGCCTACTTCAATTTGCATTCACGACCTCAGATATATGCGGAACGCGTCCAGCGGTGGCTGACGACGACGTCGAGTCCCGCATCGTCGGTGGAACGGACGCTGCTCCGGGCAGCTGGCCGTGGATGGGGTCCCTTCGCTTGAATAGGGGACATCAGTGCGGAGCAGTGCTGATTCACCAAGAATGGGCCATCACCGCACAGCACTGTGTGTAGGTATTCTCACACACGTACATACATGTACACGTGTTGTACGCACTCAGGCCCGTAGCCAGGATTTTTCAAGGGGGGGGGGGGGGGGGGGGGGGTGCGGTCACTAAAAAAATGGACCTTCTGTACCAATACCAATGATGACACACACACACACACACACACACACAATTATATATATATATATATATATATATATATATATATATTCTTTGGACGACCGAACTACAAAAGTTGTATAAGAATTTGCGCGCGAAGCGCGCCGCAAACTGTGAATTTTGACTGTTTTAATGACGTTTTAAAGTCTCGAGGAAATTTGTATTTTTGTCTGTTGCATGCAATCGCGTTACGGTATTTCATCTAGGAAATAGTAAAAACTCATTTTGCCAGGAAGTTGCAAAGTTTAATTGTGTTCGAGACTCTGCGCGCGTATATAGCGCGCCGCAAAATTGAGAATAGTGATTTTCCTGGTGTTGTTTTAACTTTTATTTTTTCTATTGTATACCCGCGTTAGCAGGCCTGAAGCCAGGATTTTTAAAGGAAGGGGGGATTGCGTTAATTAACAAAACGGTCCTTTGATACTGTCCCGGGAGGGGTAGCGACAATTAAAAGGTGGACACCATGCTCATACATGGACTTTCAAAATGGCCCCTAAACGAGTAATGATCATATGATTTTTTCGGGCCTTAAAAACAAGTATTCCTTAAATGTTTCCTTCACCCTAAAGAAGTACTTCATCATGATTGAACAATATACCATTTTCCCAAATTTCGGCCTTTTTGATACCCTTTGATTATATACGCTCGTACATCACACTTTCCATCTAATCCGTGAGAAAAAAACGACCCCTATTACGCGTTTTCTTTAGCGAGTATGGTCACGGTGTCCACCTTTCAGTAGAGTTTTCCATCCCATTGGATGCTGTTTGGAAGATGAAACATTCACTTTACTATACAGTATATCAGCCGTTGGTATGCGAGTTTGTCAAAAACGAAAATAAATAAGAAAATTTTTAAAACAAAATGAATTGTAAATGTGAACCATTTATATGTTGCCTCCTTGTAGTAGGATATTTCCAGCATTTCCGAACTTTCAAATAATCATTTTAGATTTAATAATATTAAAGGTAGTAGATCCGATTCGCAAACATCTCCAATATCAGTCAAATGTCATATTAACCATCATGCTAAGAAGGTTTTCTTTGTGAAATTTGGAGGTCAGTGAAATTCAAAAATTAAACATCCGTTAGCCATTGGAAGAAGTTGAGTGCAAATTCAGACCTCGGGCTTAGTGCTCAGATGTTTTCCTATATGATTTGATCTGTCTTACTGTGCACACTAAGATACATACTGGAATGGTTATTTCTTATTTATTAAATTATAGTAGCATATTTGGTTACTAGCTGTCTCTAGGCATTTTCGAATTTGGGCTGCAAAGAGATCCACTACCTTTAAGTTAGAAGAGAGATAAGTAAATAATGATAAAATAAACAAACAAAAAAGAATGAGTTTCTTTTGTAATACTATCTGACAAACTTTTTACTTTACCACTTTACTTCATAGCTCAGCACTTTCCATTCTCTCTCATACCCTCTTACCCATTACATTTAAATGAAATACAACTAAAATGAGTTTGCGTGCCTGCATAATACTCTTTGGAAATTATAAGTGAGAATGTTCTTAGGTTTTGGCTCACTTTAAAATGAGAACCAATAGAACTGTCACAACATGAGAAATGTATAAGTAATAATCAACAGTACATTTCCGAATTTGGTCTGCAAAGAAATCCGCTACCTGTAAGTTAGAAAAGAGATTAGTAAATAATGATGAAATAAACAACAAAAAAGAATGAGTTTCTACCGCCGTATCCAGAACAGAGCCTGAAACGATGCAAGCTCAAGAAATCGTTTGTACTATAATACGTCTTGAAGTACTGTGTGATACTGTTGACTCAGACTTCTCAAAGCTAAGTGAGAATTTTAACCCAATCCGGCTCATTACCTGAGATATTTATGAAAATATATCAATAAAGAATGTAAATTAAATAACGATGCGTCACAATGCAGTCTAACGCTCTCACAATGTTATTATACATAGGGTTTTTCCCTGACTGTTTTTACTCCGGAGCTCTTGCAATATTCAGGCTTTTGTAATACTATCTGACAAACTTTTTACTTTACCATTTTACTTCATAGCTCAGCATTCTCTCTCATACCCTCTTACCCATTACATTTAAATGAAATACAACTAAATTGAGTTTGCGTGCCTGCATAATACTCTTTGGAAATTATAAGTGAGAATGTTCTTAGGTTTTGGCTCACTTCAAAATGAGAACCAATCGAACTGTCACAACATGAGAAAATGTATAACTAATAGAGAACTGGAGTAAGACAGGCCTTTCATTTTGTTTTGTCTCTCCTGATCGTTCGTAAGAAATGCTAATTCATGACCACCTTTTCACAATTTGATTGGAGCATGCATTCATAATGGAAAATAGTTGACATAATAATCTATCCCCAGGCATTATCATGCCAACATGTACTTATATGTACATGTACTATATCTTTGTGAGACGTAGATATAAAATGTCTCAGGTTTTCGATTATAGTAATTTCGAGGAAATTTCTTTAATTTTTATCATATATGTAAACTTGAGGCTATTAGATTTTCATCCACTTACCTCTGTTCCTGTGAAAAAATGCAAGTGTCAACCTCAATGTCATCCACGAATCGCACGTACTCGGGCGGCCAGTGGAAAAAAAAAAACACCGGTCAAACGCGCCAAGGGCCATGGCATGCAGTGCCAATATAATAATAACTCGCACAAATTGATACATAACATTTGTGTTTGTGTGCATGGGGACGATCCGATGGTTCATACAACAAAAGGGTTTCGTACAATTATTTTTAACATTGTTAAACATACTCTTCCACATTTACGTAGCATATAATGTGTCTTTATATTTATTTGGATTGTTATCTTGAGAATTGCTAAAAACCGTTATTATGAAAATGTGGACCTTTCAGAATTTGGGGGGGGGGGTGCGTACGCACCCGACGCACCCCCCCCCCCCCCCCCCCCCCCTGGCTACGGGCCTGGCACTTGTGTTACGATATTGACATTGATATAATTTGAAATGACAGCCGTTTTATTTCTGTATAAAGATTTATTTTGACATGTCAACTTGAAAGTCCTATTATAGCCTTTTCACAACCGAATTACAACCCAGGGGCGGATTCAGGAATTCTGTGAAGGGGGGGGGGGGGGGGGGGGGCGTAACTTATATTTCTGGTGCCACTTCCGGGTTTCATTGCATTTCTTTCTTTTTATTTCTTTTGTTTTTAACGATAAATAAAGGGGGGCGTGCGCCTTTTGCGCCCCCCTCTGGATCCGCCACTGCAACCACACAATAATTGAACAGTAATGGCAGTGATAACACCCCTCTACCCCTCCCCCCCCCAAAAAAAAAAAATCATTAAAATGTTCATCATGAAACAAAATGAGATAATATTCAAGTTCAATGGGACCAAAAGTACCGTTAGTTTTTCAAAATTTAGATGTAACACCGAGGTAGAAAATACAAAGGGGGGGGGGGGGTAGTTTCAGGAAATTTGGCAACTTGACATTATACCTGCCTCGGACAGTAAGTGTTAACGTAATAATGAAAGAACAGTGATATTGAGGGAGATATTTTTTTCCCCTTGTACCGGTATTTCAATGTGTCAATGTTGTATAGCTCGGATAGCTTGGATTACTTTTATCTCTTCTTTCGTCTTGTATTCTCACTGTCACAATAGATCTTATTTCGACGATATTGTCCTCGGTGACAACAAACTGTCTGGCGCCCCGTCGTCCTACAGGGAGGTGCGTACCACGACCGCTTTTTCCAACTCCGACTTCAACGTCCGCACCGACGAGAACGACATCGCCCTCGTGAAGCTATCGTCACCGGTGAACGTAACCGACCACGTGCAGCCGGTCTGCATTAACACCTTATCGTCGGAGTTCAACTTCACCAACTGCTATATCACCGGCTGGGGGACTGATGACTTTGATATGCGTGAGAACTTTCTCTTTTCTCTTTTCTATACTTAAAGGAGAACTCGAACTGATTTTCAGACTTTTACATTTGAACCGCTATGAATTGGTTATTCTGGGTGCTATTGGATGGGCTAGAGGGTATAAGAATTTAGAAGGAATGATGTTGATAATATGAATTGATAAGGAATGAGAATATTTTCAAACTTTGTAACAAATCACAATGAACAAGGATGATGACATAGCAGCTTCACTATAAGAATGCACGAGTGTGGACTCAAGGAAACAGGATGGACATTTTTATGGTATTGCATTCTTTTGAATGCAGTGACACTGTGTTTTCCCTATAAGACAAAGGAAAAAATACGCGTGTGCTCTATCTTTCTCCCTCTCCTTCTTCTCCTAATTATTATCATCATCATCATCATCATTTTCATCATCATCACCATACCAGAGGTCCCAATTACCGAGCTACAGGAGGCGCCAGTACAACTCATCGAGACCGCCGTGTGCAGCGAGTGGTACTCCAGCTATCACGACCCGCTCACTGATAGGCAGCTGTGTGCTGGCTGGGAGGACGGCAGGAGCGATGCATGCTCGGTAAGCCGAAACTTATCACGAACACACACACACACACACACACACACAATATATATATATATATATATATATATATATATATATTATATATATAGTGCATGACGCTGAATGCACTATAACAATATAAGCACCGACAAATTCTGAATTTGCCCCGAAGGCCAGTTATATTCAATGAGGCCGCAGGCCGAATTGAATATAATTGCCTGAGGGCAAATTCAGAATTTGGAGGTGCTTGGTACTTGTTATAGTGCAATAAGATGTCATGCACTATGTGATATATAAAATAGCATACATACCCAGGCAAGATAAGCCTAGATCATTTCTAACAGTTACACGTGTCTCCACAAGCAATAATACCAGTTTCTTTGAACCTGTGTAGACAAAATCCTGAAGATCCTAATTCAACTATAGAGTCTAGGGTCTACGTGGTTATATCTAACGTTTTCTAGGCCCTACGATAGGTTAGGTCTAGGGCCCTAGGGGCCCTGGCCTAACGTTTTTATACTAGATCTACGTACACTGTACTGTACGTCACTTACGAGCGACAGAGCTAGTTACACTTGATCCTAGGTTTACCATGGATCTAACAGTAAACACTAACAGTAACACGTTAAACGCCCTACTTACTGCACTGTGGGTCCAGGACCAGGACTAGATGATGTTTTGTAGGATTAGGGATCTACTGGATTTAAACACAAGGCGGCAAGGCTCGTGCCAGGCCGCATTGCTGCACATGCGGATTCCGAGAGTGTGTTGTGAATGTCGTAGTAAAGTTCATAGCGTAGCGTGATCAAAGAGCGCTTAGCGTATACTGTACACACCACACGCTGCCCATTTCCACGGCGCACTTCCGCGTAGAATGTACGGAGAAAGCGGCACAAATCTTGGGTTGACTTGCTCAGTAATATCCGTCGGATTGATTCCTTTTTCAGAACAGTAGGAGTCCAAAATTCGTAGGGCGTATTTGATGGCATCCTTTGTGTCCTTATTGTCTAAGATACTGTTTATATAGATCAGTCTCTCTAAAAGTAGCGAACCTGTTCATTTCAGCTTCCATGTTTAAATCTACCGCTGAAAGTCTAGTCCCACACAGATAAGTTGCTGGCATAGCCAGCCTGCGAGAATTGAGAATAACGATAATATCGAGCAAAGCATATCGCGGTTGTGGCGCAATCGCGTTGATAAGGTGAGGGATTCAAGTACTCGATGATTAAAATGAGGGAGCAAAAACCGATATCAAATCGATAGTGGGTTATCGTTTGCAATCGTTATATTTTGCGTGCACTATAACTTTTGTCGTGCACTGCCGGCCTGTATCATAAGTATGTATGCTATTTTATATATATATATATATATATATATATATATATATATATAATATATGTAAATGTTATACATTCTTTTGTTTGTTTGTTTGTTTTTGTGCACGTGTTTGTTTACGTATATTGGCATACATTTCACAGGAGTTGCTTACCTATGTTTATCCTTTGATGGTGAATGTCTTGTTGTTGCAAATGTGGCATATTAATTTGCATATATACCATTTTATGTTTCCTAAAGTGCACTACACCTATTAGACTCCCCAAACATTGTTTTCTGCATTTGACGTTTGACTCTGACATCTCCCACTCTTTGTGATATCTTCCTCCATTACTCTGCCAACCATGGCACTTTCCTGTTTGTCTATTTCTTTCTCTGTCCTTCTCTAATCGCCTCCAATTATTGCTCTATTTAGCTTTTTTCCCCCCTCTCCATCCCTCTTTCTTCCGGATGCCCCCCCCCCATTCTTTCAATCTTAAAGGGATGGTATAGTTTTGGTTGAGAAGGGGATTTAGGTTTTAACTTTTTGGGAAATAATTATGAACCACTTATATGAAATATGAAGGAGCAGAGAATTCTAAGAGGAATTAAAATTTTACTTGATAAAAGTCAGTTTTGAAATGGCTGAGATATCCAAAAACAACACAAAACAAACTGGCTCTATATTAAAAGGTGGGTCCCACCAGACCTTTTATCAAAAACTTTGTTTTTGGGTATCTCGGTCATTTCAAAACCGATTTTCATCAAGTAAACTTTTAATTCCTCTGAGAATTCTATGCTCTTTAATACTTTTATAAATGGTTTCTATGATTATTTTGTAAAAAATTTAAAACATAAATTTCCTTCTCAAACCAAAACTATATCATCCCTCTAATCTTAATAGCTAACACTCGCTCTGGATCTTTACCCCGTCATCATGCAGGGTGATAGCGGCGGACCCCTGCAATGCCAAGACGATCAGGGGATCTGGTATCTCCTGGGCATCGTCAGCTTCGGCCAGGAGTGCGGGCTGGAGAGACTACCGGGCGTCTATACCAGAGTATCCACACAATTAGATTTTCTTCAACAAGTGCTGGACACAAATATCAAAGTCTAGTTATGTTAAAATAACAATAAAACATCCTCACTGTTGTAATTCTTTGAAATGACATCTCAGTAAGGACCAGCCTCGATGACAGATCGGCGGAACTACCTCCTTCATAAATCTTTCTTATAATGTCTTAGAACAAGGGATGACAACTCATAAAGTAGATTATATTAACCATTACGCGATCAAGTAAAAATCTTCGTGGCTGAATAGAGATGCTGACTTCGTCACCACCTTTCTTCTTTGTGGAGAATATCTAACACTGCTTTTTTTTTTCATCTAGAAAGAAAGAAGTGTTAAAGGGGACCTCCGGCAGGAAGATTTTCAGACTTTTACGCTTAAACAACTACAGGCTTGTATATAAGTTATACCGAGTACAGAGTATCAGAATTTATAGTGACTGGAATGAGAAATAATGTTTTCAAAAGTTATACATGTAACAAATTGCAATGAACAAGGATGATGACATGGCAGCCTCACCATAAGCATGCACGAGTTGGAGCTCAAGGAAGCAGAACAAAAGAAAAAGGCATACATAGATTCTACACAGGTGAATTTGTTCAGCAAGCGGTATAGTAATCGATTTACACTGCTACATTTCTGAAATATGTGAGGTTCCTGTATCATCAACACTGTTCAGTGTGATTTGTTCAAGATTTTCAGATTATTTGTTTCTCTGCTCAAGGGCCACAATAATTCCTCAAGTCTATAAATGCAGCTGTTGATTTTGTACTATACATGATATAAAAAAACCCTATGAAAATCGTCTGGAATGCCTCTTTAACCCAGAAGGAGAAAATGAAAATCCGACAATTCGAATATCAAAATTTTAACGTCTCGGTGAATTGATTAGAGGTAAAATCAGGTTAAAAAGAACTAAGTGAGATATTAAAAGTTTTGGGCAAAGTCTGACGAAGTAAAAACTTCAGGACCGCTTAACCAATGATACAGAATGTGATGTCAGCTGAACGTACATAGGATGTTTAAATCCCCTTACTGGCTGTGTCGAAATTTTGGAAGATCGTCATCTAACATGATTATCATCTACAATATCAAAGCAACAATTTAAACTGCAATTCATCGTTTTTCTTCTTTTCAGGCAGTCTTGCGTATACTGCAAGTAAACAATACTTGACGTTCGATTTCATCTGTAATTTAATAACATCATTTAAAAAAACAGTTTAAAATCGAATTGCAAGACATTACCTAAACGAATGCCATTCAGGTCATAAACGTTGTTTATTGTCCTAATTTCGCTACAATTTCAATGTTTCCCATATAAAGTATCTACATGTTTTCCATTAGATGATTCTCCTTATTCTACTTTAACGCTTATTCAAAAGAAGTAAGAGTGATAACATGTGGTTGGTCAAATTATATATGTTTCATGGGGAATCCGTATAAAGTATGTTTTTTTTCCAGTCAGATGGAGGAACAATTAGGTGCTTGTCAAAATTCTCTTTCTATATATATGAACGAAAGGGTTTGGATGTTGCAAACACATTCAAATTTCAATAAAATTGTATACAACAATTCTCCTCATTTGCAGGTTATGGGCACAATAAGTGCTAAAAAATGTATCTCTCCCGTGTTTTGATATATAAAAAAGAATACATGGTATTCTCCACTCTGTGAGTTTTTAGTTAACTATAGTTATGTTGTAGAGACGGCATTGCCTTGTGATTGTATGGAGATAAAAAAATGTCATACTCTATTTCTTATGCTAGTTGAAAGTGATGATAACATAAATCCCATTTTACCTAACACCGGAGGATTATGGTGTAATTTATCTTCTGCAATATTACAATCTGTACTTACCATCACTATACGTATACACTTGTTTAATCAGTAAAAAGAAATCTCTGGATCAAATCCTCGGACTTCACGGCTGCATTTGAAATAAATTCAATTTACGAGCAAGAAAACATCTGTTGGTCTCTGTTTCTGGTAGCAAGTGGTCATTAGTTTTGATGTCAAATATTTGGGGCGTTTTCAAGTTTTGACAATAACTATATGCACAAAATAGAGCAAATCAAAGGTAAATCAGAGTAAATTTGTCGTAACAAATATGTAACAACATATTAATGTCTTTGATGATAAAGTCCATTCTCGCATACCTTTGGTATAAGGTGAAATGCTTTTTGATTCTGTGCAATTCCCTTTGAACAACGAAATCAACAATTTTATAAGTATTTTTATGAAAGTTTCACTATATGCGTAAATTTTGCTGCATTTAGTCAACATTGGCTTATAGCAGGTAATTCTTGAACTGACTTTGCTCATCATGTGAAAAACAGCAATGTATCACGGAGCAGACACATGTGTCATGAGCATGATGAAGGAAGGCATATTAAATTTTCGAGACATGCGAAAGCGCATGAAACCTAAATTGGTGACTGGACTAGCAAAATGCTAGTCCAAATGGTGTCTATACGGACTATAGCATTTCGCCAGTCCAGCACGCTGGACTATAATCTGTACGCTGGACTAGTATAATGCTAGTCCAGCGGGATGGACGGACAGATATTCATCAGATCGTTCATACTTTGTATTAATCATGATAATTATAAAGATATATCATTAGGTTGAATGTTTGAATATTGATGCTGATGTATAAAGTGTCACAAGACTTTATGTTTTATAATGTTGGCAAAAAGATATCTTTCTTATGTCTTATATGTCATTTAAATGTTGTTTATGAAATCGTATCGTATAATTATTTTGTTTTGTAAACAGTGGGTAAAAAGCATGTGAGCAAAACAAATAATATCCATGATATGGACAATAAACCATTGAAATGAAATCCTCTGTGTTCCGATGACATTGTACATACATAAGGAATTTGAATTCTGTTCATTGTCCAGTTCGTAGAATGGTGTAAATAATAAATAGATAGTAAAGCATACAATTACACACAACCAACAATCTCAACCACTTGACATACAACACGATATTACTTTTCCAACTGCATCCATTCGGAAGATGTGAGAATGAAATCAAAATAGGACCAATCATCCTAGTTAGAAAAATGTAAATACCAACTTTATTGCAATATCAAAAGCATTGTAAACTGAATACAGGAAATGTCGCTATGGCGATTGGTGTGCCTCCACCATAACACATGATTCTATAGCTGTAATTAAGTCTACAGTATGTCTTGAAAATGTGAGATGACAGTTTCCCATAATTGGTAAAATAACTGAAAGTGTGTGTTTGTCATACATCAATGTATTAGTGTCTACTTTCCTTCAGCTAGATTTCATTTGGATGGAGGGCTAGATTGTTTAAGAGCAAGTATTTCACTTTGCTGTTAGCGTGATCGAGAGCTAGGGGCGACATGATTCATATGTACAAAGTTCTACATGGTATTGACAAAATATATCCGGAACACTTTTTCGTAAAAACAAAGTACCATCTACACGTGGACATTCCACTGGAGCTTTTCAATACCCACTGCAAGTTTAAATGCTAGAATTTTTATTCTTTAGCAAACGTGTCATCGAGACTTGGAACAATTTGCCAGCATATCTTGTCACGGTTTCCATTACCGAAACCTTTTAACACCAGCTTAGATAACCTTTGGTGCAATAGACATTTCATTATGTTAACTGCATTCATGCATATCGCAAACCGCTACAGTTGTGAAGGTTATAGTGTACGAACAAATTATTTTCTACAACGACCGGGAGACATAGTACAGGACTACATCACTCCCGTATATCTGATGATGATGCTTTTCGATCAGCAACTATCAGTTATCAAATATGGCAGCGTTAATTTATTTTGGCGCATGCATATTCCGCCGCCTTTTCAGAAAATAAATTATCCCTCATTCTGTCTGAAGACTAATACTTCAATAAAAGAAGGGCTTTTGACACACAATCTATCGATTCACTCGCTTAACATTCATTATCTGGAGGTAAAGGCAAATCGTGAACCTATTAGTACTTTACTACATTTTTATCCGTGCATGTACATCGATCGCAGGTCGGAAACGTGGTTACATTACGGATACATGCGGATACATGTTTATGGGGAGTTGTAAAAAAAAAGACTTCAGTATTTGCAAATCAGAAATACAGCAAAATGTCTCTTCGCGAACCCACTGTATTAAACACAAAAATACATGGACTAACGGTTTCATTGGACACAAATGGGTACGATTTAATTCTAGTGCAAGGGGCATGGTGCCCCTATTGTGATTATCATCTCAGTAATGAACACGCCCTGCTCCAAAATTAATTCTATCGAACAAGCAAGTATAAGGAAAGTTATCATTACCGATTTGAATTTCATGAAATAATTCCCGACTGGAACGCAGCATCCACTTACTCTCACATATCAATGCACATTATTGGAATGGAATTTCACATACCGGTGACAATGCTATAGCTATGACACTTGGCGCCCCATAAAGCTCGCAGGCTCAGGTCGCACATAATTATGGGCATAGGGCGAGATTCTTAGCGCAAACAGCGTAAAAATGCAATACATGATTTCAAAATTCCCACATCTCAGTTCATCGACCCTCTATGCCAAAAAATGAAGAAGGAAAAAAAAAAAGAATGGAACGTTCCTATATGAAGAAGCGAAAAGAGTGAATATTTTATCCTATTCTACAACCGACTATCACATACGTTATAATGTCCTCTCCAACCCGAGGAGAAGAGGTCATGTTATAAGGCGTGCATTGTTCGTAACTGCAGTAAAATACTACAAAGCCGTTTCAAAACAGCTTTGCGTTTATCAACTTCAAAAGGCTTTTACAAACAGGTTTCTGAAAACCTGTTCAGGAAACCTGTTTGGAAAGCCACAAATTTGCGGCTTTCGAAAAGGCTTTCCGAAAGGGCTTTCAAAACAGCTTTGCGTTTATCAACTCGTAAAAATTCCTTGAAAGCTGTTTGGAAAACCTGTTTCTGCCGAAAAAAAAAGAGTTGATAAACGCACCCAAATTCTTATGGAGAATTCCCGACCGCCATGAAACTAAGCAAGGTCATCGTCGTTTATAAATCAGGCGATGCAAATACCCTGAATATCTTCGGCATGATGCACTCCTCGCGATCTTCACCGACAAAGTTCTACGGAAACCAAGCCACCCTCTGCATCAAGACATCAAGTCAGCTCTACAGAAGAACAGGACAGCTTTCAAGGACAGCACCTGGCTCCTCACAACAGCAGACAACTGGCGCATCCACACACCAGCAGAAGACTACCTACCGGAAACTCAGGAGCAACTCATCGAGCCACCATGGAACAAGCCTGCAGCAGATCTTCGAATCTTCAAGCCCTACGACAGCAAGAACAACGCCGACAACGACATCGTCAAGGAATCAGCCTACAAGAGCATCGCAGAAGCAGAAGAAGGTCACCCATCTACACCATTTGTCTACTACACAGATGGATCAGTCAACACAGACGGCACAGCAGGATTCGCCTTCGTCTCTCCACATTCGACATCATCTTTTCGAGCACCAGACGGATCTTCAACAGTACAGACTGAACTCGCAGCCATCAGAGAAGCCATCATCGACTCCAAGACCCAGCCTGAGGACATCATCGTCATCCACACAGACAGCCAAGGCGCCATCGAGAACATCAGGAAACCACATCGGGACAACCTACGACTCAACAAAGACATCCAACAGAACATGCGATCGACCAACAAGAAGTACGTCATCAACTGGATACCAAGCCACATCGGAATACCAGGAAATGAGGAAGCAGACGCAGCAGCCAAGACGGGAACTCAGAAACCAGTACCAGACGTCGTCATCAGGATTAGCAAACGCCAAACCAAGACACACTTCCAACAGATAGCAGAGGCCAGATGGAGGAACATCATCCGGCACAGCCAGAGCGACTCACTGAAGTGGAACACAGGCCTACACAATACCAGAGAATCGAAGGAAACGCTCAACAGGCTACCAAGGAGAACTCAGTACTACATCAATAGGATCAGGACGAAAGCCAAGACCATCCGACAGATCATAGAGAAATCAACAGACTGCGCCTACTGCAATCAAGAAATCAGATGTCAACACACGCACGATCTCACCGAGTGTCCGCGAACTTCATCTCTACGCCAACGTCTTCTACAGCAACTACCAATCCAGGACCACGTCATCGAGAAGGAACAGCTTGCAATCAACATCATCAGGAATCAGACGATCAGGAACTATCAAGAACTTCAACACTACAAGCCAGGATAAACACCTAAGGATCATCATAGTACTCCAGGGGACAAGATCTTCATCAGTGTCCCACCCTACAAGGGAAACCTACATCATGATCTGTCTGACCCTGAACAATTATCGTCCTATATCTCTTCTTCTCTCCTTATCAAAAGTCGTAGAACGCATTGTCTCCGATAGGCTCCACAAGCACCCAACTGCAAGTGACTTTATTATTCCCCAACAATTCGACTTCCTCAAAAAGTACTCAACCGAGATGGCGATTCTTCACGCCACAGATTTACTTCGTCCTTTGTTGAAGATATAAGAAAGCAATTGGAATTTTCATTGACTTAAGGAAAGCTTTTGATTGCCTTAATCACGACATACTCTTGCAAAAACTCTCTCAATACGGAGTTAGAGGCTTGGAGCTCCATGGTTTACATCCTATTTAAAAGATCGAAGACATTATCATGTTCATTTTAATTATTGTATAATTCTCCTCCACCCGTAGTACAACTTGGGTGCCAAAAGGGAGTATTTTGGGTCCCTTATTGTTCATCTAACATTTGTGTTGTTTACACGTATAGCATGCATGCTTTCAATATCAACCATTTATCATGAAATCGATATTTTATTTGATATGTTCAAGTAAGTCTATACAGATATACTTTCAGTAATTTAAATGCTGTACTATTATTAAATTTTTAGCTTAATCATTATTATTGTATGTTAGTGTTGATAAATATTAGTATGGATCATTGCAAAAAGATTTGAGGATTATACCACTGACGCTTTCATTGATATAACGTTCATTGAATAATTGGATGATTTATATTGCTTTCGTGGCCTCTGTTTAATCTATCTAATCAGATATTTCACATTTCTGAGCCATCGTACGTTTTAGCCAACATCATACTGGATTTGAATCCTCATTTCATTGATTTTTATTATTTTTTAAGGTTTTGTTGAAGTTGTGATTGTATTTATGTAAACAGTTATGAAAACATTCCTTTTCCTTATGTAAATCCATGAAATCGGTACAAATTATATGACTCAACCTACTTCAACCGATTTATAAATGCTCAAGAAGGTCATTTTTACATTTTATTACAGTCTACATCAGCTCCACTGAGTCGGATGACTGGAACAATAATTGGCTTGGACGATAAGAACGGGTAAGCAGAAATGTCTCCACAGCCTTAGATCAATATTATTCACAATAACAACCAAGTAATAATTCACATCAAATCACGTATAACAATGACATCAATATGGAAAAACTCTATTCTTTCTCATACCTAACTAAATGAATGTGAGCAATTGCATACGGTAAAAGTATGGCATTGGTTCCCCCCTTTTTTTGAGGATGAAGGAGCTTCTTCTTATTCCTACTGATTATGTGTCTTGTTTCATTATACCCTTTTAAACCTAAAACTGATAGGACTTAATTAGAGCCAAAATACTTTCCTGTTTACCAATCGCTAGGGTATAACAGACAAGTGGAATGAAGGACCAATCGTCCGCCGCAAGCGGGCGATTGTAACACAAGCAAAGTTTTAAGTAAATCGCTCCAAAAATAGGATTTAGTTCGAGCCAAAATATTATCCTTTAGGGTTATAGCCGACGAGTTTAATAAAATAGAACCTATGGATGCTCTTTTTTCTGATCATGCTTTATTACCTGAGACCACTATGTCATTATCCTAGTTTATTATGATAAGTTATGAATTTTGAAAACATTATTCCTCATCTGAATCAGTAAAAATTGCAAAACTCTCGTCCTACTTAACAAAGTTTTAAATGTTAAAAAAAATCTTTTCATTTTAACAGTTCGTTACAGTCTACATCAGCTCCGGTAATAATAAAAAAGCAACAATCATCGGCCTGGATGATGATGGCTAAGTGGAAATGTTGTCTCTACAGCCTTAGATCAATGCACAATAACAACCAAGTAACAACTCACATCAGATCACATCAGATACTGTGAAAATAACATCAATAAAACTCGTTTCTTTCTCACACCTTACTAAATGAATTCGAGCAATTGTTTATGGTAGAAGTATCGCATTGGACTTTTTTTTTTTAAAGGATAGAGGAGTTTCTTTTTATTCCTACTATAATATGTCTTGTTTCGTTACCCTTTTAAACCTAAAAATATGACATAATTCGAGCCAACGCCTGTAGGGTATAACCGACGAGTTGAATTAAGGACCAATCACCCTCCGCCCGCCCAGGCCAGTCAGGGATTCCTATGAACTTCCTTACATACTAGTACACTCTAAGATGTGCGGACAGATTTTATGTAGAAGAGACCATTAAGGACTCGCGCTTACCGCAGCATCGCACGTTCGCCATCCGTGCATTCTTACAGACCAACTACGAGAACATTGCAAAACTTGAAAAGGTGGAGCAACTTTAACGAAGTCAGGGCTCATTATTATTCTCTAACGCTAGTAAAAAATTAAACCATTTTTATAATGTAATTATCAAAGTTTCACTGACAAATGAGGGGATATTCCCATGTGTAGGCCATAGCGCAATCTAGTGAATAGGAACTGCATTTGGAGTTAATAGAGCGCTCGACCACGGAGTAGAAAGGTTAAGCTTGTGCCCCTTCTTTTCTTGATGGCCATGTGCACTGTCATTGGCACCGTATATTGCTTCTAAATTTCTTTTGGTTGCAATACTGGGTACACTTTTCAATGTCAAGTGCCCTGTATGTTACCATTTTTAATTGAATGCAATTTTGATGTTCATCATTCGATTTCACTATAATTATGTTTGCTTATTGTGCTGTATCCAATAATGGAGTTTATATAATTCATTTGCCTCATTTTGTAATTGTATTTCCGAATTCATATGTCTCATTGAAAACGGGTGTAGACATTCTTAGTCTCATATCTTTTCGCAGGCATTTCCCATTATCTAAGTTTCACATTGATACAAACTTTGTGCAATACATTGCTTTCAATTCTCGTGCAGATATATGATTTCTTTTGATTTTACTGCGTTACAAGAATCAATGTTTAGTTTATCTACATTCCTTTTTTATCTGGCAGATTGTGGTATGAAATACGGACTATTTGTGCTTTTCTACACGTATAGCAAGTATGCTTTCAATATTAACCATTGATTATATGAAATTCATATCTTATTTAATTTCAATATACATTCAAGTAAGTATATAATGTTAGTGATTTGCTTGTCATATTGATAATATCTGTTACTGTTCAGCTAAATCATTGTCATTGGATGTTACCGTTGATAGATATTAGTATGGATCGTCTGTATAAAGATCATTGATATAACGTTGATTGAATAATTGGATGATTTGTACATTGTTTTCCTGGCATCTGTTTATTTTATTCAATAAGATATTTGACATTAGCCATCTTATATACGTTTTAGCCAATGACTATTGTGTCCATTTCCATGAAAATTAATTCTTGCATTTTAATTTATGCAGATCATCACAAAAGTCGAAAAGTTTTCTGTCAACGAAGACGTCGTCGACAGATTCCTATACGGCCAGAATTCATCACCATCGCAGAGGCCTGAGGAATGACGGGAAGGAGCAGATTTACACTCTGTGCAAAAAAGTCAGAGATGAATGATTACGTGGAAACATCTACGTATAGAAGACGCAGAATCCAACTCGGCCAACAAGACGAGAAAATGCACATGGTTCTGTGTGGACACGCCGAAGAAAAGACACAGACGCTGGAAAAATAGTCAAAATCACCTGTCGCGCTAACACTGAAGGACAAGAGTGAACAATACATCGTCAAGTGTGATTGAAGTATGTGCTATAAATAAAATCTAATATTAACAGATTTTTTAACATTATGGCAATTTAGTACAGTATTGGTATAGAGGAATGGACTTTAACATTTTGTGAGATACCAAGAAACCACTTATGAAATGGTACAGAGCATACCATTCTAAGAGGAATTCAAAGTTTATTTGATGAAAATATAGGTGTTGGAATGGCTGGAATATCGAAAAACAAAGACAGACAAAGTGATTGTAATAAAAGGGGTGTCCCACTTTTTAATAGGATCACTCTGTTTTGGATATATTTCAGTCGTTTAAAATTTTTATCTATTTTTCATCAAATAAACAGTGAATACCTCATAGAATGGATCTGTACCATTATGTAACTATCAATGTTTACAAAGATTTTTGTTATGCATGTAGTATAAACTGCACTTTTGTATTGCTCCTTTGTCATCTGGTTATGTTTTGTTTAAATTTGTCACACCTATGTAATTCATTACCTCCGCCAAGGGAGGAGGTTATGTTTTCGTTACCGTTTGTTTGTTCGTTAGTTAGTTCGTTCGTTAGTTAGTTTGTCCGTGTGCAAAATAACTCAAAAAGTAGTTAACGGATTGGGATGAAACTTGCAGGAAAGGTTGAGAATGACACGAGTATACAAACGATTAACTTTTGGTAATGATCCGATAATTTTTTGGGAATTTATGAAGGATTTTTGATGTTTTGGCAGGTAGGGTCAATGAACTTGGGAGTTCAGGCTGCGCGTATTTGAGGTTTGCCTGCGCGCACTAAAGTGCGTGCTCTTTGTTTCTACTGGGGTGAGGGCTTATGACGTAACAAAGGCTTCTATATTGGGAAATCAGTCGACTTTCAGCACCGATGTTGTGTGTACGTATGATATCTCTATTAACCGGAGGGCCAAACCCCAAAAAGTCGCTTACTCAACGAGTGAGTTGCACTCTCTCTACAAACTAAGTAGACCATGCTTATTTTCAAGTTTTTATTGTAACAAACAACATTCCACTGGTCTACCTCAAAAAAATTTGTTGCGAAAGCCTCCAAATCCAAGATGGCGTCCAAGATGGCCGCCATATTTACTGAATTTGTTATTTGAAAGATAGAATTCGATTGAAACATCAGATTTCAACAAATTTGGTGTCATATGAAAGAGAATAAAATTTTCTACAAGTTGATACCATTTTTGTGGGTTATTGTGATAATTGAATTGAGATTTTAAGGAAAAAACACTCATTTTTTGATATTTTTCTGAAAAAAGGAAAATCATGAAAATGCTTGATTCAGCATAAGTCAGACAAAGACTGAAGGATTATCTTGAAACGTTTCAAGAGTTTTGTTTGACATATAATTAATATTTGGAGAAAATTAGGGGTAAGTACCATTATCGGTTCAGGAGTTATAATGTCTCAAACTTGAAAACTCACTATGTAAAAATGGCCACTTTAGTTGTGACAAGACCTTGTTGGTCGTAAAAAAAGCCTGCGCGCACCAAGACTACTACACGCACCACTGGCACTGGCGCTTGTAGCAGTGCCAGTGGTGCGTGTAGTAGTCTTGGCAAACGCAGACTTTTTCTTTGACAAACAAGTGTTTGTGCCTGCAAACTAACTTTTCATACCAAGTGGTAGCTCAGGTGACGCTGATTGCTATTATTTCAAAGGAAATTGTTCTGAAGCAGATGAGATGAAGCAAAAATATCTTTCAAATGTGACCGTGCACCACAAAACGAACAAAAAGTCGCACACAGTGATTTTGTGTGAGGACTGAAAATAGGTGAAATGGGTCAACCTAACCATCTAACCTATCTTGAGTTTTTCATATTTTCTCAAAGAGCAGGTCTTATTCTATATTATATCAAAATTTGGGATCATAAAACAAACAGGAGCTTGTGTTTTCAGCAGTTTTTCTCGAACACTTTTTTGTGGAATAGTGTGATAGGTGTTTCTCATAGAACCCTCTTCCCATTTCTCAAAACCCTGTCCATACACTTCACTTTCAACTCTAATAACTTTAAAGAGAATACTGCTACTGCATTTAAAGTTGGTATTGATCATGTACAGAGTGTGCTAATGAAGCCTACTTAATTTCAGCTTAATCCAATAATCCCTTCATTGTTGTTGCTCTGGTGGTCAACATCCTGTATTTTGTCCAATTAATCCCACAGCTGCACAGCTTGGTAAAGATTAAGCGCTTGACTACACCCTGTACTTCAGAGCCTGGTTTCTCAGTTCACACTTTCCAGAGTGTGTCCTTTCTTTCAAATATTCAGATAGGTTAGGAGAGTCCATTTGAATTGAGTTATACATCATTTTAAAGCTTAGAGTCTGCTTTTTCTGAATCTACTCTTAACTAAAAATCCATGTCTGGCGACTTTTTGTTTGTTTTGTGATGCAGGGTCACAAATAGAGGTAGAAGCTTGAAACAACCTTGCTATAGAAAGTTTAAACCAAAATTTGGATCAATCACTCAAAAAATTCAAGATTGCAGGCCATCAAAGCTGACATAGTGTATTGCGCCAAAGTAAATATATCATTTCGATTTTGATACAGTTTTGTCTGTTTTGCTGTCTATTTATATGGTTTTTATATATTCTGAACATTTTAATGCTATTTCAAACCATCTTAGGTTTTTATGGAGACATTTTTCAGAATGCACCATGAATATTTCTCTAAAAAGTAAAAAAAAAGATAGAAATAAAAAATATTTATGAAAACCATGCAGAAATTAACATCTTTCCCATATAATCAATATTTGGAGAAAATTAGAGGTCAGTATTGTATTTGGTTCAGGAGTTATGTCTAAAACATGAAATCCCATTTTACATAATATGTATTTACACGCATCTGTTCCCAAAGACGTCACAGAGGGTCAAATCCAAGATCGTGCTTACTTTTCGAGTTCCACTCTCTCTATAAACAAGACTATACATTTTCTTAAGCATAATAAGCAATGTTCCGCAAGTACCAGTACTCTCAGTAGATTTGTTGCAAAAACCTCCAAAGTACAGATGTGGTCCAATAGGGCCGCCATTTTTATTGAATTTAACATTTCAAACATAAAATTTGATAGAGACATTGGATTGCAACAAATTTGATGTCATATGAAGGAGAGTGAAACTTCCTAAAAGTTGATACCACTTTAGCTGTGTATTGTGATAAATTGGGGGGGGGGGGTGGAGTTGTTTGCTTCTCTTCTTTTTTTTTGGGGGGGGGGAATCCATATTTTTATATTGTTTTGAAAAAAGGAAGAAATGTAAAAATGCATGATTTAGTATTTATCAAAGAAGAACTGAAGAATTATTTTGAAACCTGCGATTGAGATTGAGATTTACTGAGATTGAGACATAATTCATATTTCTGGAATTACAGGCAATATCATACACTGTTGACAAGTTAACATCTAAAACTTATTATTGCCGTTCAGGAAGTCAGCGTATCTCAAAATAACTATGTTATTTAATGACTTAAGTAATTTACATTTGATACATTAGCTGTAAAAAAAAAAAACCCCTTGAATAATATATTGTTTACTTATCATTTATCTAGCGATCCACGTCCCACAAGCTTTGCTTTTTAGTGGATCGCTATTTTCCATAATTGAAGTTATTTTCCGAACGCTCACGAAGTATACATGCATTGTTCCTCGTAATTATTATACATCATGTTGTATATAATTCATTTCCTATACTACATGAATCTTTTGTAAACGTTTGGACAATATCATTTCATGACATGTATACTTTGTATTATGTCTTGATTTTGTTGATTGGAAATAAACTATGATTGAATTGAATTGAATTAAATTACTTGAAAAAAATTATATTTATGCATTATAAATTTTGCATACAATGTGTTTACATGGTCACATGTAATACTGTAATGGTCTAGTGACTTGCAAGTACCTGCAAACTAACTTTTCATGCCAAGTGGTAGGTGACGCTGGTCGCTATTTACTGTACCATTTCATCATAGTAGATTGTTCTGAGGCAGATAAAATTGAACAGAAAGTATTTTCAAAAAAGAGATAGGAGCTTGGAATTTGGCACAAATTTTGCCAATGTGTAACATTTAGCGATAAAAATAGTATCCACACAAAATTCAAGATGGCGGTAATTAATCGAGGTTCTCGTTCAAGGCATTATTTACCATTAGTGCACGTAAAACAAGAACCCAGCTTTACTTTTAAAATTCCTCAAACTAGTTCTAAACTGTGAGTTAGGGATAGAACAATTAATGTACAAACTTAAATCAGTAGGGGAGAGCGGGGTGAGTTGGGACGCGGGTCAAGTGGGACACGTTCTCTGAATCAAAAACTGTTCAACCAATCAGCGATTGGCTTATATCTACAATAAGCCCCTAGCAACCATACATCACACTAAGAAAGCCATGCAGCTCGGCAAATTCTAAGTATGTATAAATTGCTATTGAAAATTTTCCCCAAAATATGACATTTTTTTGAAATCAGGCTAATTAACCTGTTGTCTTTGTATTCATGATTTCAAGGACACAATTGAAGCTGGTGGTGAGCCTTATTGATATGCAACTAATATAACTTGTTTTTGACAAATGCCTGCGTGGTTACTGAGCAGTCGTACATATTCATGTATATGCCATGTGAGGGACAGTTGGGACAACGTGTCCCATTTGTCCCTAATAATAGCATTACATGTAAAACAGTTCAGATTTTCAAACATGTTGTTCAAACTTGTTTTGTTAAAATAAAGATCATTTTAAAGCATGTTTGACTGTTTTCATTACCAATGTTTCATTACGCCTTCCAACTTTGGCATTTCCGACATTTCTATAGGATGTCACACTTTACAAACACCGTCCCATTTCTCCCTTGCCGTTGTCCCACTTGACCCACGGGTGGGTCAACTTCTCCCCCAAAATAAGGTTTTTTCTTTTTATTAACTGCAGAAAATTGAAAACAGTGCCACCCCCAGTTTATAGCTCTTTATGTTACCTACCATATGAACCTTCATGCAAGCCCGAAAGGAAGTGTAATCATCTCTTCTATAAAAAGATATAAGAAGAAAATCGGCGAACTTGAAATAATGTCCCACTTCTCCCCGCTCTCCCCTATAATTGATGCTAAATATTGTTGGATATACTAAATAGATCTGATAAGAATGTTTTTTTATATACTAAATTGTCAACAGTTATCATGGTTATGGTTTCTTGAAAAGAAATGGTGATATCTCCGTATGTTTTAGGCTTTATTATAATTTGTTTATATGGTAGAATGTTTTGTAATACAACTAATGTGCACATATAAATCGAATGTGATATCTCTCCCAATGGTAAACAATATACCTTTAGTGTGTTGCGCAAAGTTAAATCTCAACTTATAACTTATAATTTGATATATTTTTTAATCTTCTTATATTGCTGTCTATTACATGTTTCTATACATCCTAACGATATTGTATGCTAGTGTAACCCATATTGAGGGCCCTTTTTTTTTGGGGGGGGGGGGGTGGAGCTCATTCCAGTGTTTGAATAAGGCCCAATCTTTGATAAAAAAGAAATGCTTCTGTATCAAAGATATGCTTTTTTACTTGTATGTTACTCTGCTGTTGTAGAAACGTGAATGATGATGGTATATGTGTAGTAATGTCTGATCCGTAGATGTCTTTGAAAGCCCTTCTGATCCAACCCCCCCCCCCAAAAAAAAAAAAAAAAATCCGACATGGCGGCATTAAATGTGTTGTGCGAAATTACTTTTCAGTATATTGTTCGAATAAAATTGTCCAAAGTTATTATTCGTGCTGTATATTCACATTTACAAATAAGCATGCTGAAACTGTGTTTTCTGTTATCAGATTTTTCTTACATTGTTTTTAGGCTGATTTCATGTGGGTTATAGTGTCACAATTGATCTGAACTTATGCCATTGGTAGATGCTTTCCCATATTAGATATCAGGATCACTCGAGAGTGAAAATGTTCATTTTCATTCATTTTAGAGTGACCTCGGGGATCACTCGAAGAGTGACGAGTGATCCCTAAGGCAGGGCTCGACACTAACGGTGGTCCGGTGGCCCGGGGCCACCAAAAACGCACGTCGGGCCACCAAAATGTCAGAAATGAAGAATTTGGTGGCCTGATCGGGCCACCAAAAAGGTCGGATATTTGCCTTTGGGCCACAAAAAGTAAAAGTTGGTGTGGAGCCCTGCCTAAAGTCACTCTAAAATGAGTGAAAATGAAAATTTTCACTCAAAAGTCACTCCAATTTCTCTCTAAATTCACCGTTTTCTGTTATTCACTCCTCACATCGAAAGTAAAAACTTCCACTCGATTTGGGTTTTTTTCTTTTTCGGAGAGTAGAATATCACTGGTTTTAAAAATGTGTCTATAAAAACCTAAGACGGTTTAAGATAGCCCAACAGACAAAATTGTTTTAAAATCGAAATAATACATTTAACTTGGCGCAATACACTATGTCAACTTTGATGGCTTTCATCTTGATTTTTTTTTGAGCAGTTGATCTAAATTCTGTCTTAAACTATCTATAACAAGATTGATGCCAAGTTTCAAGCTACTACCTCTATTTGAAATTTTTTTTTTGCTTTATCTCATCTGCTTCAGAACAATCTACTTTGAAATAATAGCGATCAGTATCACCTGAGCTACCACTTGGTATGAAAAGTTAGTTTGCAGGCACAAACCCTCGTTTGTCAAAGAAAAAGTCTGCATTTGCCAAGACTACTACACGCACCACTGGCACTGCTACAAGCGCCAGTGCCAGTGGTGCGTGTAGTAGTCTTGGCGCGCTCAGACTTTTTTATGACCAACAAGGTCTTGGTCACAACTAAAGTGGCCATTTTTACGTAGTGAGTTTTCAAGTTTGAGACATTATAACTCCTGAACCGATAATGGTACTTACCCCTAATTTTCTCCAAATATTACTTCTATGTCAAACAAAATTCTTGAAACGTTTCAAGATAATCCTTCGGTCTTTCTCTGATTTATGCTGAATCAAGCATTTTCATGATTTTCCTTTTTTCAGAAAAATATCAAAAAATTAGTGTTTTTTCCTTAAAATCTCAATCCAATTATCACAATAACCCACAAAAATGGTATCAACTTGTAGAAAATTTTATTCTCTTTCATATGACGTCACATTTGTTGAAATCTGATATTTCTATCGAATTTTATCATTTAAATAACAAATTCAGTAAATATGGCGGCCATCTTGGACGCCATCTTGGATTTGGAGGCTTTCGCAACAAATTTTTTGAGGTAGACCAGTGGAATGTTGTTTGTTACAATAAAAACTTGAAAATAAGCATGGTCTACTTAGTTTGTAGAGAGAGTGCAACTCGACCTCGGTTATATGGAAGAACAAGATCAGTGTAGTGGTGGAAATAAGTTGCATGCTTGGCGGAGGTCTGCGCTCTCAGAGTGCTTTTCTAGTTTTGATATGATTTGAAAAGCAAAATAAATACGATCGATCGATTGAACGAACGATATCGATAGTCACATGTCATGTACTATGCGTGGAGCACTGCATTCTAAAAGTGAATGTATTGAATGTGACATTATGCACAAATAGGTTCCATCCGCCATGCAGCTCTTTATCAGCATATAAATCCCAACTGTTTAGTAAGACTAGAGTCGCTCACTGGCACTGCTGTACATGTGAGCAAAAACGTTAAATGCCGTAAAGACTGACCAAGTAGCTGAAGAGCGCTGTAATAGACATTTCTGGGAGAGAAGATGCGAAGACTCAATAGATTGGAAGCTACGGGAAAAGAGCTGGGGAAAAACATAAAAGGTTTATGTTCTGATCTCGAGTCAGAGTCATGACTTTCCATCACAGAGGGACGCAGTTACACCACTGCGACAGTTCATTCACTGTGTTCTGAAACTATGGAGGAAGAACGTAAGAATGAGAAGCGGAAAGCAAACATCATCATACAAGGCATGGCTGAATTTGAATCTGATGACCCTAAAGAAAGACATTGCCATGACTTGGCTGAAGTTCGCAATGTGTTGTACTACCTGGACGTTGGTCTTCTCTGAAAATGACTTTGTAGAAAATGTTTGATGCACTATCCAACACAGATCGGAACTAATACTTATACGATGTATAACCTGAAGAAGTCCAAAGTCAGACAAATAACCAAGCCCTTTTGAATCTTATTGAACAAACTGAAAAGTTTTAGCATTGTAAACTTCTCTTCACTTGAGATTGCAATGTCCCAAATATTGACTGGGAGATTCCTGCACCATCGGGACAACGTGGACAAGAAACAAGATTTGTGAGTGCATTCACTGACACACTACAGGATCAGTTTCTGTCACAGCTGATGAATGAGCCTAAACGAGAGTGAGAGACGGTCATAAAGTCTATGTGCTGGATCTCATAACAAATCAAGAGAACTTTGGGATTGCATTATGACGTCTCCAGCACTTGGCAAGAGCAATCATTTTTTTTTTTAGCGTTGAATTTTTTATTTGATTCCTACAAACAGATTACAGGAAACGAAAAAAAAAGCGAACATTTCGCATTCTTCAAAGGAAATTACAATGAAATGAGAAAACATGTGTATGGAGAGATTGTATTCATGTCAGCTGTTCCAGATGGTGACTTAGACTTGACTTGTACCTATCTCACTAACAGCATTCTTGAAGTGACTGAGAAATTTGTGTCAAGATTCAAAGCTACGCCAAAGACCAAATTTAAAGGAGACCTCCGGGTGATTCTCAGATTTTTACATTTTTACAACTATAGATTAGTTATACTTAGGAGAGAGTTTCAGAATTTGTGACAATTGGGATGAAGAATAAGAATATTTTCAAAAAATAGAAGAAATTGCAATGAACAAGGATGATGACATGGCAGAGTCACCATAAGAATGCATGAGTTGGGGCTCAAGGAAGCAGAACAAAAGAAGAAGGCATGCATAGATTATAGACAGGTGAACTCGCAAGCAAGCGGTATTTTTATGGAATTACACTGTTATCATTTATGAAATATGTGAACCTTCTATGTCATCATCCTTGTTCAGTGTAATTTGTGTAATGTTTTTCAAAGTATTGATTCTCTGCTCAAGAATCACAATAAATTCCACAAATCTATGCAGGGAGTTGTCGATTTATATACTACATGTGAAATTATTAAAATCGTCTGGAATGTCCCTTTAATGGACGAATGCATCTATGAAGAAAATGAAAGACTAAACACAAAGCATGGAGCCGTTTCCAGAAATCAAGGAGTCAGTGTGACAGAGAAGCCTTGAGGAAAGCAAGAAACGAAGAAACAAAAGCAGTTGCAGACGCAAAGACAAACTTTTAAAAGAAACTGACTACTGAATTGAAATCAAATCCAAAAAGTTTCTGGAATTATGTTTAGTGTAAATTGAAGTGCAGTCAGACTCTACTGGACTATTGGAGAATCCGAGTGGAAGTTCTACTTATTATACACGGGATGCCGAGAAGGCTAATACTCTCTATAACTTTTTTTTTTGTATCTGTGTTTACCGAGGAGCTAGGACTCGTCCAGTACTCGAAGATTTTAGCTAAGAGTAGAAAATATTAGTCTAGATGTGAACTCGTGCTCATTGAACACAAGGTTAAGGAAGCAGTCTTGAAGCTTGATCAGACAAAATCACCTGGATCGGACAAAGTGCTTAATGGAATCTTGAAAGAACTTGTTGAATGTGTTTCTCAACCTCTTGCCACATTGTTTAATTCGCCTAATTTGTCAATGTCTGAAGGACATCAGTTACCAGCATCTTGGAAAGCAAAACGACCCCAATATTCAAGAAGGGTGACATTAAAAAAAAACCCCAGTAACTATTGTCCTATTAGCTAACCAGTATATACAGTATGCAAGATAACGGAAAGTTTTGTAAGAGATGGAATAGTGACACACATGGAAATAAAGAATATATTTTCTAAAGACCAACATGGCTTTAGAAAAGGCAGATCTTGTACGACTGTACAAGTGTAAGTGACAGAATCATGGTCTAATGCTTAGGACAATGGGGAGAGCATTGACTGCATAATACACATAGAGAGAGAGAGGAGAGAGAGAGAGAGAGAGAGAGGAGAGAGAGAGAGAGAGGAGAGAGAGAGAGAGAGAGAGAGAGAGAGATTTTAGCAAAGCTTTCGACAGAGTCCCACATACACGTACCAGGTTATTACAGAAAGTCAAGGAATACGATAATCTGGTCAACAGCTAAACTGGATTCAATCTTTTCTGAGTGGCAGAACACAACACGTAATTGTTAACGGAGCATCCTCAATGAAATTCATTGTCATCAGTGGCGTCCCACAGGAAAGCGTCCTGGGTCCAACTCTGTTCATCATAATAGTTATTGTATGTTACTTATCTATACACCGGTCACCATTCAAAGTTCCAACTGCTCTGTCAAGCTGTTTGCAGATAATACATGTACTAAACTTTATTCAAAGGTGCAAAATAAATCAAGAAAGTGCAACGTCGAGCAACAAGACTAGTGCATTCCCTGCGACATCTGCAACACCAAGGAACTTCACATCACGGCTTGAACACCTAAAGCTATCCTCACTATGCTCACTGGCCTATAGACGTCATAGATCAGACATGATACGAACGTACAATTTTGTACAGGGAATAGACGCTCTCCCAGTCAACTGACTTCTTTGACTTTTCAACTGGCAGCCAAACAAGAGGACATCGATTTAAGATTTTGAAGAAGCAAAAAAGTTGAAGCAATCCTCTTTATCTCAATGAAGTGATATCGGAATGGAACAGTTTACCATATTTTAGAGCACATTTAAAACAAAAGAAATTTTGGGCAAGATCTGGTAAGATAGATGACTATAACCCTGATGAAGTCTTCAAAATGTCCATGTACTCAGGCTGCACAGAGCCTATCACACAGAAATAATCATCTTTATTGGTGCAGAGGGGCAAATAAGTTCCGTATAACTTAAAGCCCATTTGCTTCCAAGGTATATTTCCAAGATATGTGTGTTTTCTTTTGTATAATTTGTGTTATTGTCGGGGAGATTGTTGGTACGTTGTACCTTGTGATATGTTTGCTTATAGGTGTTTATCTCGAGTGATGATGGTGGTCGTGCTTTTTAATGTTAATAGGAAACAGACCAAATATGAGTGATGATGATAATTACTGATGCTGGTGAAAAAAAAGACGGCTTGCTGAGCATAATACGTGTCCTTCGTCTTATTTCATTTCTCCCCCTTTTACTCTTCTTTCCCCCTCCCATGAATGTTAAAAAAGTACATAACACCTCACAATAAAAAAGAACCGAGTGCTAGCAACCTTCGTAAAGTGAAATCAAAATGTTCATGGCCCTGAGTAACCTGGCTGACGATTGATCAAGTCCCGTTTTATCATAGTGATACATGTACTGCAAAAGAAGGGCGATGTTACATAAGTATACAGTCATGTATACATGTACCAGGAAATAAACTTTCTATTTAGAACGAAGCTTAGTATTGTTGTATATACCATGGCTCGTATAAATAAAGTGAAAAATCAACTAGCACATATTTAAAAGATGAATACATTATCTATACAAGGTGGTAATAATGCTGCTGCACAAAATAATATAATTCAACATCACGTGATGTTGTGGCAGACATAATCATAAACATAGGATTTAATGGTTATGTAGCACCTGATAGGGGATTACAGATGATGAGCAGAGATACCGTTCATCAGTCCGACAGTCCACTCTCGTGCGGATGCTCACAACATGGAGGTGTCCCTTGGTCAAGCGCGGACGAACGACATGCGGTGAGGTGGCGGAGCTCCGAGTTGATACGAGACCCGACGAGCGACGAGCAATGCCGAACGATACCGAATAATGACGAATGACGATTGGCGAATAATGCCTGACGTATGACGTATGTTGAGTGACGTGTGCTGAGTGACACGTGGTGAATGCTGCGTGCTGAATAGCACGTCACGAATGATGCCTGCTGAATGTCGCGTCATGAGCCCAGCTCATACCTGAAGCAAATGAAGTTTCGGGTTATCAAAATGAGAGAGTAATTCTATCATTCCTACATTCTCCTTTAAACTTCACTTTGCCACATCCATTTCATCCAACAACAACAAAGAGGTAAACTATGTATATATAGGGCCTATATGTTTACATAGACTTACATACATATCTAACAGATTAATCTCTTGTCCTATTTAACTGGCAATTCTTCACATCCAAACCGCCTCTTCTTTTCATCATTCTCACTCCCAAGATATACTTAAAAACACCTCGAGAATACAATAAATTTACTGTATAATACTTTTACAACTGTCACACATTTCAAAACATCGGGGTAAATTAACTGCTCATGAGCAAAATCAATAGCGCACCTATGCTATAGTATACATTTCCTACGCCTCACTCTGACTCAAAAGAACCTCATCAATAATTTTGATACAATAAACACAGCAATTAGGCAATCATTGTGGACTTTACAGCCGTAAAATGCACAATCAAATTGCCCAATTAAATTATATCATTAACATGCTATATCAAATTAAATTTATAGGCCCTACGTTTCAAAACCATCTTGATATGGAGAATTCAAAGTTTATAAGAATATTAAAATTTATATTATACGTGTGAAATAATCATGCTTCTGGTTTCAAAGGACTCATCACACCTCCTCCCAAAAGGAGCGCTTTATATTAAGATAATATCGGCAATCAAAATTCTCCTCCACTTCGTTAGATTTACACAAACTACATTAAAAGAAATGCAAATAATATTGACGACTTAAACTTACAGTTCTTGGACGGGCGTGCGTCAAGCTGGGGGAAAATAGGGCTTCTCCTGGCCTGTGCTGCCAAAAAAGTTGCGCTGAATATGGGGCTTCTCCTGGCCTTTGCCGCCAGAAGTTACGTTGAATGCAATGCTCTGGTTATGACTGCCATGCAAAACCAACCTGCAAGCTTTCATGGGCGTGTGCCTCAACCTCAGTGCCTCAATATTCCTTGTTACCACATACATACAGAAGCCTGTGCAGCTCCTCAGCCCCACATCCTTCTGCGAGAAGCTCTGGGTGCCATGTGCTCACTTTCAAACTTTCTCTCTCATATCTGGGCACTCTCATACACTTCGCATACACGAACACAAAAGATTTTGCATCTTAAACAAAGAAGCACATCTGTGTTAAGTATGCGAAAACCCTGGGCTATGTGTTGTTGGCTTGCTGGGCAAGACTGGTAACCTATCCCGTTCCTTGTAATGTTCCCAACCTACTTGGTTCAAGATAAAACTGAGATGTGAGCGTCATCCTAATTAATGATAATGAGAGAAAGGGGGGGGGGGGCGTAAAACTGGTCACATTGTGACAATTACTGTACATGTATATACCAGCAAAGTATAAGTGGAAAAACACTATCGACAGTATAATAGAAGCGAAGAGATTGTGCAGTCTCTTCGGATAGAAGAAACTTGACCCCCCCCCCCCTCCCTCCACACACACACACACACACACACACGCAAACACACTTGTCAAAATTTCCACAAAAGCAGGCGCGCAGACCCCAGAATGACAAAAACAAATTACATATTAATAAAAAATATGGTAACGTTCATAACGGAATATTTTCTTAGTCAGTGGGCAGAAAGGTTACGTGAATTTCTACATTGATATCAAAATGTCATGATTGTTAATACGTTAAAGATTTAGCTGAAATCATAAAATCGGGTTCAAATTTCGTGTTGATATTACAAATTAGTAATAAAAGACAAGGGCAATACCAATGATATAATTTATAATGATATGATTTCTTTGTATTACTCTTGAAAGGAGAACTTACTTGTGGTGTGTGGTCTTTGACTAAATAGTCGAAGAATAATGATGATGTGGTGAAATAACGTGAGCATCGGTGTCAGAAAAAAAAATCGTATGGTCTGGTTCATGGTGACTCTCAGCTAAGACGAGAAATGTGCTATGTGGTGAATACAAACTCTACTACCAGAAAAAACGAAAACGATTGAAATAAAATCCATGATTAAATTTGCCAGAGTAGTCTATGATGCTGAACTACTAGTATGCATACGAGCTGAGTGAATACTGGTATGTATAGGCCTATTTCTATTCCTATGTGTTCACTTTGACTAACAAAAATAAATAGAAGCCTACAATACATTTTTTTTTTCGTGCTATGTGCAGATATAGGGTATTAAAATCATTATACCGAGTGCGTTCCTTGAATTCTCTGTTTTTGGGATCGGATATGTCTATTGCGCAACTTGTCATAATCATGCAGAATCAAACAATATGATTGCATAATAAGTTTATTTATTTGTTTATTTAGTTGTCTATTATTGTACAAAATTAACACCCAGAATGAGATAAAGACCTTTACTGTAGAGTAACTTTATCAAACACTCACAAAGAAGAACAGGTGCAACTTTGGAATTGCGCCTTTGCGTGAGACACAGTTGTAGCACCTTCACGGGTGCAACTTTCCACCTTTCAGACCCCAGTGAGCACCTAAGGTGCAACTTAGCACCCGCTCACCGGTAATGAAATCTGCAAAGTTGCACCCGGCGCGTAATGTGCGACAATGTGTTACACGTAAAGGTCCAAAATTGAATCTATTTTACCTCGAGTGTAAACTATATACCACGTTAACATGCAAATAAGGAACCGAGTGATACTAAGATATTGCTCTGGTCATACTGATAAAATTATAGACCCTTATCATCATCATAATAATACGAGCCTAATAGTGATAATGATAACAGTAACAATGTTATAATAATAATATGATAATGATTGAGCGAAAAAAAAACTAAGAAGACCCATTTTGATAAAAAAATATTAAACTTTGAGGTGTTTGGAAATGATTAGGATAATTTCACTTAAGGAAATGCTTTCTTATAATAACATCTTCAAAAGCATTAACTTGTTTTGTACCGAGGGTAGTTGTACTTACTGATGAAATATTCTGTGATGACCTTGAAAAAACTTGATAATATATTCACACATTTCAATAAGTTATTCTCACCATTGTTGCTGTTGTTGTTGTGATGATAATGATAATGATAATATCTATATCGCCTGACAGTCCTTGAGGGCTGCGTTTCCTCACGAGGAAAATCGATTTCCCTTCTGCTCTACAAAATATTAAAACACGTTTGATTTTGTCGAATACTAATCTCTACAATTTAAGGTTAGCTTCTAGCTTGCAATTGAACTCATTACATTCTTTACTCGGTTTTAAAAACCAAGCGATGTATCCATATTCTCAGAAACGTGTAAAAACATAAAACATGCTTTTTAAATCATTTAAAAAGCAACATACTATTTTGATAAATGTTTTTAAAACTTTAAAAAGCAGCCTGTCATTGGCTATGTACCGCATGCACAGCTATTTATGAGTTTTCTTAACCTTATCTGTGCCAATGAGTCCAAGGTGCTCAAATTTCACACAAATGGATAGGAGATTAGTGTGGCATGCAGGGGGTTAACTTGTGACTAATGGTCGTCAACATCAAGACGCGTACACAGTTTGACTAAAAATAATGCAGGGGATAATTAATTTCCTTTCATCTTATCCCTTCGCTGCTTCTGCTCTAGAAGCAAGACAGTCATTTTGATTGAACCCGGCCTTAGACCATAATAACTACTCTTACACTGTCGGGTTGCACATGATGAAGGCCTGATATAGTTTGCAACAATCTGCAGCCAATTGAAGGAAGCAAACTTATCCAGAGGAAGAAGGAGAACCACATGCGAAGCTTTCCATCAAGCTTATCTTACAATTAAACTGTATTGTATCTCTTGTGATAAAAAATAATAACTTCTATAATTTCTATTTTCATGGGCTTTTTTTTCACATAGAGGGGATCAATATAGGGGCAAATCAAATTAAGAAAGATTAAAGTAAAGTATACATGAAGAGTTTGTTCGCAAAAAACCGATAAGTCCATATTTGCCAAATGGAGATATTTGCGATTGAAGGTCAAGAAAAATAAAGAGAATAATAAGAAAATCTTTGCTTCTTTTGACCATAACTTCAAAAATGTACCTTTATATGTAGTGACAAATATATCATTTTAAAGGTATTATTTTGTACTTTATGACAGAGACCGTACTTCAAAATCTTCGAAATGGACTTATCGGTTTTTGCGAACAAACTCTTCACATGTAAGTCAATGACCCCATAATGGAGATTGATGAGGATGATGCATGGCCGGCGGAACCGTGGGGGCTGTGGGGGCTCGGGCCCCACACTTTTTGTGCATCATACAAAGGAATACATAAGGTGTCATCACTTTGGGCCCCCACACTTTCTTTTTAACCCGGAAGTATGTAAGTGGCATTAAATAAAGACATACCTTTTTTTGTCAGCTGAAAAAAAAATGGAAATGGAAGGGGAGAGATGAGATGAGGACCCTTTTTTTTCGTTTTTTTTTTTGCTTGTCAGCTGAAGAAACCCGGAAATGGAAGGGGAGAGATGAGCTGGGGACCTTTTTTTTTTTTTTTTTTTTTTTTTTTTTTTTTTTTTTTTTCTTGTTAGCTCATGAAACGCGGAAGTGGGCCCCCACACTTTTGAAAACGCTCGCCGGCCCTGTAATGTTTCTAGCATGTTTATTGTTTCTTAAACTTCTGAGTAGGCCCAGGGCCTACTAGTATTCATAAAGTACTTAGTCATACTATGCGTATAGTACGAGCAGATTATCCTGTAAAAGTGGATATTTTCGCGATGTTGAAATTTTCGCGCATTTCGCGCGACTAGACACTAGCGCGAAAATAAAAGCACGGGAATATTTTTGCGGCAATTGCCATGTATGTTCCTGTGCGTGATGTCTTGATACAGCCGCTGCGGAATTAAAAACACGCAAAACTTTTCTTACCCGGCCAAGCGCGAAAAATTAGTCGCGCGAAAATATCCACTTTTACAGAAAATGCACATGTTCTGGAAGTGGTGATGAAGAGCTACAGCGCCATCTCTCGGCAATTCACGTGAATATCCAACATGGACACCATCATACGGTCTTGTGTAAGAATAGGCCGCTCTGTACTATCCAAGCCGTGCCCTGGAACTTTGGCTCATTCCGGGTGGTCGGTAAGTTGTCGAGATAAATAAAGAAAACGTCGGAAACGTCTTGGTTCTTAGGAGATCCCCTTCTGCTCACATGGACAGAATAACTAGGGAAACATTTCTCTCGAGCAATCAACGTGACTAGTAAACCCCGGGCCTCGCTCGGGCCACTCTGCACCGCAGCGCAGCTGCACAGCCCGGCCCTGCCCCTGTCGCCGGGCTAAAGTTCTGCTCGCCCGTCGGGCCGCGCCGTCGAGCTGGTCTCACACACGATACCAGTTTAGAAGTCTACTAGTAGAAGTGTTCTAGCCTACGTTAGGCTACGCTATTCAACAACGTTAGGCCGATACAACACCACTGGTGGCCTGCAGTGTATCGAAAGGAAGAAGAAGAAGAAGAAGAAGAAGAAGAAGAAGAAGAAGAAGAAGGAGGAGAAGAAGAAAAAGGAGGAGGAGGGAAGGGGGGGGGGGGGGGGCGGGGGAGGAAAAGGAGGGGGAGGAGGAGGGGGAGGGAGGAGTAACCTGGGCTGGCTGGGGTGCTCCTTGTACTGAAGATCTACACAGTTATAGGTCCTACTGTGGGAGCTTCGCGTTGGGGCTGGTCGCAGTTAAAGGAGGAGGAGCTGCACTTTATCAAAAGGAAGAAGGAGGAGGAGAAATCAAATTGCTTCTGAAATTTACCTTACTACGCAAATAGTAATTTCCATGGAGAAATGCCATTTTATGTAAATCTAAAACTATCTCATGTATTTTCAACCCATTTCACTAAATTTCTATTTCTCTTCAATAAAGTGTTGGTACGCAAGTCAGCTGGTAGTTGTCAACACATCGACACTGTACATCAAAACTGACACCCCTCTATTTTTTTATAGCATTGCACGTAAAGAACGATAATACATGCATGTGCACGCATGCCCGCTCGTGCAGTGGATTTTTACTCTTCAGTAGACTCTACTACTGACTCTACCCCGTCAGTGGGGATTTAATATCCAAATAACTGAAAAGAGTGATAATATTAAACAATAGCAACAATGAATACATTTTACATAGACCTCTAGTAAAAGATTGTAAATGCATGCGGCAAAAGCATTTACGTGCACTTCACATGCATTGACAATAGACAGTAAGGGTGTCGTTGGCTTTAAAGCACAGTGACAGTGCTGAGACTCGTCCTGCCATGTGTTTTAAGCACTTGCCTAAGATTCATAAGAACGTGTACCTCAAATCCGATTTTTAATGCGCGCTTGCAGAGACTCCAACTCTCCCGCTTTCGACGGGAGATCTCCCGCCGAAAGCCCATTTTTGCAGAATCTCCCGTTCTCCCGTTTGAGATTTAATTTCTCCCGCTTGAAATTATTTCTTACTTAATTTCATTGTATGTAAAAAAAATATTAAAGCCTTAAATAGCGCAAGAGAGCATCTAGAACCCTAGACCGCAAGGGACTTTGTGCTCGTGATATGCGCAAAGCGCACATCAAGTTGGAGTCTCCTGTTTGCTAGGGGTTTCAGGCGGGAGAATCTCCAGACCAGAAGGTGCTTGGGGTTGGAGTCTCTGCGCTTGTGAATTCAATTATATCTTCAGGGCTGCCAACAACAAAAAGCTCCCTACCGTGGGAGAGGGGACACCCCCTCCCACACCCTCCCCCTGCTCGGTCGCGAGTGCCGAGACATGAAAATCTCACTCATAAGATTTTTTTGAACTTGGCATCTCTGTCATAATGTGATCATTGGTCACATGGTCATAATGTGGTCAATGATGATATTGACTGATATTGATTGATTGATATCACCATTTAGAAAGCTATGAAGGCATTTTAGAATGTAGCATGCTTGGAACCTCTTGACAAGTGAAACAGTGAAATCACAATAGAAAGTAAAAAATGACATTTCTTCTTTTTGACTACCTGGTAGTGTATTAAACTTGATTGATGTTTGGTTTGTTTTACCTATTGTGTAACAAGTTACAGTCTTACTAATTTTAATGTGCAATGTAATGTAAGTCAACTTGATCCTGGATTGGCAGTGAAAGATTTTTCACTTCACAAAAAAAATAAAAAATGTATATAAATATTATATTAATCAGTTCCTATGGAAAGAAGTACTAGTATGGGTAGGTTATTGCCTGTGTAACTATGCATACTGTAAAACGAGAAATGTTTACATGCATTTTAATTTCGCGAGCGCCAAGATTCGCGAAATTAAAATGCACGCGAAATTTCTTATCTACACTATATGTATTGAACGTAAGAGGAATTTCGCGAAAATTTCTTGCCGCGAAAAAGGCCGTCGGCTCCAATTCGCGAAAATTTCGTGCCGCGAATATATCATGTTTTACAGTACATTGTAGGTTTCAGACAGAAAAACAGTTTAGTTTGTTGAGAAGATCTGTGACTTATACTGTAGACCTGAATAAGAGAGGAATTTCTGTCTGTCTGCTCTTTGTCTGTGATTGGTCTAAATAGTGATGTCTTCTTGATTTCACATTTGCTTTGCTCCTTGATTGCCTTGGTAGTCATGGACACCGCATCCAGTCAACGCCATTGGTGCAATGATCACAAGAACGTACTACGCAGACTGGAGAATGCTGCGAGACGTGAAGAGGAGGCGGCTGGTCAAAGAACACCACAGGGACAGACTCCGCGTCAACTGCATCCGCAAGAACACCATTCTACCCGATGAAGTCAGGGTGGGTGATAGCTGCATGAACATAAACATGTCAAGTCCCATGCCTCGGAGTTCATTATGCACTTGTCACTGTAATGACTCACCCCACTAACCCCGGACATGGGTGCGTCATTTCCTCGTTTGGTCCGTCAAATTTGTGACCCAGGTGTTCGTCATTTTACCAGCTTTGTCCGTCAAATTTTTGACCGAGGGGTGCGTCAAAATCCCATCATTGTCGGTCAAAATTTTGACCGAGGGGTGCATCATGGTACGTCACTTGGCTATGGAAAATAACACGCATATTTTTAAACCGAGGGGTGCGTTCTGGTACGTCACTTGGCTATGGAAAACTGCACGCATTTTTGCACGCTACCAGTACCGGATACATGTACTGCGAGTGAAATTACAGTGAGCGCTGTCCCGCGGCAAGTGAAAATCAAATTCGGGAAGTGTTTTGGAATAAGAGGGAAAAATGCTTGCCAGAATCTGGCAAGCACATAATTTAAAAGCCACCCTTTCTCCTTACATTTTCCCTCCAACAAACCCATGAAATCTGTGGTGACAAAGGCGAATTCTTGACAGTAAAAGAAGCGGCAGCAGAAGAAACTGCCTGCAGCATGCCATTTTCTGCTCGCGGGATAGCCCGACCAGACGAGCGACGCTGTTAGCTGTGCGAATCTCTACGTACAGCGACTAGGCTGTATGTACGTAATGTTACTCGCGGGAATGCCGTGGCGTGGTGTGTACCTGCGCTGCAGCAGTATGCATCCACCGCACTAGCAATGGCCGCGCACACACAGCGCATCTGCACACATGTGATTGTCATGTATGGATTGCATGCACAAAATACATACTACTGTACGGAATATCGTAGCAGCAGCGTGATGTACGGTAAATGACGGTACGGTGCTTACAGGGCCATGGTAAGGGAAACTTGCCGAAACTTTTACAAATTATGTTTACGACCCAAAAGAAAATGAAATTGCTTGAATAAAACGTATGCAAAAATCGTTTCAGTATTTACGGGGGTGCGTCAAATGTACCGAGGATGTCCGTCAAAAAAGTGACCGAGGTGTGCGTCACTTTCAACGTGTTGTCCGTCAAAAAAGTGACTGTGGTGTTCGTCACTTGCAGCGTTTTGTCCGTCAAAAAAGTGACTGTGGTGTCCGTCAAAAACCCCGTGTGGTCAGTCAAAAAATGACCATGACGCACCCATGTCCGGGGGTAGTGGTGTGCGTCATTACATTGACAAGTGCATTATGCTCACATGCCGGTCAAGCTTTTATTCATGCCTCACATACTAAAACTCCCAAAACACATACGTACTGTTCATACACACACACACACACACACACACACACACACACACACACACACATGTGTACACAAAGAAATGGATTTACAACAACTAAAAGAGTCATATCTTGAATTAACTAAAGACAGCCCAGTCGCTGTATGGTGTCTGGTCGGGCCAATCTTGAATGTGATTCATTATAATATGTATACACAGTGTATATACATGATGTACTGTATATTTCTGTCAGAATAAGCCAAACTACAATATTGTACTATGTGCTAAGTACCAGATCGCACAATTTTTTAGCTTGGCTTAACTGAATGTGCGCCACATTATTCTCAGACAGCAATGCACGAGTGCAGTTGGAAAACATTCTCTCATTTAAAGCCACCCTGAGTATTAATACCAGGAAAAATTTCCGAAGTAATTTAGCAAAACACGTTAAATCTGTATAGACAATGGTACTACAAATTAATAATGTTATAACCGTATTTTGAAATGTATTTCAATAATTCATTATATAATACGTGTTTAAAAGGACCAACACCTACTAGCACCTGTGCCACCTCTTGGTTCTTTTAGCAACCTCATTGTGTACAACATTGCCATATTGTAGCTCTTTTTTAGATTAATAGTTTTAGATTACATAATCATTTATAATTATATATTATAGATTATATTCAATATGTTTTGTTTAGATCGTTTAGACAGTTACATGTGGTATGTATTAATATTGATGTATAAACATGTATTCAAACTTTCCTGTACATATGTTGTTGTTATAAATAAACTCAAACTCAAACTCAAACATACACATACACTGTACATTTGTACATTGTACAAAATGTATGAGCAAAGTTGTAGAAAACATCCCAAGCTTTGCTGTGATTTAAATGTCCTGACAAATTTTGACTTTTTTTCTCCTGCAAGCGGCCAGTAGCTATGTAATTGTCCAAATGTGGGATGCATGATTTTTTTGCATACAATGTATACAACTGCGACAGAAAGTTAGAATTTATCCCCAAGACCCCATTGGAACAATGCTATTCCATCACCATGCAATGCAAGCTATCCGTGTGAGGAAGGGAATCGCAAGTGAAGCTTTCATTGTATTGTGGCGTTTGGCAATTATTCAATCAGTTTGGGTGGGTTTGTGCATTTGAGCGAAATATATTTTTTCTCTCTTTCTATTCTTCCTTTAAAACAACAACAACAACAAAATATGTGAACCTGGCATACTGTCAACTGAGCCGGGCATACCAATGTGGCACATAAAGAGTTAAAATACTTTCATGGGGAGGGGAGACACACCCTTCACACCCTTCCCCCTGGTGGAAAAAAAAAAGAAAAAAGAAAAACCTTTAATCTTGAGTACAATAAACATATGGGCAAGTCCAAGATAAGGTCCCCTCAGAAGGCAAAATTTCATCTTTGCTCAATATTGACATATTTGGTATCATTTTGAAGCTTATGAGTTGAAGTTTTGATTTCCATGGAGGAAAAAATTATATTACGTAAATTTATGCAAATTTTAAGGGCTTCATTTGCATAAATGTAAAACACAGCGTTACGTATGGGACATTTATAAAAATTCATATTTATCCAAAGGAAAGCAAATGATATTTGATTAATATGTGGACATAAGAAGTTCATCAAATAGTTTAACTTGGTATGAAAATTTAGGGATTATGCAAATGATTATGCAAATTAGCTCGTGTCCTATCATGAGATGTCCCATACGTAACAAAATGAGGTCATTTTTTTAGGTTTTTTCTGAAATTGCTAAGGTTATTTGAATGCCCTTTTGGAAAGTTCTAATTTATTGTTTAGAGAAATTAAATACCATAGAAAAAAGAAAAAACAGTAAAAGAATTTTTTTTTTATAAGGCATTGAAATAATGTTACGTATGGGACAAATGGGTTACGTATGGGACATCCTCATATTGCATGTGAATGCATGTAGCTAGCTGGGAAGGTCTCTCTGTACACAAATGGTCAATCATCCTGAAGAAAGCATCCCAACTTTGTAGCTACTTTTTGAGTTATAGACACTTGAAACAATACATGAACTTGACTGAACAATTTTCAGAAAGGGGGAGGGGAAGATGGCAAAATACACAATGAAAATCAGCATTAAAGGGATGGTATAGTTTTTGTAGAAATGGGGATTCAGTTTTCAACATTTTATGAGATGACTGGAAACCAATAATATGAATTACTAAAGAGCATACAATTGTAAGACTATAGGAATTCAAAGTTAATTTGATGGAGATCCAAATTGAAACGGTTGTGATATCAAAAAAAAAAAAAGTAAAATGATTTTTTTTTAATTGCAAGTGATACACAAATTGTCCTTATTCAGTTTTCAATAGCAGCCACAACAAAATTAATGGGTACATACATACTGAGGTGTGAATCAAATCAATGACCTGACTGCTAGACAGACATCATACATCTACTCGATTACTGGAATTCCATGCAGCAGGTATTGCTTATCTATTGAAATTAATATTTCTTGTGTCAAGTTGTTTTTTATTGAAACTAAATGGCAAACTGCCCTTCTTCAATGGAAGTAAACACTTAAAACTATTCAATTTTTTAGTAGTAACTATCCTGATAAAAAATAGGGCATACATACTCAGGTTAGTCATGAAAAATATAGAATATGATTGAATATGATTATGATGGTAGATATTTGGGGGATATTGTTCCCTTGACAATCTGGATCAGTATTTGAGTAATTTCAACTGATTCCACCTCAATAATTATGCAAAAATTTGTTTATGGGTATTTTGCAGAATTATTTTGCAAAATACCCATAAACATGGTTCTCCACACACTAAACGAATGGGGGACAAAGGGCATGCATACTCAGATTGGTCATAAAAATATGAAAATATGATTGAATATGACTATGATGGTGAATATTTGGGGAATATTGTTTCCTTGACAATCTGGATCAGTATTTGAGTAGTTTCAACTGATTTTACTTCAATAATTATGCAAAATACCCATAAACATGGTTCTCCACACACTAAATGAATGGGGGACAAAGTGTCCCATACGTAACTGTCCCATACGTAACACGTCATGTCTGTCTTTAATTAGAACCTGTAATTAGAGCTTTTTGCCTAATGACATGAAACTTACCTGTGATAATCTTGAGTGTTGTGACTTTCATCACAGTGAGTTACAAGTTGTAGAATGAAATACTTTCAGAGGGTTTTGAGGTTGAAAAAAATGTTCAAAAAAACAAAATTTTTCTGGTCCCATACGTAACGGCACATATTTTCTCTTCTAGAATATAATTGTCAAGGTAATTTTTCTCAATTTTTTACATGATTATACTTCTCCTAGATATCCATCACCATGATAAAGTTCAATATGATCAAAGGCCATTAACACTATTTTTCAGGTCATAAAAGTCTCTGAATGTCCCGTACGTAACGCGCGTGTTATCTTGGACTTGCCCACAAGTGGACCATATGGTTCCACTCTCAAAGTGTTAGGACTTATCAGGACTTAAATTACAGTATAAAATACAGTTTTACACTGATATTTGGAACAGCCATCTCTATCAAAATGTACACTCGCATAGGGATTCACATCCATCATTTGTTTTTGTTTTTTTATGCCTCCGCCAACAAAGTGGCCGGAGGCATTATTTTTAATGGCCTACTTGTAGTCGCACATTAGAATGAATGAGTGATCTAGCATTTGAGTCATTGCATGCCTTATTGGTTATCACTGCTTCTTTGTGGATACCTGTCATCAGTGATACAGTGCACTCCCGTTATAACAAACACGGTTATAACGAAATTCCGTTACAACAAAGTAAAAACTCAGGCCGCAACATTACGCGCTCTTTGTTCTTTATTGTTCATTTGCTCGGTTTTAACGAAATTTCAATATAATGAAAGAAAACTGACAGTTCTGAGGTCTTCGTTATAACAGGAGTCCACTGTACATCTGTAGCTTGTTCTCCACTTACATTGTAGCCTAATACACTAGCTGTCTATCAGGGGTCATTCGTCATCTGTCATCAGTGAATAGTTTGTCTGTAAACTTTTGACAGTTATCCTGTTGAGCTGCTACCTCGTTTTCGTTTAAGTTATGCATATGGCAGAAGTTGCACAAGTTTAGTGAATGTAACACCAACCTATTTTACTTATATTGTGTGTTTGATGTAGGAAATTGCCGACCAAGAGATTGCAGCATTTCCCCGCGACAGTTGCCACGTGAGGATTCGCGACCGCTGCGCCATCACGTCACGACCACGAGCCGTCCTCAAGAAGTGGAGGCTGAGCCGCATCATGTGGCGGTCGATAGCGGATGCCAACAACATGTCGGGTGTGCAACGGTCAACGTGGTAGCATATGAAGTCCGGCAGACATTGACCTATCAAGGGAAGTCTACCGGCTGTATTGGCGATCCGTCACTCAGAACTCTCGTGTATATTGTATACCATGTACCTGATCACCGGATCATGTGACTATTCCTTGCCCCTTCAGCTGCATGTCTTCATTGGTATAGGAAGGACATGTTTCAGTGGGAACTCCCCTTGCGCAGAATTGGTTTATACTCAATGCCTCTATGAGTTTACTGACACAGCATGGAGACTGTCACAGTATTGGAAATGTGTGTTTAGGGAACGGAGGATGGCAATTTATCCCCAGCCCTCTTCCCTGCATAAAGTACTTTTTAAGCAGTTTCAAGAAACCCCTCCTCCCCACTCTGCTTTGTGACCATTTTGCTAGAAAAACCTGACATACCCAGATTGGTGTATCCCCTAATAAGAGTGGAGTGTTGTTACATAAACTTTTGCTATACAATCTAACAAGGAAAGTTTTTATGGCCCAAAGTTGATGTTGTGTATTTTATTGTATTATTAAATCCTGATACACTATACATACGTACAACATAATGTCACAATAACTAAATGACTGTACTTCTCAGGAGTTTGCTTGGCAAGTCCCTCTAAGAATAAAGGAAGAAAAAGCAATTGTTGCAGTCTTTATTAGATCTCTACTGCGTTTATACCTGCATTTAAAAAAAAAAATGTGTCAATTATTTTACATTAACGGTTAAGGAGCCTTCAAAGAATCAACCTGTGTAATATTTTATAGCTCTTGTTATATACATGGTAATGTTATTGTCCCTGTATGACAAGAAAGAGACCACTGTCTATTCCCAGAAGTGATCTATCGCAATTGATAAATTGTTATTATTCAAGTGTTACGATGTGTGCAAGATTTAAATAAATCATAACAACTTCTCTATGTCAAAATTTTTGAGATATTTCTTTATTTGAAATCCATCAAATAGGGGTTTTATCTCTCTATTGTGTAGTCAGAGCAAAGTACAGTGCTGGGAGCCTTAGCTTTTGGATGCAATCTTGAGGTTATTTTGTGAAAGCTCTTGTAGGATATACATGTAATACAGATCTGTTTTATCTGACAAAATTCTATTTCGTGAAACATCAGATAACAGCACCAACATATCTTTTAATGTCATCTGACATATTTCAACAAATTTGTTGATTGCCTTTCACCTACCGACAAATTTAATTTTATTTGACAAATGCATTTTATAAACATTGCAGGAAGGTGCTTGACAACCAAAGTGGCTGCAATGACGAATGTATTTGGGGCTGCTGCCACAAGAAAGGAAAGCTTTCAGGGACAGGACCAACCCACACAAGATCTGTGTGATGATAAGGATATGTTCAAAAAATATTGATTCAATTGGGAGGGGGTGATGAGTCTGATCGACTCACTAAAACATGACTTAGAAGATCAAATTAATAGATGCAAAGCCTTTGCCTGCATATCTGCAGGTGCTTGTAGCCCTGCACTTCTCTGCCACTAGGAGTGTGCTGAACAGCCAATATCAAGACACGGTGTACTTTGTACATTGTTGTGGCCTGTGGACAGAGCAGATGACATCGAACTGTAGCAAACTTTGACTCTAACTTGTGTTTAACTTCATGGTGCTTTGGTTTGGGGCGTGTCCTGTTTAGTCTACAGCCTCGTCCATTACTCTTGAAAAATTCAAATCATCTGACAAGTGGTCAGACGGCTTTAATAGTAAAACATTGTGTGTGTGTTTGTGTGTGTGTGTGTGTGTGTGCCGTTGTCAGACCAAGTTGTCAGTACTGACAGCATGTCAGATGACAAATGTTGATGAATTGCCACCCTTTGTGTTTTTGGTTCATGTACAGTATGTGGTGGGCTTGATACACTGTATGTTTGTCTGCTAACCCTTTCTATGTCAGGAGCTTTGAATAGTGTGTACAGGGATACAGAGTTTTCTGTGCCAATTGGTGCTCAAAGCACAAAGTTATTAAAAACTAAAGGGATGGAATTGAAGAGTTTGTTCGCAAAAACTGATAAGTCCATTTTCGAAAATTTTGAAGTACTGTCTCTGTCATAAAGTACAAGATAAAACCTTTTAAATGATATATTGGTCACTACGCATAAAGGTATATTTTTGAAGTTATGGTCAAAAGAAGCAAAAATTTCATTATTCTCTTTATTTTTCTTGACCTTTAATCGCAAATATCTCCATTTGCCACATATGGACTTAACAGTTTTTGCAAACAAACTCTTCAATTGGTATAGTTTTGGCCAAGATGGGGATTCCAGTTTTAATTAGATAAAAGTGGTCCTAATAAAAGGAGGGAATCACTTTTTATTATGACTTCATTTTGTTTTGTTTTTGCATGTCTCGCCCATTTCAAAATCAATTTTCATAAAATAAACTTTTAATTCTTCTTAGAGTTTATGCTCTTAATATTTCATATACATTTGTAAGTGGTTTCTAATTATCTCACAAACATTTAAAAACCTGAATACCCATCTAAACCGAATCAATATCATCCCTTTAAAGGGGCATAGTCCCGGTAGTGTAGATGGCGCTGTTGATGATACTGCCGAAGATTACCGAAGTAGAGCTGTCATCAAGAGTAAAGTGCGTAGGTGTTGCTAAGTAACGTTGCCTTTGTTGTCTTCTCTGCGCATCGCGCAGTCTGTAGTAATGCCAGGGTGCGTGCATATGTGCTTCTTATTACGACATCACAAAAGAAGTTTGCTAAAGCTGTCATCCCCCTCAGCCGAATCATGAGCCGAAGTGTGATCGGACCACTGACTACAGAGAATCGGACTTCTTCGGACTCGGGAAAGTGGGCCAAAGCGTAAGCGCCAAAAGAAGTCGATAGCGTAGGTCTCTATAGGAAACTTGCGCCGTGCGCCCGCGTACGCATTTGACTAAAACACGGGGACCATGCACCTTTAAAGTTCTGTTTCCTAGTAGGGCACTGTGGTTTGTAGAAGGAAGATGTGAATGAGGGTTATTGCATTCGTGAATGAGAAATGACGCAGCTGTACAATAAAGTATAGGGACTGGACCAATCACAGCTATCCCTTTCTCAACCCAAGGCCACAATTCATCATCTACATGTATGCTACAAAACCATAATCAGATTCTAAAAAAAATGTACAATGTATTTCGATCATTCGTTTGTCTTCCTATGTGTCTAAAACTACCCAAATGTCTTCACAGAAATTTTATACACATGCAGCTTAAGCTATGTTTACCAGGGTCAAGTAAAATTACAGATGCATTCAGTCACAATACACTGCACAAAAACAACCAATTGAATTTGCTAGAAAACATAGAATTTATTGCTAGCATATCATGGAAAGTTCTCCATTCCATTCACTGATTGTGTACACAGGATATGACAGATCAGTTCAATATCTAAAGACAATCCCAAACCCATTAGTAATTACATACTGTTATGAGACCATACAAAGAAAGAAAATTCCAGTCATTCATCATACTAACAGAGGGAATGCCCAGTAAGAGTTTTTTGAGTGTACCAATATCCTGGAAATCAAATTTGTACAGAGGAAGAATACACAAAAAACAGCCATAATTCACCTGTGATAGCCTCTGAATGCATACATACAGATAAATCAGATCATATCTCTGTAACAATTTGGCTTTTGTGCTCCGTAAGTGCCAGTACTGATGTGTGCGTACCTAGCTACACGCGTATGTAGGCCTATTTTACAATACGTGGACTGTAATATTGAGATTCCATGTTGATCAGTTCAGTGAGGTATCGATCGAAGTGCTCGTGCGTTGGCACATGTGTTGCATATCACTATCGTTTGAGCCTTATTTGGTGATAAATATCAATAGCGCGATCATTTATTTGAAAGAATCAGGTGATAGACTAGTCCTATTCAAGTTTTTGTTTCGTATACTCTATAAAATTTACATTTAAACCCCAAGAAATAAAATCAGTGACAAAAATTGTAATATTTTGCACAGGGCATGTCTCAAGTACGTTCTACAAATACAGCAAACATAATACTCAGGGTATTGGTACACTTTAAATACTTTAACAGAACATTTCATGCAAAATGTAAACATACATGAACTGGCACAATGTGATCACTTTTTGGGTACACTGGCTGTATGCAAATTTTGTTTTTAATGGTTAACATTTTGTAAGATGAACAACCCGAACAGAAACCTAATTTCCGCATTTCATTGCTAGGGAATGGAATTCAAGAAGGATAGAGGAAGAAATCAGTTGCAACTGTGTATCACAAGTCATCTTTCTGCAGCCTGGATTTATTATCAAAAGTTACTACCTGGTAACTTCCTCCAAATTTCTTGGAGCAAGATCTTGGAGCAAGCAGGCATATTAGCATTACGACTCAACTACAATTGGGTGAAAATTCTCAAAGCTTATCAATGTTTGTGCACAGAGCATACATACTGGATGCACTACATGGGCGACTTCCCAGTAATGCGAATTTGTCAAAGCAATAGGCCATCTGACTACGGTCATGTCATATTTCACGGGAATTGTTTTCCTCCAAAGACCCAATAACAAGCTACTGTATCATATCAGTGCATCTGTACTTTCATACTACATTTGTAAATAAACAATACTTGACAGCCACTTTGCTTGCATTTGTTCTTGCTATTGCTGGCAAGCTTTCGGCAAGCTTTCCAGCTCATTAGCTGTCTGGCAATGATGTTTGCTGCTGTAAAGTTTCAATACGTTAGCCAGCTGGCCTATTATGGCACTCCACTTACCACCCCAGTGTATGTTCTGATTTCAAAAAGTGTAATATTGATATTTGCGATTGAAAGCCGAATAAATAATAATAATAATAATGATAATGATAATAAAAACCCCGACTCCCTCTTGACATACTGTAATTATGGTGCTAATAAACAAGGATAAATTCTGCCAAATCTCTAGTTACATTGTATCTGACACATCAGGCAGTTAGATGTCTCAGACAGTCACTTAAAAAAAAATTAAATTTGTGAAAGGATGAGCTCTTATCACACAGCATTGCAGCAGTTACATTGTCATAACAGTCTATGACCTCCTGTAAATCCCCACAAGAACATAAACATTGTAGGCCCTACACATAGATTTCCTCTCAATAAATGCAAACATTTGTAGTAGTCATACATCCATCGTATTTCTGTATCTGGATATTAAACATGCCGATATACGAACAAGTACTCCTACTCCAAACTGTACGAAGGAATACAGTATTACCTGCAGTGATGTAATTTGGATCACTAATATCAAATGTCATCAGCTGAATATAATTGAAATGTATGTACATGTACCTGAAATGCAAAAGCACATACCAAATACAACGTACATGTACATAATACAGCTCGCTACAGACCCCTTTCAACCAGAACCAAAATTATTAAGTTTTCGGAGTCATAGTGATCGACTTTTCTTTATAATACAATCTTCTTTTTGTTTTGGAAGCACTAGCACAATCCAGTGGACAACAAAATGCCAACATCTTTTCTTTTGGAAAAAGCTGGAAAGAAAAAATATGTGAGATAATTGAAGGGAAAGGGCTACTTTATTTTTGGCACCTGTGTACGTTGAGATGCTTCCTTCACTTTCCAACTACCAAATTATCATGGGTAAGAAAGGTATCCTCACTTCAAAAGACGCTCTGCTTGATAAGAAGAGTTGTGAGGTCTGTGGGTGAGTAATGTTGAACACAATCATGTACATGAAGTATTTTGATCAATTCCACAATTACACTTAAGTCTTGAATGACACATATCATTTCATACCAAAAATAATGACTCTGGTGGAGGCATAAAAAGCTGTAACAAAACCTATCACAACTGAGTCTAACAAATCAAATGCATGTTTCCTGTAACCTGTGGTGATGACAGATATCTCTGGGAGGGCGACTTAAGAGTGAAATATTTCACTTAAAAAAAGAGCCAGAATAGTTATTACAATGTATTCGTGAATCTAGTGACTGAAAGGTTATTTGAACACTCTTTATGTAACTCTTTAAGAGTCATTGTGTTAATCCCCTGTGTGCCACAATATTCAGAGACAGCAACATAGTCATGCTTTGGGAAAACATTTTTTTTTTTTTTTTTCAAATCTACGTAACTTCCATAGATTTTTGTTACTATGGACAGGTTTAATGAGCGAAAGTGTAGAGAAACTACCAACCTTTTCTGAGATGTAAATTGTGTGAGAACTCTGGGATTGTTTTTCATTCAAATGACCAGTAGCTCTACATTATTGCAGAGCCATAACTTTTGCACACAAAACAGTGACAGAAACTTAAAATATACTAGAAAATCCACTAGCAAATACCGTTTGATAGTCAATCACCATATAAGATGCAAGTTACATGTGACAGGATTGGAATCTCAAGAAAAGCTTTCATTGTACGTTGTACTGTGGCCGTTGGCGATTTACTGGTCGGTTGGGGCAGGTTTGTGCATTTGAGCAGAATACGCAAACTTGGTATGCCGTTGACCGAGTCGGGCATGTGACCGTGGCACATAAAGAGTTAATGACTAGTTATGGACCATATATTATCTACATACATCACAAAGAAGGCATCACTTCCGACCAAAAAAAAAAAGAAGAAAAAAAAAAAGACTTACTTTTGTAAATATCTGTACAATCGTGCAGCGATAATGATAATACAACCCAAAACAAAATCATTGTACAGATGGCACATGGTATTACACATTCCTAAACCTGTCACTCATTAAATCTATCATCTAATATTTGTGCTTTGTTTTGAAGTACTATGAAAAGTACATATCACTGCAATGTGCAAATATACACACACACTCTCTCAAAAATATCACCACTTATAAAGAAATATGTGGAAAACAATGAAACTCATTTGCACATGAATTATCAAACAATCAACATTTTCAAACCTAATGAGATCTCCTATTTGTCATAATAATGACCATTTCAATGTTGCGAACTCACTCGTCAATGAGTGTGAGTGCCCTGCGAAACCAGGGGGGTGCTTCACAAAGCTGTTCTTAAAGTTAAGAATGACTTAAGTGCGACTGGTGATCAGTTCTTGTGTTGAATTACTGAGATTCTAATAAGTATAGCACACAAGAACTAATCACCAGTCACACTTAAGTCCTTCTTAACTTTAAGAACAGCTTTGTGAAACACCACACAGAATAGCATTGGGAGACAAGTGGAAATCTAGTCTTGTCGCAAGACTTATCGACCGAAGATTACATACAATAGTACATTCTGGTGAACTGACAGTGGTACCATTATACAAAGATACGATAAAATAAAACCCTCTCAAAATAGTTTTGCAGAACCCAACTTGATCTTTATATTTTTCTGTGTTATGCACCCTGAGAAAGTGAGAAATGTGATATTGTATAACAAGGTAAGTGTGATGGTTTTAGGGGTCAAAATTGAGAGTTTTCCCTGCAGAAAAAGTAACCCTCTAGATACAGAATTTATAGATGCAATGAAAACATCAACACATCAATACTTATCCTGGCTTGAAGGCATTCAATTCAAATAAGATATTGGGTATATGTCTCCACATTTATATAGTTGGTTATCCAAGCCAAACCACATTGACAAGGACGTGCAACCTCAGTACATTTATGAGAGACCTGTGAATTCACTGTATCGCCCATGCATTGCTTACTGTCAAAAATTTTGATGGCAAGTTAATAATTTTGTCTGGTTGAAAATGTACCAGTGCAAAATGACAGGAAGTAGGAGCATATGACATTATGCAAGACCTCTCTGAAACCAACTTATAAATGCATTATCTTCATGGTGGTGTTGAATTCAATACATGTACGCTGCAGTTCTCTTCCCATAAGTTTCACACAACGCACTAGTAGGTCAAACAAGAAATTGATTTGGAGAAAATGGCTGTACAACAAAGTTTCTGCATGACTCATGAATCAATTACTGTTCATGCATTATCAATATTTGGGTGAGATTACACACACACACAAAAAAAAACAAACAAACACACACACAACCTATATACAATGTGTATATATACATATATTCATATATCATAGCCTAAAAATGCCATTCCACAATATGTCTCTTCTGTTTAACAGTTCACAGAAAGACAGTGTGTAAAATGGTGGCTCTGTCTATCTAAAAAAAAAAATACAACTGTACTTTGATGACAGAGGTGTATAATGAATGTTCACAGTCTTAAGCAAAAACAACCATACTCTGGCAAATGAAAGTGCTGATTATTGTGTTGCCATTTTCAAAAGATCTACAAACAATTACAACCATAGTGTGGATATTTCTACAGAATTGTTTATCTTATCATAATCGTCTATGGGGGATATCAAGTATGGTATCGAAATCCAGTCACTTGCCAAAGACCACTTCATATCTAGCATTTATTGTAAAACCAAACATTTTTGCATGCATGAAACTTTTGCAAATTTTTACAAGTAACCAAGATTTGAAATGCACATCAAAGTGTCTTCTACACAATGCATTGATTGCCGATTCACGAAAGTTTCATGCTGCAAAAAAAAAACCCAACAATCTGCTCCAATGCCTTAAACTTTCCTGTTGTGAATGTTTCTGCGCTTACTGTTCTTTTCATCCTTATTACATTTTCTTTTTCTTTTTCAATAGCTTTATATTCCCAGAATAACAGAAACTTTGGAAGCATGCAGACCAAGCAGCTCAGATTTTTAGAACTTGAAACAATGTTTAACAGTGCATTTTAGCCATTTTCACAATTTGTTTACATCTGAAAAGTTCAGAAAATCACAAATGATGAATTTGTGTTCACTGTAATCTTCACTTACAATAAAACAATGAACAAAGTCTAGATGTGCTTTTTTATGGGAACAAAAGCTTAATTACCTCCCAACTGAAACTTCTCTAAAAATAGGAGGATCAATTTCTAATTACAAAATCAAATTTAGAAAGCAGGGATGAAGAAGTCTGGAACCATATCTTATTTAATATTTCTTTTGCAAATTTGCCAATGTTGAATTGACTGTGTATTGTGTATCAGAAGAGTACCATTCACCTATTACACCAGCTATTTTGCACTTGCAGACTATTCAATATGGAATAATCATGCTCAATACGAACCATCAAACCTGAAATCCAGACATATAAATATTTCTTGGCATAAAAACTAGATTTGGTAAAATTTCAGTGATTGATAGAGCAGCATGGATTCTTGAAATGTGTATCTAAAAAGTAGAGCATGAACCTCCAAGACACACAACATGGTATCTTGTATCTAAAGATTGCAGCATTCATCACTTAGAGTCCAAAATGTTTCTCCTTTGGCTAGAGAAATCTGGCCTTCACATTAAAGTGATAAATCATAAATAATTCAATTTACATGTATTGTACACATTTGCATTGATATATCATGATCATATACACCATCCTAGTAAACTTCTGTCATAAAACTTTCATAACTGAAAAGTTTTCCTTGCAGGATATTAACAATTTGTATAAGCCACTTTATCAAGGAAATTGCTCAAATTTGGCCAAAAAAACCCAAAAAAAACACAAAAAAACACCAACCAAAATCCAAAATAAAACCAGATTGATATGGTAGTAACTATTTCCATACAAGGTTCTTGTCAAAGTCTTCCCTCATGCCCTACTTTGTATATTCTATCATATTATATGCACAGAAAATATGCAATTTGACAATTCTTTAGCATCTGGACTTATCAAAATTATGTCCGCACAAGTAGGAAGACACCACTTGATTCAGTTGATTCCTTATGTCAAAATAGCTCTTTACATATACAGCTGTATGCATCTAAACAAGACCTGTGGCCAAATTTTGGCTCCAAATAATGTGCTGTTTGGCACTGACATGATTTGGTATGGACGGGGCAGAAAAAAAGGCTCAAAATTCAACACCAATAAAGTGCCATTTGGCACATTATTCTAATATCCTTGGTCACAGACACCGAAATGTAGTAACAGATATCAAGACAATCTCGCTCAACGCCATTACAGAGAGAAAAAAGAGAAGAAGAAGAAGAATAACCCCAACAACATAGAAATAAATGTACAAACAAAAACACTTCTTGGGTGAATGAAAAAAAAAAGAGGTTGAGATAAATCCAATAAATGCAGCATTACATATCACCTTCCAACAATGCAAATAAAAAAAACCCACGAAAACCATTTGGGGCACAATACCACAAGATCATGTAGCCAGGGTGTCCAATAAGACAAAATTATTGCGCACACCATGTCTCTCCTTGGATCTAGTTTGGGTATGGGGTAAGTCTCTCGTTACTGTGCCTCTCCTCCCATGGAACTGCATGCATTCGCCCTCCAGCTGAGGAACGTGTTCCAGAACAGAGCAACGACGTTGACCACCAGCACCCTGGTAGGACAGCATGACGATATTGTGATAGCAGATGACAAACACAGGGAGAGAACGAAAAAAGAAAGAAAAATTTTGAAGATGTGAATGACAGAGTATTAAACAAAAATTACCCCTCACCGGGATTTCTAATCAATATACTTGTTTGTAGTTGTTGACTTCAAGAGCACCAGGTTTATATATTAATGCTCTATATCAGGCCAGGCTTTTTTGGCCATGCCAAAACCTATTCCCCCACCCCCCGAAATTTGGCATGCATGACACCCATGCTGTTATTCTACAAGATTGTATAAGAGTTTTTGAAATTATCAATTTCTAATTTTAATCAAGTAATTAATTATGCAAATTAAGCTCACGATCTTATTTCAGCCTAATCAAAAGCATAACTCCATTGAGGACGGTTTGATTTTGCTACAACACGCATTTCCCATAGACACTTGCCCGAGTATAGTCGGGACTCGTCCTCAACGGGTTAAGAGTCTACTTTTTTGGGGGGTTTGAATATCTGTTTCAACATAATCAATTGAAAATCATAAAATCTTCCAAAAGTAATTTAAATTCTTATGTATTTTATTGTTTTTGAATTTCTAATGTATTTCATTGTTTTTTACTTTTGTTATTTTTCTTTGTTTTTTCATAAGATATTGTAACTGACCACTTTTCTACCGTAATTAGCATAAAATTAAGCAATCAAAGTGATAGTAGAAATAATCAGGTTTTTTTTTAGTTTCATGACAGTGCACTGTTTTCCATAAAATGTACAGAAAATCATAACAATTGTGCCCATTTTGGGGTTACACGCAGTTACAAAATGGGCATGGCTTCGTAAAAGTATGTGCGGACATTGCATAGTTGGTCTCAAAAGTTGCGTGAGACTTGAACAAAAAAGTAAAGAAGCCTCATGATGAGGTCTTCTCGTGTTACAGAATTACATTTTGTGACATGAATCCGCCCCCACCCTTACATGTATGGTGCTAAAGGACAAGTTCACCTTCATAGACAGGTGGGTTGAGTAAATGCAGCAATATTAATAGAACACATCAGTGAGAGTTTGAGCAAAATCCGACAATCCGTTAAAAAGTTATGAATTTTTGAAGTTTCTGCTCAGTCACGGCTGGATGAAAAGACTACTATAGCTTGTGATGTCACATGAGCACAACGATATAAAGAAAGAATAAAGAAAATTCAACATATTTCCTTTTCTCTCGCATAACAAAAGAACACTCGACTTCTCTCTTTCAGAAGGCAGGGGTAATAATACTACCCTTAACATACGTCAGTAGCAAGTCGAAGAAATGTGCACTTTATTCAGAAAGTAAAGTTTTGTGAAATTCTCTTTTTATTTTCATTATATATTTGTACGCAAGTGACATCATACACTGTAGTAGTCTTCTCTTCCAGCAGTGACTGTGCAGATACTTAAAATATTCGTAACTTTTGAACGGATTCTCCAATTTTCCTCAAACTTTCACTGATGTGTTCTACTAATATTGCTGCATTTTCTCAATCCCAATGTATATGAAGGTGGACTTGTCCTTCAAGGATGAATGCATGGCTGAATGGATATAAATGGAATTCTCAGAAAAACATGTACAGGATAGAAGCGAATGAGGTTCAAACAGCTGTGATAAATTGTCCATAAAGTACATTATCATCTACACAATGTATATAGGACATTTTAGCAGCACAGTAAAAACATGTATACCTTGTACTTGTCTGCTTGCTTTTCATGTGCGATTAATATCAGAACATACCCAATGAAACACATAAGCTAATGTATTAATTCCCCATAAGCTGCCATTGTTAGTGGCCGCACAATACACCTGCAGTACACCATATTTTGTCTTGTCTATCATGTGCGCACTCGCTGAGTGCACAAACACTTGCTACTGTACTATTAAAGTCAGGGCTGCACACTAACCCATTTTTTCTACAGGTCTGACCTGTCATTTGGGCCAGTAGGTACCCAGTTTTTTCAATTCTTTGCTGTACTATTCCTGAGAAAGTTACCAGTCCAACAGTGATTTTTACTGGTCCAGGGCCCTGTTTCATAAAGCTGTTCGTAAAGTTACGAACAACTTACGAGCGACTGGTGATCAGTTCTCGTGCTGAATTATGGAAATTCTGATAAGTATAGCACATCAAAACTGATCACCAGTCGCTCGTAAGTTGTTCGTAACTTTACGAACAGCTTTATGAAGCAACCCCCTGGACCATCGGACCAGTGCCAGTGTGCAGTGTTGACTAAGTGCATGAACTCTTTTTACAATTCAGAAGCGCACAAACTTGCCACACAGGTACTGGGGCAAGTCACTTCTTTTTCAGTGTTTCAGTGCAGAGTCAACTTCAGAGTGTTGTACACATACAATACTTTTTACCTTTACTCCTCTAGATAATGAACATAGATAACATACCTGCCAACATTTCAAGATGAAATATCTTACTCGTGGATTGCAAAAATCTTATTCTATATGCAAACTGAAGTTAAAAATCTTACTTTCAGTCAAATCTTCAGAAAATACACATGAAGGTATATCCGAATATTTTTTCAAATATCTTATTTCTCTGACAGAAAATCTTATTTTGGTATTTTTAATGTAAAAAATCTTACTGAATCTGATAAAATGTTATTAGTTGGCAAGTATGAGATAATAATGATGACATGGATGGCTTTATTTTCACAGAATACCATGGAATAGTGCATTTGTTCGAGCCAATATTGTATCCATCTTTGATCCGTGCAATATTCCCTGGTATCCCATTCATTGCCAAACAATACGTTTCAAACATGTATTCACTTACCTTAAGAGGAAATGGCACTATGGGTTAAATCAAAATATATTTCTGAAATGTAAAGGCATTAGATTTCTTTTTGAAAATGTCCCCAGAATGTTGTGTTAAAAAAAGTGTGAAAAAACTCTGTATCAGCTTTTACAGCAGCATGATAGGAAGAAACAGAATATTGCATGACGGGCGCTGCACAATCCCTGTGAAGTGAGCATACCAAAGGGATGGTACAGTTTTGGTTGAGATGCGGAATTCAAATTTTGATTTTTTTTTGTGAGATGTCAAGAAACCACTCATAAAACATTAAAGAGCATACAATCCCAAGAGGAATTCAAAGTGTATACAATGAAACAAACACAGAGTAAAACAAAGTGGTCTTAATAAAAAGTGTTTTCCACCTGTTATCATAATTTCTTCTTCTATAATCTTCAAAGGGCTATAAAATGCAGCCTATCACGAAGATGAATACAACTTGTGTGCACGATGAGAGGAGGGGTGTGGGCTTAATCACAGGATGTGATTTTAAGGTGGGTCATTAAGAGCTCCTTGAACTGCTCAGGTGAGACTGCACAAACTACAGAGCTTGGAAGTTTGTTCCACTCAGGTATGGATCTCTGGGCAAATGCAAATTTGTCGATGTTGCCCCTGGGGCGGTATGTTTGGAAGCACATGTCGTGATTTTTCCTGGTTTTGGATGAGTTGATTGTGAAGAATGTATCTGGATGAATTGCAACAGAGTCGTTCATGATTCTGTACACCATAGTTAATCTGCTCACAGTACGTCGTGAAGATAGGCTGGGCCATTTCAACTTATTAATCTTTGTTTTTAGAAATCTCAGCCATGTCAAAAACCAAATTTTAATGAAATAACCTTCGAGTTGCTCTTTTAGAGTTGTACGCTCTATCATATTTCATAAGCAGCTTCTCATTACCTCACAAAAAAAAAGTTCAAAACTTGAAGCCCTCATCCCGACCAAATTTATACCACCTCATGGAGTATGGTTCTGTCAAAGCAAAGGTGATGATGATGATGATGACGATGGTGATGACGATAATGGATGTTTTTATCCATGTCACCTCATTTGTTTTTGGCAGCATTTGCTTTCCAGCTAAGGTAGGTGTTCCAGAACAGAGATACAATGCTGGTGACAAGAACTCTGTGAGAATAAAAAATAATGATAAAAAAACAAAGATATGGAACAACTACCGTATGGGAAAACACAGATAATGCTTTATAAAGGACATGTTCACCGTAATGCACATGTGGATTGAGAGAATGCAGCAATATTAGGAGATCAAATCTGTGAAAAGTTTGAGGAAAATTGGGCAATCTTTTCAAAGGATAAAGTTTCATAGAATGATACACTGTATTTCATTTCATTTCATTTCATGAAGAAAATACAAAGAAAATTCAACATATTTTCTTTTTTCTCACATAATATATGAGCACTTGAATTGCCTTTTTCAGAAGGCAGGGGGAATAATATTAACCTTAACCCTAATCAGGCTGGGGGGGGGCGGAATCCGCCCCCCCCCTCGACGTTTCGCGCAATATCTTCGCAGCGCGATAAGCTCCCGCCGCGATGTTTCATGACTTTTTTCTTTCAAGTATCGTGCAACTTTTGAGACCAAAATTGTTGCGCCCGCGCGTACCGTTTTGACGCGACGCCCGTTCGAAAAAAATTTGTCAACCCCAAAATTGCTCCAAAACGTGATTTTGTGTACAAATCCAATGCAAATTGTGTTTTTTCAATTAATTCACATAAAAATTCATATCTTGACTTAGAATGGACGAAATTAATTCATTTTAGCATCATAAAGCTTCGAAAAATGTCTGTGACAAATTTTGGCCAAAAAACAAAAAAAAACAAAAGGTCGAAAAACAAAGAAATACATAAGAAATTCAAAAAACAATCAAATACATAAGAAATTAATTTCGATACAGATTTTTTTTTTATCCTATGTCTCAGGAGAATGATACAAGAAACATTTTTAAAAAGAAATTAGCTTAATTAGAGCATTAATAAGTGATTTAGAGCCCAAAACTGATTTTATGCATAAATTACAATTATTAATTAATATAAAATATAAGAAAAATTTTTCGGAGAAAGCAACCATACATTTTGATAGTATACGTCGCAGGCGTCACGTGTGCCGATTTTCGGCGCGATCACGCTTTCCATAGGCGAGATCTGAAGGGGGGGCGGAATCCCCCCCCCCCCCCCGATATAGCATAGCCAAAAAAGCCCAGCCTGATTAGGGTTAAGATATGTCAGTAACAAGTTGGGGGAATGTGCTTTTTTTTTTCAAAAAATGAAATCTTTGGGAATTCTCTATATCTAATTCATATTTCATTCTATGCATGTGACATCACGAACTGTAGTAGTCTTCTCATCCTGCAGAGACTGCACAGAAACTTCTAAAACTTCATAACTTTTGAATGGATTGTCTGATTTTCCTCAAACTTTCACTGATGTGTTCTACAGATATTACTGCATTCACTCAATCCATACATATAAGAAGGTGAACTTGTTATTCAAAGGGGCAAGAGCGACAATGACTGAAACATGTGTACAGGTGGAATTCGTGTGTGTGAATGTGAGTTTGTTTGCCTGCCTGGGTGTGTGTGTGTGTAACAAAAAATAGAAACATGAAGAGATAAAGTGGACACAGTAAATATTTTTCACGGAATATTTAAAAAAAAGGGAAATGAAAAAGAGAAAAGAAACAAAAATTACTGAGAGATAGTTTAGGACATTTCAAACAACGGTAAAACAATATAGAGAGGAATATAAAGACAAACAGAGCAATAGTCTGACCAGTCAATAGTAGGGGAAAATGATTGAGAACTAAATATCAAAGTAACAAGGATGTAATAATGAAATAGGAGTCTGGAAGATGCAGAATGAGATAGACAGAAAGATAGATGGATAGATAGATAGATTGATGGATAGATAGATAGATAGATAGATGGATGGATAGATAAAAAGATAGATGGATAGATAGACAGATAGACAGAGATATAGATAAATAGATATGGAAATAGAACATCAAAAGACACAAAGTGTGAAGATACAGAACAAGATAGATAGATGGACAGATAGATGGATGGATAGACAGAAAGAAAGATAGATAGATAGAGATACAGATACAGACAGATATAGATATGGAGAGAGGAAGAGATAACATCAAAAGACACAAAGTGTGAAGATACAGAACAGATAGATGGATAGATAGATGGATGAATAGATGGGTGGACAGACAAATAGACAGCAATATAAATACAGAGAGGATAGAAAGATAGAAAGATAGAAAGAGAGAGGGAGAAAGAGAACATGCAAAGACACAAAGTAATATAAGCTAGTCTATGCTAAAACTACAACACAACATAACATCAAACAAAACAAGGCAAAACAAGATGAAGTAAACACCAGGCTGGATGGTGTGTGAGGTCTAAACAACTGTTGAGGTAATTCATACTACATTCGTTGGCAGTGTTGCCTATTTTCAAAGGCTTTCTTGCTGTTTCAAGCACTGACACTTACGGGCGGATGGCTGGAGAGCTGAAGCAGTGAGCATCTGTGCCAGGACTTCTGGTATAAATGGTCTGGTTTTCCTGCAGAGCAAACCTTTATAGAAGATGCCAACCCCACCTGGTTTGCCCCAGGTGACTAAGCAACAGTCTGCAAACGGTATCAACCTCGTCACATAGTGTCATATGCTTGAATGAATGAATCACAAGGGGGGAATGAAATGCACCCAGAGTTTGTGGAGTTTCTTTTGTTGTTGTTGTTGTTGTTGTTGTTGTTGTTGTTGTTGTTGTTGCTTTGTTTTGAGGGGATCAAAATAATGGTACAGCAGGGAAAAACAAAAGTAACCAACCTGTGATGTAAAGGCACAAGGTAGAAGTTCATCAACTGCACAGGTGGCCATATCTGTATGAACATATTAACACAGACACAGAGCAACAATGGCAAAGTTAAAATTATTAAAACTAAAAGCTACAACTGAGCTAAAGGAAAATATATGGCATATATAGCATAAAATGGCATTTGGTCAACAGTTATAGATAATCAAAATTTTAATATCCAGACAACAGAAGGACATGTTCATGTATATATCATTATGTAGAAAATAGAACCCTAAATTACTGATCTCTTGTACGCTTAAAGTGCAGTGGCAGACCCAGAGAGGGGCGCATCGGGAGCACGTCCCCTCTTTGTTTTTGGTTAAAGCAAAAGAAATACAAGAAAAAAAAAAGGGGGGGTGCGTGCGCCCCCTTTAATTTTGTAGAGGCACTTCCCCTTTACAGAATCCCTGGATCCACCCCCGACGTGTATCTGCACAAATATTTTCTTACAAGTCAAAATTTGACAATAGCAAGTAGATATTAAAAAAAAAACAGCTGCTGAAATTCAATTTTAAGTATATAATAAATGAAATAAATCTTATGAAAAGATGTAATGGTACTTCCCCAAGTATCAGGGAAAAACAACACTTTAGAATATGCTAAACATTACAGCATAAATAAATTGATAGAGGTTCTTTTCATTCATTTAGTTGAAATAGACAACGATGTATGTTTGAATAATACATCAAACACTGGAAATAAACTTGAAGTGACATTTCGAAAATTATCAATACAGATGGTTTGAGTGTGGCATCAGAGGCCATCTGGAAACAAGTGGAGGGACCCACACTTAACAAGAAAGGTGGCCTCCACTTCAACTTGTATACATGGGACTGGGCCTTTTAGGGGATTCTAAAGCTGTCTTTTGCACACATGACAGGGTCCAGTGTGCACAGACTCTGCACAACCTCACTAAATGGGCTATTCCTCGTATGTGAGCTTAATTTGCAAGAGGAATCAAGTTGATGTAAAGTGGAAAAACATTGTTTCAAGTGAGTTTACTTCCAGTGCTTTGATTTATATAAACATATTTAAAAATGAACACTTCAATTTCTCGTTGGGACAAAGACCGCATAAAAAAGAGTCCTTTAGAAGTGATCAGTGTTCTGTGGTATATACCTAATAACACTTACCTTTATACCCGTCATGAATGTGCTTGGAACATCCTGAAATTAAAACAGGAAGCCAGGAAAATAAGTCAATTCCATTTAACATTACATTTTTTTTTTTTTTGGGGGGGGGGGGGGGGGAGAGAAGGGTAAACTTCACATGGGAGGTCCTACAATGTATGTGAGAAACATTAGCTCCTTTGATCAAGAGGGGCCGGGCAAAGTAGACAATTACAGCCAAACCAGCTATGAGTAGATAGAATTATGACTATGCTTTAAATACTCTGTATTTTATAAGATAAAATGTATAAACCAAGATTCATAGATTCTTCTTCCCCCCCCCCCCCCCCCCCCCCCCCCCCTCCTTCTCAACAGGCAAATTGGCCTCCATTCAGAACTTTATGTGTGGCCGAGATTTTATGTGTGGCCGAGGTACCATAACTGTGGATTTAATAGTGATCTTCATTCATGTGGCATAGATGTCATTTTTCTCACAATTTCTCAATGATCAGCACTCTTCCTGATAATGCTTTGATTAAGTGGGATCAATGATATACATGCATTTTAAAAATACGATATTGATATTTCCCACTAATTCCTCAAGCCAATGTAAGACTCTTCCTTCCATAAAAAGTCAAATTAAGAACACCAGGTAACAAATGATGGACGGTGAATGACACACTTCACTCAGTCAGTGATGAAGTAAATGCAATCAAATTAGCTTACTTAAGCCCTTTGCTCAGTAGAGATGACAAATAATATCACATTATTTTTACTTGTCTATCTAGAACAAATTGAAAGAGTGATGTTTCAATGTACACTGTATGCAACAGATGGCGAAGATAATGTTAACTTCTGTAGTTTCATGTGATTTTTTTTTTTTTGCACTTGATCAGGTGAGATTAATTTCACGTATATTTAAATTAAGACATTAATCAGTGATACAGTTCGACCTCGATTATCCGGCCATGTCGGGACCGGCGCTCATCCCGATAAGCGAATTGGCTGGATATGGGAGACACAGTGTTAATGTATATAGCTGCCGTCCAAGCTGCCGTCCCAGTGCACTGGCAGCTACAAGGCAGGTAGCGTAACCTGTAACGGTGGTTCTTATGGTGAAGTTATATATCATGACTGCTTACTTTTACGATGATAATGTGGTGTGAATTTATGTTAGTTCTGTCGGGAATATTTTAGGTAAATCGTGTGAGTTTTGTAGAAATTTTAATTGAGTTTAAAGTCACTGTTTTTTCTCAATTTTTGAAAAACAGTCCTTCACTGTGTGAACATGTCTGGATAATAGAGATTTCCAGATAAAAGGAGGCCGGATAATCGAGGTCGAACTGAAGCAGGCAACAAATATTTGCATACTCTCATTTTTGCACCAACAGTTTCTCCTTGAGCGAAATGTGCAAAAAATTTCCACACCACAAAAATTCTCATGTTCACAGCAAAGGGTTAGCATGCAAGTATTGCAACTAGCCTCTGCTGTACACAGAGAAGGCTAACAGACTCTACACTTGGCAACCACCTCTTGATGCTGCAGCAAAAGTTGGTGCAGAGCTTTAGTGCAGACGACAGGAACACCAAAAGAACATGCAAGCCTGATTTTCATAATAGTTGGCACATTTTCCATGGCACTATAGTATTGGCTGTATTCTTCCTTTCTACTTTGGGCTACATACAAATGTACCTTTTTTTTTTCAAATCAAATAAGACTTTTACCAAATGGGGCAAATATGGCTTTTAATACAGAATCATACCTTTTTTAGTTTGGCAGGAATGGCCTTTAGCTCAACTCCAGTTGTCAAGGCAACAGTTGAAAAGTACACAACAAGAAATACTGGAGGGAAAAGTGTCTGGTGGGGAAAAATGAAAGGAAAAAAAATAAAACATTGTAACAATTAGTTTAAGTTCTGGAGAATTATTAAAAAACATATGTAACCTAACCACACAGAAATACAGACAGGAAACTTCCTTTACTCCACTTATGTCCCATCCTCAACCCTTTCTCTAACATCAGCATTACTCCTCCCTGCCCATCAAAAAAAAATAAATAAATAAATAAATAAAAAAAGAGAGAAAAAAACCCTGATAAAAACAAATGATTTCCTCATGACATTCAAAACACAGCAATCACTTGAATTGGACATGGCAAAAGTGATGGTAGGCTGGAGACAACATTGATAAAATGATTGACAAATGATTTCATGAAGAAAAGTAAAGAACAGACGACACAGAACAGCGCCAGTCGCTACTTACCATGTCCCGTTTTACCCTCATGTTTCATTACATTGCTTTGTACCACCCTCAAAAAAAAAAAAATCCCTCTCTTCTTTACTTGTTTATTAGACTGTACTATTTTCTCCAGTCACATTCTTGCCTCTCAAACCACCCTCTCACAGTTCTCTGATTTAACTCTGTATGTGTGGTAGCCGGATAGGGCTTCAGATGGCATGACATGTACTGGTACATATTGTGGTACCACCCTGCCATGCAAAAAGACTTCCTGCTTTGAATGGTAAATTTACATTGTACAGTACATGTAAAGTCTGTTGTTGTTACTGGAGGAGAATTACTGTACATGCCGAATATCCATCGGTTGAGAATTATAAGGGCATTAAGTTGCCAATAAACCCATAGTATTCGAGACAACCTAACGCCCTTCTCATTTTCAACAGACTTATGGTAGTGTAGCTGCATTTTTGTAAATGTAAAACAAACAAAATTGTCCTTGTGACACTAGGCATGGAAAAGAAGTTCAAGATACTTACTTGGTCTGTTAAAACTTTCTTCAAAGGTGTCAATTTGCCGGCCCCTGGATAGAGTCTGTCAAGGGTTTTGTACCATGTAAACATTGCTGGTCCCTGAAACAAAACAGGAAAGCAGACAGCATATTGGAATTAAATAGCTGAGATAATGTACAGTATTTACACCTCTTTTACAATAAAAAGTGTGGCTGTGGTATTCAGGAGTGTAGAGTCTGTGATGTCACACCTCAGTGTTCAAATGAATTGGCAAATAATCGCTATCTGGTAATTGCTACAAAAAAGCCTACAAATGATTTGTACTATTCAATTTGTTGAAATTAGTCAATTTCTAATTCTAATTAACATGCAAATACAGCCCAAGATCTTATTTTAGCCTATTAACTACTGATCAAAAGCATTGAGAGGCTAGTTTTGAGATTGCACATCTATTCTCACATAATGAACAATTGTATGTATTGAAAACTTTCAAAAGCCATTTCAATTCTTATATATTTTATTGTTTTGGGAAACTGTTATGTATTTGTCTTATTTTTTTTAACTTTTTTTTCCCCCATTTTTTTTTTTTTGCATAGAAATTGTCACAGACCACTTTTCTTGCATAATTAGTATACAATCAGTCAATATATGCGATTAATATAAGAAAAGAATCAGGTCTTTATGAGTTTCATGACAGAGCACTGTTTTCCATAAAAATGATCAAAAATTCAGACTTGCATCTGGTTTGGATGACATACATGTAAGTGAGCATGGCTTTATAACAGTATGCACACATGTTGCAAATTTGGTCTCAAAAGTAGCGCGAGACTTGAAGAAAAAACAAACAACAACAAAAGTCAAGAAGCCTCATGATGAGAGCCTCGCATTGCAGAATTATTGCATGAAATGCGGGGGGGGGGGGGGGGGGGGGGGGGGGAGGGGGGGGGAGGAGAGATCCCCCTCCTGCCCATTTAGGGTTAATGTAATCCAAATCATTGAGTCAAGTTACTTACTGCAAAGCAGAATCCAAACAAAGTTTGTCGCAAGGTGCGGATGCATGAAGAAGGGGGGGGGGGGGAAGGGGGGGGAGGAGCAGATCCCCCTCCTTCCCTTTTAGGGTTAATGTAATCCAAATTATTAAGTCAAGAGTAATACTTACTGCAAAGCAGAATCCAAACAGAGTTTGTCGCAAGGTGCGGATGCCGTCATAATCCTCCCAGCCTTTTCTTTCGATCAGTTCTTGTGAGATGAGATCCGATATCATGAAGAGAGAACCTGTCGTGTGTGATGAATAAAAGTATCAAAATTTCTGTACCGTATCCGATATGTAACCCCCAATATTACGATCAGACTTTCTGCACTGATAATCTTCATATTAGTGAATCAATCAAAATGCATTTTCAGGGAATGATTTACAACTATAACTTACTACTACATCTTGCAGAAAAACCCCATTTGATTCTCTTCAGTGGTCAGAGAGAAATGTGAATCTTTGTAAAGCATATACTATGTCAGAAGTCTCCTCCCTCCAAGTTTTGCTAGGATATGCGTTGTCCATTGTGTTCATGCCTTATTATTATACTACAATCTAACACCAAATTGTTTATAGTTCTCTCACAAAAATCTCTTTTGAAAAAGTAAGTGCTTGTTTCTATTCACTTTCAGCTGAAGAAATTAAACATGAATTACGTAAAAAAGGATGCATATTTTTCAGTTTTGCCAAAATTAGTAAGGTATGAAAATACATGACACAAGAAAGATATGAAATTAGTTACTCATTATAGCATTTCAATTTTTTATTCAAATAGCATTCAGAATGTTGAATAATTTGGAAAGTTAATGTTGAAAGTCCAATCGTAATTCTTTTGGGGATATACTATACAATGTACTTATAGTCAGTCATATCACAAAAAAATGAAGCACAACAATGCATCTAACATGGACAGCGAGCTATGTTGATGCTTCCTTTGACAATCTGTACAAAAGCAGAACAGTCATCAAAGTTAAAGTGTGTACATACTGGTGCATTGTATGCTATTACTTCATCTGGTATGGGAAATGACCCATTTTATGGACTGTATTTCTACAAGAATTTTTTTAAAATTATTATCATATTTTTTCTTAAGGTAAGGTATGCCCTGGGCTCACTTTCATCCACATCAATACTTGTATTTTGTATAAAACAATTTAAAGGAAGTAAGCAGATTTTGTAACTGGACAAGAGCAGAGATCTGCATGCACCTGCTCTTCCAAAATCAACTCTCTGCTACAGTCAGATATTGAATGGGAGATGTATCAATTGAGGCCAGAGCTTTCAAGATAATTATTCCCTCAGTGCTCCTAATGTCTGCATTACACAAGCAAGTGCCTGGTGTTACATTTTTATCATACATGCACATTTTGTATGCATAATCATGTGTACATGAATGTATGTCCTTGCAAGCTTGTGTGTTGGATCTGAGCATCAACCATTACATTGTCTATAATATGCCCACGGATATAGTTTGTGTGAAAATTGCTTCTGCTGCTGCTGCTGCTGTGTGTGTGTGTGTGTGTGTGTGTGTGTGTGTGTCTGTCTGTCTGTCTGTCTGTCGTTACTCTCTATGTCTGCAGGGGTGAGAGAGAGAGCTTACCTGATGTAACAGCTTGTGTTCGAAGGGGATACTTGTGCAGAAGTCTGAGGTAGGCCCTCCATACCGAAGCCATCCCAGAGTGCAGGTACACACGGCGCGTTCGATACCCGTCAGGTCTCCACGACGATGATAACGTTCAGATGAAAATCCTATTAACAGCGCAGTGGATACTGAAGACACTCCAGAACGACGAAAAGGCAACCTACGTGTACGTATGGTGTAAAGGACAAAACATCAGCAAGAGGGTAGAGAAATCCAATTTACCTACAGCTGTAAGTAGTATAGATACAATGTTTGCATGAGGCCATACCTGCTTCAAGGACCTTGTATGGGAAAAAAATTGCACCTTGCTGAGAGGTTGTCTTCTAATCTTCCTTTTTGAAACAAGGCTCCTCAGTAAGTTTTGATAAGGTATCTTTTCACCCTCATGCCCTACTCATGTCACCTATGAGTTGTTTAATAAAAGTCAACTTTCAGCCTTCTTCTCTTAAAAAAATAGTGCATCTCCACAGTTCTAACAAACAGAACTTTTTCATCTTCTTCCTTTCTTTTGTCTGAAACAAGATACCCCATGTTTCTGGAAATTCCTTTGTGACGTGAATTCTCTGCTGAAACAAGGTAGGCCTACATGAACAGTACCTGACAGAGTCTTACTAAACCTTAAAGCATATTACATCATAAAAGGAAGAGATTCCAAATGCCACTTTGCCATTCTGTAGCTAATAATGACAGAGGGTTTTAATGTATTCTCAATCATCCCCAAAGTTGTTTGCATTCATAACAATGCATTCAGTATGTCTGCACAAATGGCGCATACATCATAATTATGTACACTGTATTCTGCAGAACCATGTCTACGATAATTCTACCACAATTACAGCGCTACAGTACAACTTGAATGTATTTATAAGGATCTATAGAGAGGTTATTTCTTTTGAAAACAAAAGTTTTGAAACAGAGACAACAGTATGGAGGTTTAACCACACTGTATAAAGCCACTGAGACAGTGTATGTTTACTTTGTAGCTGTTCCAGTATCATTGACATTGATGGTGTCAAATTGAGATGTTTCATAGGAAATGTTTAAGACATAAATTACTACTACTGTAGATGTGATAAACTAGGCAAAGAATGAAGAGGAATGTATCTTCTTGTTCCATAACATGTACTGAAATGTAATGATAGCCCAACCATTTTTAAAGAGTTTTTTCTTCTTTTTTTCTAATGCAAGGGCTACAAAATCATGAGATTCTTGTCGATGGTAGATGATTGTTTTCTTTTTGTTAGAAACTCTTCTTTAATGAAAAAAACAACAGCAACAAACCATAAGTGGATAATAAAAGTCACATTGTACAAGTGATCCTTTTCATATCTGGATTCTAATGTGATTCTAATGTGTGTAGGTAGACACCTACACAATATAGTACCTACATGTACACCGTACTACAGTCTACACATTGTACTTGTGTAGAACCGCTCTAGCTACAACTTCAGTACAAGTAACAACTTGTAAATTGTAGGCCTACTCTGCAGCTCTGTTCTTTCCACATCATACTGACCTCAGATTGGGTTATTGCAATCAAGCCATGACCACGAGCAGGAAATTACTCATTCTCAGATGTGAACTGATAAAAAAGCAGGTTAGGTGAAACTCACAAGGTTGAACTCTCACACATGAGTCATAGCTCATAATGAGTGCAGAGCTAACTTAGACTAGATCTAGTTCTCGTTCTAGCTAAATCTGATATCTGCAGACCCACGATCACATTGCATTGGTGATGAACAATGCAAAACAACGTAAAACATGGGGGCAATGTCGATCGTATTCACGTTAAATATTCAACTCTAACGTTAGAATATGTAGACAATATGTTGATTGAACACACAGAGGGATTCATCTGTCGTCAGAAATTGTTTCAGCGCCATCTGTGGGATCATTTCGAAACCGTCTAACGGTTGATCACAGTGGCTAGTATTTTCGTCAAATTTTCTATGTGCTTGTCAATATCTGTAAATAAATTGTATTATAATGTAAATAGCACCAGTCTGCAAGAATCTTCAGTCTACTGAAGGAGGCAGACTTAATCAGAAGAAGAAGAAGAAGAAGAATTCTTGTAAAATTGACTAGATCTAGGTAGTCTAGACTAGTCTAGCTCTACAATTGTAGGTCTAAACAAAACATGTACATTGTAAATTTTACATGATGAAATCTGGGTGGTGGGAGGGAGGGGGTGGGCTAAGTAATATCAATACTAATATAGATCTACACATCTAGGGTAGGTCTAACCAACTGTTAACTGTTAGGTCTAACTAATTGTTACTTTGTTAAGCAGCTCATTACGATGAAAATTATAACGCGCAGTTTCACCAATTCCAGTTTGCATTGTAAATCTAGGAGTGTCTAGACTTTCTAACCTTGGAAAGAGTTCCTTATGTCCCCCCCCCCCCCACTAGGCCACTAGTTTGCAAAAAAAAAAAATGGATAGATTGCTTTTTTTTTTTTTTACTAATAAATGGGACTAAATAAAGGTTTATGCCATTTATGGGAAGACTTCCCATATAACCTTTAAGGCTTTATTTAGATCTAGTTTATTAATAGTAAGGGGAATTAGTGGTTTGTTTATTTTGTGCAAGTTGGTGGGGGGGGGGGGGGGACATACGGAAGGCGCCCATAAGGAACTCTTTCCCTAACCTTAGATGGTAGCCGCGGGTTGTAATTTTGTATAGCTTCTCAGAATCTCAGATTAGGAGTTCTAGATCAAGTTCGTACATGTATCTGGAATTGTGTCACAGTCATCATTTACTACGTGTGGGACTATACGCGGTTGGGCGCTTAAGACAGCTACAGCGCAGCGCGGGGAAAGGTGTTTCACGAACATCATGACAAATGTGTTATTTTTTTAATAATCTGAGTAGAATCACGTTTTTCTTACCTTACACGGAAAGTAGTGCTATCAGCCCGCCGTCCTGACTAATCTTTGCTTGCTGTCACGTATTTTCAGACAAATGACAACAGTTCGCCGGTCCCAAGCTGATGACTGCTGTTGTTGTTCCCTTGCTCATGAGCTTACTACATCAGGCCGGTCGAGGTACGGTGATCGTGAATCGAGTGCAATATCTAGTGTCGATTGTCATTCATTCATTCTCTATCACGCAGTCAATGAGTGTCATGTGCGGTGACGCGCGATTTCCTTTACCCCGAACCTTCGGGCTGTACTACGGTAGGATATGAATACTCAGTAAAGCTTGTAAGTGGTGGGTACGGAACCGTCGTGGCGCCGTTGTAGGCGTACGAAGCCTGCGGTGTTAGTCGCGGGATAACGCGCCAAAGTTACGTAATGAAGGGACTGCCCAACTTCTGACGTCATGGAAGCGAGCCTGTGACTGACGGGCCAATCCCTTCGGTCAATCAGGGAGGTGACTTTCTTAGGTTTAATCCTCGTTTAAAAGTGTGCATAGACTCATTTTATAATGTTCATGAAACAATCACAACACGGGAATATGGAGAATTGACACAATTGACTCAATGTAGAGTCAATAAGAGATAACAGGGCAGGAATGGTCAGTGATTCATAAAATAATTTTAGAAGTAGGCCTACAATGTACCTGCGAAACTGAGCTGAGATCTTACTATTTCAAAGTCTACCATACACCCATTGCAACAAATGATTTTCCTGACAAGGGATTACCAATTAATGCCTATAATAACTTTTGTAACGAGGAATCGAATTTATTCACCGCATTTTAGCTATTTGCACAGTGATTATAATTTTCATCAAAATTAAAAAGAACTGTAATTTTTACAGTTTGGAAAGGCTGTTTGGCTGTAAAGTGGTCAAGGTGAAACTTCAGCCAAGGTATTCATCTTATCTCAAACTGTGTGCCAGGTTTTACATTATTTATGGACTGCATGGTAAATTAAAAAAATATAAAACCTTCTTTTGACCACTTGACGGCAGTCATCACACCGTCATTCCATAATTCATAAGGAAAAAAATGACTGTGCAGTGTCCTGTATCACATTCCGTTATGTATTGCAGTCCCCATTACAGTAACAGACTGACAGCACACGCACATACGCGTACACACACATACACACGCAGGTACAAACATGCATACACACCCAGAGACTCCAACCCAAAGTACCTTCTGATCTGGAGATTCTCCCGACTGAAACCCCGAGCAAACGGGAGACTCAAAGTTGATGTGTGCGAAGCGCGAAATTCCTAGGGTTCTAGATGCTCTCTGGTGCTATCTAAGGCTTATTTTTTCAACATACGATAGAAATATGCAAGAAATCCTTTCCAACGGGAGACAAAGAGCCAGGGCGGGAGAAATTAAATCTCAAACGGGAGAACGGGAGATTTTGCAAAAATGGGTTTTCGGCGGGAGATCTCCCGACGAAAACGGGAGAGTTGGAGTCTCTGCACACCCTCAAAATTACTTTTCCATGAGGTGCCCCCCCCCCCCCATGTCTTGACCAACCCGCCACGGTACGCCACTGGCAGCCTGCACTCGTCCGCGGTTATGGGCTTGTAATCGTGGTGATGGTGACTATCGCCGATCATCCCCCCCCCCCCCCCACTCCTCAGCACGGATTTACGCCGTTGGTCTGGATGCTAAAAAACAAAACGAAAGAAGGCAATAAGGCGATACAATTGCTATCATCTCTCCTTGAATCAGAATTTATGAATACTAGTAACCTTCCCCACTTTTTTGTTTTGTTTTCTCAAACATCACATGATCTGTGGTGCCTACTACATATATAGTCACTACTAAAGAGCTTTTTATTTGAGTAGGTACTGAGAGGAATCTCGTTGTTGTGGGGTTTTATCACTACTTTTTTGCTAGTAGGCCTAGGTCTCTTTGGGTGCGCAAAAACAACAACAACATATCAACCAAACGTGACGTGTGATGATCTGCTTAAATGATACGCGCATGCATTTATTGCGTCATAATAATTTGCGCGCGTACTATGACAGAAACAATGTTTGGGTAACTACGGCAGCCTATGTGGCCTCATGCACTCTCTCACATGTTCAGCCTGTATCAAACTTTTCACTGGTTCATAGTTGTATGGAAAGCTTGAAAAAGAACGAAGTGCCTCTTCTGAATTCCAGAGTTGTAAAAGAAAAAGAGAAACCATTCTTTGCATCACAGAGGCCTGAATTCGTACCGCATTCAGGCCCTCTGGCAAAGAATGGGTTGCATATTTTCTAAATGTCGGAAGGAAAGCGCCGAAGATCTAGAGAGGAGTGAGGATACCACCATTTCCGCGGACCTGCCTGAGCCGAGAGCTGATGGGCAGCAACATCCCCCGCTCACGATCATCAAGAGCGGCAGTGAAGAATACCGCGGAGATGAGTTTTGGCAACCTCCTTACACCGAGCTCCAGGATAAGGGCAAGTTGTGATTCCACTCCTTTCTTGTTTCAGCCGTTAAGAATAGATTTTTCTTTTCAGAGATCACAGGTGTTACGCAGGATGCCTCAACTATTCATAGCCGGGCAAGTGAAAATAATCTTTGTAGTCTGTCCCGAAATATCAAGATACGCGTATTAAAAAAAGACCAGTAATGAAATGGCAAAAAGGAGATAGGACTTATAAAGAAGAGTGTTTGAATGACATTATCTATCCTTACTCTCTGAAAAAAAATCCGAGTGAAAATATTCACTCTTGAAGGAGTGAATACCAAAAAGAGTGAATTTAGAGTGAAATTGGAGTGAATTTCGAGTGAAAATGTTCATTTTCACTCAATTTGGAGTGACCTCAGGGATCACTCCAAAATCTTCGAGTGATCGAAATAAAAACGGCTAGAAACTACACTACACCGTATCCAGCTTGGCGTGAAAAGTTAGTTTGCCGGCAAAACCCTTGTTTATCGAAGAAAAAGTATATGCGCGCTAAGACTACTACACGCAGCACTGGCACTGGCGCCTGTAGCAGTGCTAGTGGTGCGTGTAATAGTCTTGGCGTGCGCAGACTCTTTTACGTTTGTTCCAACAAATTATGATAAAAAGTGGCCAGTAAAATTCTACTGACACCACAAGTTGGAACCACATACTACCTGGGGATGTTCATAGAGGTCCCATCTACCACCTTGTCTGGTCAAACCTTTTCTGCGGGTTGGGTTGAACGAACTCCTTAATTAAGCCTCTTACAGGAATTAGCGCCTTGACTATTATGAGGACTCTGTACGAATACAATAATCTATCAAATACAGTCATGTACTGTAATGCCAAAATAATATTTTGTGATTGGGAAAAAGTAACACATGGTAGAAGCAATCGATTACTTTATGACCCAAATCAGTTTTGTCTCGCTGATACTTGCTGACCTGCACAATCTTAATCCAGCTTCAGTTTGCATTTCTTACAACATAAAAAAAAAAAAACCGTATACCTTTTTGTTGAGATCTCTTCCCCATATTACGTGAAGCCGCCGGGAATACTCACTGGCATATTACCTGAGAAAGAAAAAAGTAACAATCATTGCGTTTAAGCATGAAAGGGAAATCCCCTGCACACACTTTCTTTTGTTATTCTTCTTTATTTTCCTTTTTGTAACTTCTAGTGTCAGTAAGCAACAATAAGTTGTCACGGAATTGTTAAGCCAAAACCAAAAGAAAAAAAAAGTATCACGTTCGAGGATGCGTGGGAGACGCACGCAAGCTCTTTGTTTATCATATTATTCTAAACTTTTTAAAGAAAATATATCTCTCAATGCATGGTGACAATGTTCCGACAGGTTCTCACTATGACGTCATCAGTGTCACCTCAAGCTCTTCCTCCATGTCCAGAGAGGGCGTGTGTCATCACACTCTGGACGTGAAAGTCACGTGTCCAACTCGATCTGACGAGGAAGCGGCGAGAAAGATGGAGATTATCAAAGTAAGATACCATGAATATATCATCAGTAATATGATTAGGATGAAGAGGACACTACTTTTTGACAATGAACACACATTCGATGAAATGAATGCTACAGGTGTCACCTCCAAAATGAATTGCCAATAAATTTAGCTCAATTCTAGGTAGGTTGTGCAGTTTGTAGGAAAAGACGGATTAGACCACGATGTGTTTTGTTTTGCTTTGCTTTTCACTAGATGCTTTTAATTCCACATTGTCGCTCTAAGGGCGTCTGCTCACGTGAATAGGTTGTTCATCGAAGGGTTGGAATGATGTCGTGTCGAAAGTATTTATGGGTCTGCATGAGATGTTGAACAATTTTCTACTTTCAGGAAATTGCGGAACTCCAGCTGAGAGACCTCAAGCGAGCCGAGCGGTCCTTTTGGCAGTCTGTCATCTCCAGAGAAGCACAGAACGTAGCTGTTGCCTTGGCAACGAATGAGCCCATCGATGACTTGAAAGATCACACAGAGATCGCAACATCTATCTTGAAAGAACAGTGTCTCGATTCAAATGCGAAGGGACAGGAGGTACTTAATCATTTCGTAGTTAACATAACACCTTGATTATGTTGTCTGTTTATTTGTTCACCACTCCCTGTGAAGATAGACTAAAGGGATGGGTGAGGTGACGAAAGTGGGGGCACTGTGGTATAGTGGTTAAGACTCTTGACTCTTGAAAAAGAAGTCCTGAGTTCGAGTCCTACCAAGTGCTTACGTCTTTGGACTAGATGTTTTTAACCATGATGCTCCTCTCGCCCCAGGTGTAAAAAATGACACCTGGCAATGTTGGGGTGATAATAATGGCAGGGTCCTCTGGAGGAACATGCTCTATTCACCCAGGGTAAATAAGACAATAAGTTATCACTGTTATCATTATTAAAGCTCATTTGTATGTGTGTGTGTGTGTGTGTGTTTTATGTGACTAAGATGCATTCCGCTCTATGTTCAAGTTGACTTTCAAAACTTGAGTAAAATCAAATAAAGAGAATAGCAGAAGTTTAAATAATGACGGACATGAAAAAAAAAACAGAAAGAAGAACATTCTAAAATACTGTCCTTTGAGTAATGTTGATGACAACCACTTGTGAAAATTAATCAAGATAATGACTATTATCAACTCTCTATGTGAAACATTTGAATTATGCTGTGGTCAATTCTTTAGCACCTGCAAGCCCCTCAAACCGATAAGACCAATGAACCGAACATCCCCACCGACGCGTCGGCTGAGGAGACCATCATTGTTGGCCCAGCTGAAGCGATGCTGGATTCTAACATCAGCCAGATCATCCTTCATGGGGCTGACAGAGCCGGACACAAGAAGGTTTGACAACTCTTGTTTGCTTTGGCACGAATAAAAAACTAGTTTATATAATTTTTAATTATACTATGGTAAGATATGAGTTTTCATCTGCATGCATTCTTCACAGACTTGGCACTAATAAAGAGTGGGCAGTTGTTCAAAGCGAATACATTAAATAACACAGTGACTCATTTCATTTCTTTTCATTTATTTAATTTCCAACAGTGCAAAATATTTACATACACAAAATAACACAATATCAATACAATGTTGTAACAAAGAAAACTACGTGAAATTAACAATACTACGCATCACAAAAGCAGATGAAATTGATTTAAAATTAAAGTTGCAGGAAATGGAGGAGACGTGCTGAAAAGCCTCCTTCAGAAACTCCTTCACATGAAATTCACAATTCACTTTAACTGTTTGCGTTTGTTACATACTCAAAAAGCTGCATTACTTCGGTGATCCCTCGCATTTATCTGAATCATATTTATTCTAACAGTAATTACTATAACGAAAACCTGAAGATGTTTATGGAGATCCTCGATCATTATTGACGAGACGTCATTACATGAGCAGTACATCTATTGATCTTTTTTTCACATGCGAAGGACGAGATGACAGCGGAGATCGCTATCCCAGCCGGACGACTGCCTTCCAACACCGACATCCCCGCCGTCCTTCACCAGGAGGAGTTGACCAGTGAGAGTAGGCCTACCACCACGTCTGCACGTACTGCCGTGGACAGCGAGCCACTGACCAGAGATATTACGGCTCTAGAGTCCTCCGACTCGTCCAGAGCAGACCAAGTCAGCCAGACCTCCAAGAGCCCAGGCACGTCACCATCTGATGCTGAGCCGGAGGCAGTGGTTAACACGTCACCCACGGAAGTGGAAGATCCTGGTGAGTACAGCGGACTGGCAGAGCGTGGACAACCAAAGGACACCGTGGTTGACCTGACCGATACTCCGCCAACACCAGTCGAAGAAAGTCTTGGTACAGAGAGCTTCCCTGACAGGGTACCGAAGATCTGCGAAGACATCGTCCACACCCTCGGCAAGGATGACTTTGAGACCGTGCTAAAGAAGGTAAAGTCATTCATGTTCAAATTCACCCTAAAGCATAGTGATCATAGAGTATTTGAGATAGACATTAATTGAAACAAGAAATACCAGTAACTATCATTCAGCTAAGAACAATTTACCATGTCAAAATAATGTACATGAAATCACAAACGACAGTCACAAAATAAGCAGTGACACAATAAGTCATACAGGAAAGAGGGATGGGGAGGGCACAATATAAGTATTATTTTGCTAATTTGATATTCATCACTGTATCATTAAATAATAACAGAACTATAACTAAACCATTTTGTAGATAGAGGGAAGAACAAATTAACCTCCAATAAAGGTAGTGATACAAAATGTTATCAATATTATTAATTTGTATAGCGATCATATTCGTCGTTTATTACGATGGAAATGTTTTAAATATATTGCAAGCGCAAGATGAATAGATATCAATTCATTTCCATTTATCTATGTATTATTTTCTCTTTTTTTTTACTTGAAGAACAAGGTTGTTGTCAAGAGTCGGATTCCAGTAGCAAAGAGTGTGACCACCAAGAATGTTCAAACCAGGAAGGACATCGCTCCTTCATCGCCTACCAGGAAGATCTCTTGGGCAGGGACCACCAAGATTCCGGTTCCGAGACGAACAAACTCTACCAGAGCACACCAGCCAACTCAGTTCTTCTCAAGTCGACTGAAGCGATCCGTTGTTAACATCAAGACGGCAGTAACCATCCTACCAGTGGCTGAAGTACCCGGAGACACCGAAGAGCAAGAGATGATCGAGACACCCATAGAATCACCATCTGGGGTTCTCCAAGCTTCCTCGGGACCAGACGGACCCAAAGACATCCAGTGGGCAGAAAACACCTCTTTGGTCCAAGCTGGAGCGAAGGATCATGTGACTGATGATACGAAGACCATCGAAAAGGATGCTGCTTCAGCAGTCAGCCAGGTCGTTAACGATCTCATCGACCGGGTGGTAGGAATCGCAGAGGTAAATGAAATAAATTATGTTTTTCGTTTGCTAGGCGATTTAGATAATTTCAAAATGTGTTAAAGTATGTTAATCGATGGGTATCACTCTTCAAACTAGTATAAATAAATATTGTTCACGGAGATTGTTAACAAATTAGCAACTGCGATTTGATTGCGACCATAAGCGCAATACAGAGGTACGATAATCTTTTCATGATCAATATCTAATAGACATTAAGTTTCTACTTTCTCTTTTCATTGTTTTTATTGAGTAACAAATATGCGTCTGTAATGTCATACATCACAGGCAAGAATTAATAGGAGCAGGGAAAGAGATGAAGAGATGTGAAGACAAAAATATATGAAAAACATTTATATGACTGTGCAGTTGAAATTGAAAGTAAATTAGTCGTGAAATTTTACGTGCGAAATATACCTTGATTAGTATTGTTAATCTTGGAAGTATTGAAAATAAATGTTTTCTTTCTCCCATTAAGATGTCGCGAAAAGGGAGTGTTGCTCCGAGTCGACCACCAACTTCTACCAAGTTGGCCAACACGTCTGTTAAGGCTCATACCCAGAACTGCAACCCCACAGAAAGTCGCACTTCGACTTCAGACAGCTGCGGCCGGTCACTAACCAGCAAGATCCCAGTCCGAAGCAAGCCTAACCTGAGGGGGACACACCGAGAGCCTCGCCCTTCGAACGAGGGAGGGAAATGGGGTGATGTTGACGGCGCGAAGGATAGACTGCACCGAGTAGGCGAGGAGAGGCCACCTGTTGACGGCGAAGTGGGCACTCTCATAGACGACCAGGGAGTCGATTCATCTGAGGTACGGCACGATGACGACCCCACTTCGACTGTCAGCGAAATCCTCGATAACGTGCTCGACATGGTGATGAGGAAGGTAAAGTTTTGAAGTTCTCGTTGCATAACTTGCAGTTAGTGCACTCAAATCCAGTATTTATGTATACCAGTATACCGTATTCCAACGGCAACAGACTTGTATGATGAATTCAAAGTATTGATTCATTAATTTCTTTAGCATATACTAGACAAGAATTGTTAGAATTTCAGAAGTAGGCCTACCAAGTTTCATTGTGACTTGTTATATTGACCTTGTCAGTGACAATTTTCATGAATTATTTCTCGATGTTGGCAGATCACGGTGGTGAGAACCCGTATACCAATTCCAGTTCGATGTCGAAAGGAGGCGACAACAACGACACATTGTGATACCGGTCTGCCCAAGGAAAATCCCTTCCTGTCCGATCATCTGGTCACGAGCAAGACGCTGATGAGTCGAAAGAGCTTACTCCCTCGACCGGTCCGTAATTCTCCTCTTTATCAGCCAGCTCGCCTTCCAGTAGACGCTCGGGAGGGAGGCCGGTCATCGTCGACCAGGGATGACCATCACCTTTCGTCCAGCGGAGCCATTCACTCGTGCACCGAGAGCAAAATTCCCTGCAAGCAGCGACAGATAGGACACAGAAGCAGTGTCACTAGGAAGATAGCTGCAGAGCCTTGGATTGACAGAGCAGAAACTAGCTCTCCTTCCAACAGAGCTTCCTCTTTATATCCTAAGGTAAGATCTTGTAATCTTAGAAAGAAAAGGAGATCGATATCAATTCATAACTACACCATTTCTCATACATTCAAGAATGACAAGGCAGTTTGGACAATATCTGGGTTTCCTAATCTCTCTAACAAAATTGTACTGCTTGAATTACCTTAGGCTAACAAGTGTCGTCTAAAGGTTAAAGCACTCGGGCCTTCTTTATTTATTTTTCTGTTTGACTTGACTCTAATCATCACTTCCAGAGCAAGTACACTCCCCTTGCACTCGCCAGAGGCACCAAGTCAACAGGGAATGCCCGTTCCACTATCAGGTCCACCAGCAGACCAACTCCACTTTGGCAACCAAGTGTGAGGGGCGTGGTCCATTCCAAACGGGTACCCTCCGTGTATAAGAGGATTCCCGCTTTCAAGGGCACGACGGGGATGGACTGGGAGAGTGCGATGAGATTCGTCATCCAGGAAGACGTAAAGCACCACGACACCAGCATGTATCGACGTGCAGTCAGGCAGTCCTACGTCACCAAGATGATTGAGAAGATTGAGGCCGATGAGGCGGAGGAGGCGAGGGCGAGTGCATTGAGGAAGGTAATTATCTACGCATTAATTAGTCATGGTAGATGAATTAGTGACGATATATTTTTCGCTAAATCTATTATTTTATGACTTATGACAATGTCATTTTGCGATATTACATGATGAAGATTGATTATTAGTATATTTATTGATTCATTTCAGTGTTCAAGTATGTATTAATCTATTTAATCATTCATTTATTTGTTTATCGTTTCTTTCAATTTTTGTACATACCCTTACAGGATAAAGACTATGAAGTGTCAAAATGTGTATAATGAATATAACAGTTTTGTGTGCAATAGTAAACTCAAGTCAGGTTATCAATCGTAGCGTTTTGCAGAAGGTGACCGAGTGGTAGATTCTGTGAAGTCGAAAAACGAAGGAAAGAGGAGACGTCATAGAATTCAAAATATTATTAATCACTGAATGTAATCTTTATCATTTTCATTAATAAACTCAATAACGTTATCATGATTACTCTACATAATTCCTACACACTGAAGGTATTCTATCAAATATGATACAGTTGATATGTTATACCGTTCATTAATGACATGTTGAGGTTTTAAAAACCATTTTTCCATATTTCCTCTTGTCTTTCACAGGGTTCGCTCCGACGCAATATTAAGTAACCTGCTACAATCTATACGAAAAGCTGGCCATATGCAAATAAAAAACAAAAACAAAAACAAGCAAACAAACAAACAAACCAATACAAACGCTGACAAAAAACAAAAACAAAAGAAAACAAAAAGCAAAACTGAACGCCAAAAAGCAAAATATTCACACAAAGGTTCGATCTTCAGTCCATATTATATAGAGGCAGAAGCTCGCAACTTATAAACTTGATCAAATTATGACAAGAATTAACAATTATTGCCTAGTACCTAAGCTTCACCAAGCAATTATGTAGAGTCGTTGCTCACATAAAACTGTGCTGCAGTAAATAAAAAAATTCATTATTTCAATTACAATGAAAAAAAAATTGGGAAAAATTTTGATGGAAAAGTAAAACTAACTGCAAATGACCATTTGACAAACGTTTTCACTGATCTATAGGAATACAACATTGCGCAAATGCTTAAGACTTGAGAAATTTGTGATTAAAAAAAAGTCATTCGTTGAATTACAAAGCTGAAGCGATGCCACTGAGATAGATGAAAAAAAATAACTATATCCATGAAATTTATTTTGAGCTCAAACAGAAGCTAAGGGATGAGCAATTTCAAGAAAATTTATGACTGCCACTATCATTACCTTTATGAAAAAAAAATCCATCAGTCTATATAACCTATTTCCGGCAGGTACATCAAATGGCACAGATAATTACATCGGAAATTTAAGCATTATGTATGTTATTATTATGTTAGATAAGATGTAAGATGTGTAGATATATAAGGTATGATGATTTTCCATTGCTTGTCGTATTTATTAGTACTAGTCGTTTTAGAGTAAGATGAATTTTGATGTTGATGCCTATGTTTTCGTATTTATATTTTCTACATGTGTATATTAGTATTTAGATTAACGCTCTTGTGAGCAAGAAACTAAATGACTAAAAATCAAAAACAAAAAAGCATAATTAACCTATTTCTAACTTTGTAAATTTAAAGTTTTTATTTTAAGTGAATACCAGCCTGTATTATGTAATTCTGAAAATTTGATATTATATGCTATGCAATGTTCATTTCATTTCATTTCATTTTGTTTGTTATTATTTTATCATGTTGGATGCTTTGTCTGTGCCATTTGTGTGCCTCGCTCTACAACAAATATTAACAATAATATAAACAAACTTAGTCAATAAATTTTGCAGCAAATGCTAGTTATATATTTCATCTACGCTGTGTCATGTGTATTTGTCATTTAATGACCTCATGAATCGTGTGACGTAGAGACTGCAGAGGGCAGTATACTACACATGAGAAGAATTTGATTGCAAAATGAGTTAACACCATTTTTTTTTTAATTGAGATTTTTGCGATCAAAGCTGCTCAAAACAAACAAAAATATGAAACTAATGGCTTTGTTTTTATAATAACTTAAAAAAATATTCCTAGTTATGTTGTAAGTGAGGTATGACTTGGAAGATAAATTTTCTCTGTGGTGTTGACAGTTGAAGAGATTACTGTAAAGTGCTTAAAATTGGCGCTTAGCCCATTTTGCTCTCACACTCTTCATAGTGTTTGTTATTATCGGTATTTTGTTATCAATTTGAAAGCAAAGTTCAGCGTTCCATGATCACCCGCTTCAGACATTAACAGAGCTGAAAGAATGGATTCACAGATATCAACATTTCATAAATCTAATAGGAATTAGAATTAGATTCTTCTGTTTTGCCATAGTAAAGATGATGTAGTCCCTCCATTGGATCATCTCTGACATACATTTTGCTGCAAGGAGTTTTGGTGGTAGTGGTGGTGGTGTTTGTTTGTTTGTTTATTTTGTTTTATGTGTAGCACCAGTATCTAAATGTTTGTAGATGTCTTCTTTCACAAATGTATTGTATCATATTAGTACATCACTGACACCAAAGCAAACCCACCGTAGTACAGCTTGCACAAGATGCCAATGGGATAAAACACACCTTATAGTTTGTAGCAGTAATGTTCTACTCAGTACTTCAACCCATCAAGCATTGTTTCAGAGTTACTCATTTTAATAAAGACTTCTTGTTGATGATAGTATTGCATCAAAATAAAACTATCCTGACTGTCAGGGTAATTTTGCTGCAAACTTATCACGGAGTCTTTATTAAATTGAGAACTCTGAATCCACTGTGTCATCAGTTTTAGAGCCATCAGACTGGAAAGATCTGGTCAAATTCCGTTACATCTTAAAAGAATCTGAAAAGAGTATGAAAATTTGCCTATTTGTGACAGAAATGTTGATTTAAGTGTCTTGAAGGTGTTTTTTTTTTTGCCAAGTGTTAAGTAGCAATTAAGGAAGTAGCTGTAGTAAAGAAGAAGAAGAAGAAGAAGAAGTAATGAGAAAAGAGATAGTGAATGTCTCCATAATGAAATGTTGACAATAGGCGCGGTCAGACTGGCAAAAGATCGCGAAGTTTAAGATCGCGATTTTTAAGATCTCGAAGTTTTGCCAGTGTGACCGCAAACTTCCCGCGAAACTTCTCGCGAAACTTCTCCATCTGTTTGCGGGCGGTGTCTCCGAAGCGCGAGGCCATTGTCATGTACAGATGTGCATCGTTACATCACAATCACTAGCCATCGGACGGCGGACTCTTTCTTGCGCGCGTACGAATGGCCCAAACTTCGCGATCTTAAACTTCTTGATCTTTTGCAAGTCTGACCGCGCCTAATGAGTGATAAAGAAAAAATAGTAATAGTGATGATAAAAAAAAAAACACCATCCAGCCACAGAAATGTGTTTTCTGGGATATGATGACTTTAATATAGGAAATTTGCAACTGGAAGTAGGAACTGCACATGGAGTGTGTAGTTTAGGTACACATTAGGCAGTCGTTACACTGCGTCAAAGGTCTTTAACGGTGGCCTATGCAGCTTGAGTTGGACACAATTTATACGCGAGTGAACACATGCAGTACAGAAACATACACACAAATATAAGGCCAAGTAAAAAAAGAAACCAGTTTCTCGTCCTCGCGCGCATCGATTTTGGCCGCCGCATCGATTTTTTTACTATTTACTATTTTCAAAATGGCGCTGAAAATACCAAGAAATTCATAATTCTCGTCCCAGCCCGCTCCCCGCCCGCATCGATTTTCAGTTGCCGCATCGACTTTTTAGATATTTACTATTTTTTCGGCCGCCGAAAAAAAAAAATCAACAATTCACCTACCAATCGTGATGTCTTATTTCTAATTACGCCTTGCGTCCTCTACTTAGCTGTAGTATTGCTGTAGCTTCTGTAGTGCGTATGTAATAACGCATGCATTTCACACTGCGAGCTCGGCAAGAAGGAATGACCCACAAAGCAGTTGAACTGTAGTTGGTGGATGGGCGGGCCTGGGCTGTGATGTACAGCGCACTCGGTACGTCGTGATGTAGACAGGACGTTGAGCACCTTCTGTACATTTCTCTCGTGCTGTTGCCCGCTTCATGTGCTGCTAGATTGATTGCGCAATGTAACCACAAACCCCGTTATAACGAGATCCGTGCGACCGGCGATATTACCTCGTTATAACCGGTACCTCGTTATAACCATACTCATTAAAACAAAGAAAAACATAAGCATGACGTCATATACCCCATCAATGACTCTTAAACATATCCTTTGCGTTGTTATTACACAATTATTGAGCGTTATTATTGAGAGAATAAAGGGAGATTTTGTGAATTAGACGAAGAAAATAGAGGCTGAAATGATAAGTTAATTCTTTACTGTAATTCTTGTTTGTTAAGCTTTTTCTAAACACCAGCGCAAATATGGGGGCAAATATATAACTACTGTAGAGTAACATACAGACTTTGTTTACCGTAACTTGCTAGGTATTTTTACGCTGTTGGTGCCCAGCGGGAATGCAATGATTTCATGAATCATTTCGGCTGTAATCTTGTACACATGTACAATGTATGATCGTTGCGCCCAAATGGATTAAAAATGCGTTCTTTATTTTCTTCCGAAAATCTCTTCGCGTTTTGTACGACCGTTCTTGAAAATATGTGACAGGATTGAATGTGGGAGGTTGTCATCCTGTTTACGCAAATCTGTACCAGATCTATTCAAACTAATACATGCGCTTGTTTCTTTTTCTGATTTAGGTTAACATGCGTCATTCAATTTTTTTTTACGCTACTGTCACCTGGCAAGATCGCGATGATTTCAAAGTAACATACGTGCGTTGTTTACCGCTAACTTGCGAGGTATTTTACGCTGTTGGTGCCCAGCGGGAATTCGATAATTTCATGAATCATTTGGGTGTAATTTTATACAATGTATGATCCTTGCGCTCGAAGGGATTAAAATGGGTTCTTTATTTTCTTCCGAAAGTCTCTTCGCGTTTTGTACATCCGTTCTTGAACTGTTGAATGCGTTTGTTTCTATTTCCGAGCACCGATTAAGTATAGGTTAACATGCGTTATTCAACCATTTTTACGCTACTGTCACCCGGCGAGATCGCGATGATTTCATTCATTATTTCGGCTTTAATCATACACACTCATATTTAAATTATCATTCGTTAGGCCTAAATGATAATGAATACATCCAGATCTATTCAAACTAATACATGCGTTTGTTTCTTTTTCCGAGCACCGATTAAGTAGGTTAACATGCGTTATTCAACTATTTTTACTCTACTGTCACCTGGCAGGATCGCGATGATTTCACTAAATATTTCTGCTTTGATCATACACACTCATATTTAAATTATCATTTGTTAAATGATAATGAACAAATCCAGATCTGTTCAAACTAATGAATGCGTTTGCTTCTTTTTCTGAACACCGATTAAGTATAGGTTAACATGCGTTACTCAACTATTTCAACGCTACTGTCACCCGGCGGGATCGGGGCGATGATTTTATTATTTCGCCTTTAATCATCCAAACTCATATTTGCTCAAAACCAGGAAAAGAACTGGAAGTCGGAACTAAAATAGGAAAGGATATAATGATGAGTTGCACACGCATTCCAATTGTCCATTTTTGGTCAAATTTTATTGTCGCTATACATGAAAAGTTTTTGAATGCGTTATCTATTTTTTTCTCGTTGCGCTGTGGTCTGACCTCATATCACGCACGCGTTTCTCGCGAAAAAGAAAACCGAATGATTATGTTTAATAATTAGTAGGAACATCGGAAGGTGTTCCTGTGTCTTATCGCGTGATTAAGAAGAAAACATGGAAGGAACGGTTCTCTGCAAAACGGGAAAAGACGTGGATAGCGAGATTTCGGTTTCCAATCTTTCATTTGTCGCGTGTTTGAAAGCGGCAATTTGGTCAAGAAATGGAACCTCGTTGTACGATCAAATTGCTTATGTTTTTCTTTATCATGATTTACCGAAATTGTCCTCATTGTAACCGGAATCTCGTTATAACCGAACACGTTATAACCGATTCGTTCTGCCATTACACGCAAAGGAAAACGGGACCGACGCGATCACCTCGTTATAAGCGGTTCCTCGTTATAATCGAACTCGTTATAACGGGGTTTCCCTGTAGTAGAGGAGACCAGCCAGCCAGCAATAGCATGCGTTCTGGAGCTGGAAAAAAAAAAAATCGTGGAGTGATGGAGAGAACCGATCTCAAGCGCACGTGTGCACAGCGAACGGCTTTAAATAGTGAATAAAATAGTATTCAACTGGTTCGTATTCTGTCTTTCAGTAAAAAGGAAATCAGGTGGTTGCTTCACAGGGTTGACAATTGGCAGTACTGTCTGCGGCATTTTAAATCCTTGAGCGAATACGTTTTCATATGAGAAAAGATCTAACTCAGTAGGGCCTAAGTTTGTGTTGTGTTGACAGGCAAAAATAATGCTATGCATTTCCAGAGATAATGGTTGGATTCATAGGTTCAACAAGTGATGCATAAATGTGTATATTTTATGTTAAAAAAACGTGTTTTTTTTCCATACCCTTGATATGACTGAATGAATACAGTCACAGTGTAATTAAATTGGTATACTTGTCATGCATAAACAGCAATATACGCAGATTTGGTATTAATTGTGCATCACTCATATGATAAGTGGTTTATATCACACATATTACTTTCATTTTGACAATCCTCGAAAAAATAGTAAGATATCAAATAGTAAGGACCTCCCTCATCGCCTTGCTCAAAAAACCCGGACGAGAAACTACTTTCTTTTTTTACTTGGCCTAAGTATATGACAACCAGTTTTTCATTGAAGTGATAAAGCAGGATCTTTTCATGATCTAAGGTCAGTGATGATTTCAAAAATAATGATGATAATTACAATAATGAGGATAACAATAATAAACGAGATCGACTTGCACTTCTTGTTCGGCTCATTGTATATCCCGTGAGACGTTGTTCCAAATCACAGCACCTTAGTTGAGAAAAGTTTGTGTGACAAGAGGCATCTCGTCAGCATCAAAAACTGATAAAATGATCGAAGAAATTGTATCTCGAGTCCCTCTACGTCATACTTGTTGATGAACATTAACCGACACCCTTATTGACTACCAGTGGCGGATCCGCCCCCCCCCCCCCTTAATTTCCAAAGCGAAAAAATATAGCAACAAAAGGCAGCTTTTGGACTGCAAAATGTCAAAATTTTCAAGCTCGATCGCTCCGCTCGATCGCTCCGCTCGATCGCATTTAATCGCTATGCCATTCTCCTGATGTTTCTGCCAGTAATTGCCAGCAGTTGCGCCCGGTGCGCCCCCTTATTCCAAAGTATAGCTATACAAACGGCAGTTTTGAGACTGGAAAATGTCAAAATTTTCAAGTTCGCTTCGCTCCGCTCGCTCGCATTTAATCGTTATGCTATTCTCCTGATGTCACTGCCAGTAGTAGTTATTGACAGCAGTTGCACCCGTTGCACCCCTCCCTTAATTTCCAAAGCCAAAAAAGTATAGCTACAAACGGCAGTTTTGGGACTGTAAAATGTCAAAATTTTCAAGCTCACTCGCATTTAATCGCTATGCCATTCTCCTGATGTTGGTACCAGTAATTGCCAGCAGTTGTGCCCGGTGCCCCCCCCCCCCCTCCCCTTAACCCTTAATTTCCAAAGTGAAAAAATACAGCTACACAAAATATATGGCAGTTTTTGGACTGTAAAATGTCAAAATTTTCAATCTCACTCATTGCTCTCGCTTGCATATAATCGTTCTTTCATTCTCCTAATGTTGCTGCCAGTAATTGTCAGCAGTTGCACCCGGTGCGCCCCCCCCCCTTAATCTTCAAAGCGAAAAAATATAGCTACAACCGGCAGTTTTGGGACTGTAAAATGTCAAAATTTTCAATGTCACTCGCTGCTCTCGTTTGCATATCGTTCTTTCATTCTCCTAATGTTGCTGCCAGTAATTGTCAGCAGTTGCACCCGGTGCGCCCCCCCCCCTTAATCTTCAAAGCGAAAAAATATAGCTACAACCGGCAGTTTTGGGACTGTAAAATGTCAAAACTTTCAAGCTCGCTCGCTTCGCTCGCTTGCATAATTATAATCGTTGTCTCATTCTCCTGATGTCGCTGCCAGTAATTGCCAGCAGTTGCGTCCGGTGCGCCCCCCCCCCCTCCTAATTTCCAAAGCGAAAAAATATACTATAGTAGCCATACACCGGCAGTTTGGTCACGGTAAAATGTCAAAATTTTCATGCTCGCTTTCTTCGCTCGCCCGTATTAATCGTGACGCCATTCTCCTGATGTTGCTGCCAGTATTAACTGCCAGCAGTTGTGCCCGCGGTGCGCCTTCTTAATTTCCAAAGCGAAAAAATATATCTACAAAAGGCAGTTTTGGGACTGCATGTAAAATGTCAAAATTTTGAAGCTCACTCGCATTTAATCGTTATGCCATTCTCCTGATGTTGCTGCCAGTAATAATTGTCAGCAGCAGTTGCGCCCGGTGCGTACCCCCCCCCCCCCCCCTTAGTATCAAAGTGAAAAAATATAGCTACAAACGGCAGGTTTGGAATTGTAAAATGTCAAAATTTTCAAGCTCTGTCGCTTCGCTCGATCGCATAAATCGTTGTGTCATTCTCCTGATGTCGCTGCCAGTAATTGCCAGCAGTTGCGTCCGGTGCGCCCCCCCCCCCCCCCCCCAATTTCCAAAGTGAAAAAATATAGCTACAAACGGCAGTTTGGGGACTGTAAAATGTCACAATTTTGAAGCGCACTTGCATTAATCGTTATGCCATTCTCCTGATGTTGCTGCCAGCAATCATGATAATTGTCAGCAGCAGTTGCGCCCGGTGCATCCCCCCCCCCCTTAATTTCCAAAGCGAAAAAATATAGCTACAAACGGCAGTTTGGGAATTTTAAAATGTCAAAATTTTCAAGCTCGCTCGCTTCGCTCGCTCGCATTTAATCGTTATGCCCGGTTCTATGTTGCTGCCAGTAATTGCCAGCAGTTGCGTCCGGTGCGCCCCCTTAATTTGGAAAGCGAAAAAATATAGCTACAACCGGCAGTTTTGGGACTGTAAAATGTCAAAATTTTTAAGCTCGCTCGCATATAATCGCTATGTCATTCCCCTGATGTCGCTGCCAGTAACTGCCAGCAGTTGCGTCCGGTGCGCCCCCTTAATTTCCAAAGCGAAAAAAATGTAGCTACAAACGGCAGTTTTGGGACCGTAAAATGTCAAAATTTTCAAGCTCGCATTTAATTGTTATGTAATTCTCCTGATGTTGCTGCCAGTAATTTGTCGTTTTCACACCGTCATTCCATAATCCATAAGGAAAAATGACTGCGCAGTGTCCTGTATCACATTCCGTTATGTATTGCAGTCCCCATTACAGTTTCCAGACTGACAGCACACGCACATACGCGTACACACACATACACAAACATGCTTGTAACACACCCTCAAAATTACTTTTCCATGAGGTGCCTCCCCCCCCCCCATGTCTTGACCAACCCGCCACGGTACGCCACTGGCTGCACTCGTCCGGTTATGGGCTTGTAATCGTGGTGATGGTGACTATCGCCGATCATCCCCCCCCCCCCCCCCACTCCTCAGCACGGATTTACGCCGTTAGTCTGGATGCTTTAAAAACAAAACGAAAGAAGGCAATAAGGCGATACAATTGCTATCATCTCTCCTTGAATCATATTTATGAATAACCTTCACCACTTTTTGTTGTTTTGTTTTCTCAGGCATCACATGGTCTGTGGTGCCTACGTAGATGTTACATAGTCACTATAAAGAGCTTTTTATTTGAGTAGGTATACTGAGAGGAATCTCGTTGTTGTGGGTTTTTTTTCACTACTTGCTAGTAGGCCTATGTCTCTTTGGGTGCGCAAAAACAACAAACAACTATCAACCAAACGTGACGTGTGATGATCTCCTTAAATGATACGCGCATGCATTTATTGCGTCATAATAATTTGCGCGCGTCCTATGACAGACAATGTTTGGGTAACTACGGCAGCCTCATGCACTCTCTCACATGCTCAGCGTGTATCAAACTTCTCATTGGTTCATAGTTGTATGGAAAGCTTGAAAAAGAACGAAGTGCCTCTTCTGAATTCCAGAGTTGTAAAAGAAAAAGAGAAACCATTCTTTGCATCGCAGAGGCCTGAATTCGTCCCGCATTCAGGCCCTCTGGCAAAGAATGGGTTGCATATTTTCTAAATGTCGGAAGGAAAGCGCCGAAGAGAGGAGTGAAGATCCCACCATTTCCGCGGACCTGCCTGAGCCGAGAGCTGATGGGCAGCAACATCCCCCGCTCACTATCATCAAGAGCGCCAGTGAAGAATACCGCGGAGATGAGTTTTGGCAACCTCCTTACACCGAGCTCCAGGATAAGGGCAAGTTGTGATTCCATTCCTTTCATGTTTCAGCCGTTAAGAATAGATTTTTCCTTTCAGAGATCACAGGCGTTACGCAGGATGCCTCAACTATTCATAGCCGGGCAAGTGAAAACAAACTTTGTAGTCTGTCCTGAAATATCAAGATACGCGTATTAAAAAAAAGACCAGTAATGAAATGGCAAAAAGTAGATAAGACTTATAAAGAAGAGTGTTTGAGTGATATTATCTATCCTTATCAGGGGCGGATCCAGGAATTCTGTAAAGGGGGGGGGGGGGCGCAACTAATATCTATAGTGCCACTTCCGGGTTTCATTTCTTTTTTTTCTTTTTATTTCTTTTGTTTTTAACGAGAAATAAAGGGGGCGTGCGCCTATTGCGCCCCCCCCCCCCTCTGGATCCGCCACTGCTTAGGGAATTATAGTTCAGAGGTGACATTTGAATTAAGAGAGAGAGAAAGAGAACACAATTGATAATGTTCTTCGAAATTGACCTTACAGACAGTAAAGAAGATGTTTGTAGTGAATTTGCAAGCAAAGGAATCTAAAAACAAAACAATCCTTTTACCCCAAGGAATTACTTAAGATTCAAAAGAGACGAATAAAGTAGAACATTACTGATTAATCAGCGAGACTAACAACCTTATTTATAGATTTTTAAAAAAGAACAAAGACGAAGGTTGTATAGGCCTATATGACAGCAGCTGTCTGCTGGGCCTGGGCAGATACTTCGGACAGCCGTTCAAAGTGAAGAAGACACAAGGTGGCGCTCTTTAAGTATGTCCAGTTAGGGTGTGCGTGAAGCACGCGATCTGTATGAGGACTCTGTACCAATACGATAATCTATCAAATACAGTCATGTACTGTAATGCCAAAATGATATTTTGTGATTGGGAAAAAGTAACACATGGTAGAAGCAATCGATTACTTTATGACCCAAATCAGTTTTGTCTCGCTGATACATGCTGACCTGCATAATCTTAATCCAGCTTCAGTTTGTATTTCTTACAACATTAAAAAAAAAAAAAAAAGTATTCCTTCCCCATATTACGTGAAGCCGCCGGGAATACTGAATGGCATATTACCTAAGAGTGAAAAAATTAATAATCATTGCGTTTAAGCATGAAAGGGAAATCCCCTGCACACACTTTCTTTTGTTATTTTTCTTTTGTTTTTGTAACTTCTGGTGTCAGTAAGCAACATTAAGTTATGGTAACAGAATATTGTTAAGCCAAAACCAAAAGAAAAAAAAAAGTATCACGTTCGAGGATGCGTGGGAGACACATGCAAGCTCTTTGTTTATCATAATTATTATTCTAAACTTTTTAAAGAAAATATGTCTCACAATGCATGGTGACAATGTTCCGACAGGTTCTCACTATGACGTCATCAGTGTCACCTCAAGCTCTTCCTCCATGTCCAGAGAGGGCGTGTGTCATCACACTCTGGACGTGAAAGTCATGTGTCCAACTCGATCTGACGAGGAAGCGGCGAGAAAGATGGAGATTATCAAAGTAAGGATACCATGAATATATCATCAGTAATATGATTAGAATGAATAGGACACTACATTTTGACAATGAACACACATTCGATGAAATGAACGCTACAGGTGTCGCCAAAATGAATTGCCAATGAATTTAGCTCAATTCTAGGTAAGTTGTGCAGTTTAGTAGGAAAAGACGGATTAGACCATGATGTGTTTTGTTTTGCTTTGCTTTTCACCAGATGGTTTTAATTCCACATTGTCGCTCTAAGGGCGTCTGCTCACGTGAATAGGTTGTTCATCGAAGGGTTTGAATGATGTCGTGGCGAAATTATTTATGGGTCTGCATGAGATGTTGAACAATTCTCTACTTTCAGGAAATTGCGGAACTCCAGCTCAGAGACCTCAAGCGAGCCGAGCGGTCCTTTTGGCAGTCTGTCATCTCCAGAGAAGCACAGAAAGTAGTTGTTGCCTTGGCAACGAGTAAGCCCATCGATGACTTGAAAGATCAGACAGAGATCGCAACATCTATCTTGAAAGAACAGTGTCTCGATTCTGATGCGAAGGGACAGGAGGTACTTAATCATTTCGTAGTTAACATAACACCTTGATTATGATGTCTGTCTATTTGTTCACCACTCCCTGTGAAGATAGACTAAAGGGATGGGTGAGGTGACGAAAATGGGGGCACTGTGGTATAGTGGTTAAGACTCTTGACTCTTGAAAAAGAAGTCCTGAGTTCGAGTCCTACCAAGTGCTTACGTCTTTGGACTAGATGTTTTTAACCATGATGCTCCTCTCGCCCCAGGTGTAAAAAATGACACCTGGCAATGTTGGGGTAATAATAATGGCAGGGACCTCTGGAGGAACATGCTCTATTCACCCAGGGTAAATAAGACAATAAGTTATCACTGTTATCATTATTAAAGCTCATTTGTATTTGTGTGTGTGTGCGTGTGTTTTATGTGACTAAGATGCATTCCGCTCTATGTTCAAGTTGACTTTCAAAACTTGAGTAAAATCAAATAAAGAGAATAGCAGAAGTTTGAATAATGACGGACATGAAAAAAAAAAGCAGAAAGAAGAACATTCTAAAATACTGTCCTTTGAGTAATGTTGATGACAACCACTTGTGAAAATTAATCAAGATAATGACTATTATCAACTCTCTATGTGAAACATTTGAATTATGCTGTGGTCAATTCTTTAGCACCTGCAAGCCCCTCAAACCGATAAGACCAATGAACCGAACATCCCCACCGACGCGTCGGCTGAGAAGACCATCATTGTTGGCCCAGCTGGAGCGATGCTGGATTCTAACATCAGCCAGATCATCTTTCATGGGGCTGACAGAGCCGGACACAAGAAGGTTTGACAACTCTTGTTTGCTTTGGCACGAATAAAAAACTAGTTTATATAATTTTTAATTATACTATGGTAAGAGTTTTGATCTGCATGCATTCTTCACAGACTTGGCACTAATAAGTGGGCAGTTGTTCAAAGCGAATACATTAAATAACACAGTGACTCATTTCATTTCTTTTCATTTATTTAATTTCCAACAGTGCAAAATATTTACATACACAAAATAACATAATATCAATACAATGTTGTAACAAAGAAAACTACGTGAAATTAACAATACTACGCATCACAAAAGCAGATGAAATTGATTTAAAATTAAAGTTGCAGGAAATGGAGGAGACGTGCTGAAAAGCCTCCTTCAGAAACTCCTTCACATGAAATTCACAATTCACTTTAACTGTTTGCGTTTGTTACATACTCAAAAAGCTGCATTACTTCGGTGATCCCTCGCATTTATCTGAATCATATTTATTCTAACAGTAATTACTATAACGAAAACCTGAAGATGTTTATGGAGATCCTCGATCATTATTGACGAGACGTCATTACATGAGCAGTACATCTATTGATCTTTTTTTCACATGCGAAGGACGAGATGACAGCGGAGATCGCTATCCCAGCCGGACGACTGCCTTCCAACACCGACATCCCCGCCGTCCTTCACCAGGAGGAGTTGACCAGTGAGAGTAGGCCTACCACCACGTCTGCACCTACTGCCGTGGACAGCGAGCCACTGACCAGAGATATTACGGCTCTAGAGTCCTCCGACTCGTCCAGAGCAGACCAAGTCAGCCAGACCTCCAAGAGCCCAGGCACGTCACCATCTGATGCTGAGCCGGAGGCAGTGGTTAACACGTCACCCACGGAAGTGGAAGATCCTGGTGAGTACAGCGGACTGGCAGAGCGTGGACAACCAAAGGACACCGTGGTTGACCTGACCGATACTCCGCCAACACCAGTCGAAGAAAGTCTTGGTACAGAGAGCTTCCCTGACAGGGTACCGAAGATCTGCGAAGACATCGTCCACACCCTCGGCAAGGATGACTTTGAGACCGTGCTAAAGAAGGTAAAGTCATTCATGTTCAAATTCACCCTAAAGCATAGTGATCATAGAGTATTTGAGATAGACATTAATTGAAACAAGAAATACCAGTAACTATCATTCAGCTAAGAACAATTTACCATGTCAAAATAATGTACATGAAATCACAAACGACAGTCACAAAATAAGCAGTGACACAATAAGTCATACAGGAAAGAGAGATGGGGAGGGCACAATATAAGTATTATTTTGCTAATTTGATATTCATCACTGTATCATTAAATGATAACAGAACTATAACTAAACCATTTTGTAGATAGAGGGAAGAACAAATTAACCTCCAATAAAGGTAGTGATACAAAATGTTATCAATATTATTAATTTGTATAGCGATCATATTCGTCGTTTATTACGATGGAAATGTTTTAAATATATTGCAAGCGCAAGATGAATAGATATCAATTCATTTCCATTTATCTACGTATTATTTTCTCTTTTTTTTTTACTTGAAGAACAAGGTTGTTGTCAAGAGTCGGATTCCAGTAGCAAAGAGTGTGACCACCAAGAATGTTCAAACCAGGAAGGACATCGCTCCTTCATCGCCTACCAGGAAGATCTCTTGGGCAGGGACCACCAAGATTCCGGTTCCGAGACGAACAAACTCTACCAGAGCACACCAACCAACTCAGTTCTTCTCAAGTCGACTGAAGCGATCCGTTGTTAACATCAAGACGGCAGTAACCATCCTACCAGTGGCTGAAGTACCCGGAGACACCGAGGAGCAAGAGGGGATCGAGACACCCATAGAATCACCATCTGGGGTTCTCCAAGCTTCCTCGGGACCAGACGGACCTAAAGACATCCAAGTGGTAGAAAACACCTCTTTGGTCCAAGCTGGAGCGAACGATCATGTCACTGATGATACGAAGACCATCGAAGAGGATGCTGCTTCAGCAGTCAGCCAGGTCGTTAACGATCTCATCGACCGGGTGGTAGGAATCGCAGAGGTAAATGAAGTAAATTATGTTCTTCGTTTGTTAGGCGATTTAGATAATTTCAAAATGTGTTAAAGTATGTTAATCGATGGGTATCACTCTTCAAACTAGTATAAATGAATATTGTTCACGGAGATTGTTAACAAATTAGCAACTGCGATTTGATTGCGACCATAAGCGCAATACAGAGGTACGATAATCTTTCCATGATCAATATATAATAGACATTAAGTTTCTACTTTCTCTTTTCATTGTTTTTATTGAGTAACAAATATACGTCTGTAATGTCATACATCAAAGGCAATAATTAATAGGAGCAGGGAAAGAGATGAAGAGATGTGAAGACAAAAATATATGAAAAAAAACATTGATATGTATGTTGAATGTATTGTTAATCTTGGAAGTATTGAAAATAAATGTTATCTTTCTTTCTCCCATTAAGATGTCGCGAAAAGGGAGTGTTGCTCCGAGTCGATCACCAACTTCTACCAAGTTGGCCAACACTTCTGTTAAGGCTCATACCCAGAACTGCAACCCCACAGAAAGTCGCACTTCGACTTCAGACAGCTGCGGCCGGTCACTAACCAGCAATATCCCAGTCCGGAGCAAGCCTAACCTGAGGGGGACACACCGAGAGCCTCGCCCTTCGAACGAGCGAGGGAAATGGGGCGATGTTGACGGCGCGAAGGGTGGACTGCACCGAGTAGGCGAGGAGAGGCCACCTGTTGACGGCGAAGTGGGCACTGTCATAGACGACCAGCGAGTCGATTCATCTGAGGTACAGCACGATGACGACCTCACTTCGACTGTCAGCGAAATCATCGATAACGTGCTCGACATGGTGATGAGGAAGGTAAAGTTTTGAAGTTCCCATTGGATAACTTGCAGTTAGTGCACTCAAATCCAGTATTTTTGTGTACCAGTATACCGTATTCCAACGGCAACAGAATTGTATGATGAATTCAAAATATTGATGTATTAATTTCTTTTGCATATACTAGACAAAAATTTTTAGAATTTCAGAAGTAGGCCTACCAAGTTTCATTGTGACTTACTATATTGGCCTTGTCAGTGACAGTTTTCATGAATTATTTCTCGATGTTGGCAGATCACGGTGGTGAGAACCCGTATACCAATTCCAGTTCGATGTCGAAAGGAGGCGACAACAACGACACATTGTGGTACCGGTCTGCCCAAGGAAGATTCCTTCCTGTCCAATCATCTGGTCACGAGCAAGACGCTGATGAGTCGAAAGAGCTTACTCCCTCGACCGGTCCGTAATTCTCCTCTTTATCAGCCAGCTCGCCCTCCAGTAGACGCTCGGGAGGGAGGCCGGTCGTCGTTGACCAGGGATGACCATCACCTTTCGTTCAGCGGAGCCATTCACTCGTGCACCAAGAGCAAACTTCCCTGCAAGCAGCGACAGATAGGACAGAGAAGCAGTGTCACCAGGAAGATAGTTGCAGAGCCTTGGATTGACAGAGCAGAAACCAGCTCTCCTTCCAACAGAGCTTCCTCTTTATATCCTAAGGTAAAATCTTGTACTCTTAGAAAGAAAAGGAGCTAGATATTAATTCATAACTACACCATTTCTCATACATTCAAGAATGACAAGGCAGTTTGGACAATATCTGGGTTTCCTAATCTCTCTAACAAAATTGTACTGCTTGAATTACCTTAGACTTACAAGTGTCGTCGAAAGGTTAAAGCACTCGGCCCTTCTTTATTTATTTCTCTGTTTGACTTGACTCTAATCATCACTTCCAGAGCAAGTACACTCCCCTTGCAATCGCCAGAGGCACCAAGTCAACAGGGAATGCCCGTTCCACTATCAGGTCCACCAGCAGACCAACTCCACTTTGGCAACCAAGTGTGAGGGGCGTGGTCCCCTCCAGACGGGTACCCTCCGTGTATAAGAGGATTCCCGCTTTCAAGGGCACGACAGGGATGGACTGGGAGAGTGCGCTGAGATTCGTCATCCAGGAAGACGTAAAGCACCACGACACCAGCGTGTATCGACGTGCAGTCAGGCAGTCCTACGTCACCAAGATGATTGAGAAGATCGAGGCTGATGAGGCGGAGGAGGCGAGGGCGAGTGCATTGAGGAAGGTAATTATCTACGCATTAATTAGTCGTGGTAGATGAATTAGTTACGATATATTTTTCGCTAAATGCCATTATTTTATGACTTATGACAATGTCATTTTGCGATATTACATGATGAAGATTGATTATTAGTATATTTATTGATTCATTTCAGTGTTCAAGTATGTATTAATCTATTTAATCATTCATTTATTTGTTTATCGTTTCTTTCAATTTTTGTACATACCCTTACAGGATAAAGACTATGAAGTGTCAAAATGTGTATAATGAATATAACAGTTTTGTATGCAATAGTAAACTCAAGTCAGGTTATCAATCGTAGCGTTTTGCAGAAGGTGACCGAGTGGTAGATTCTGTGAAGTCGAAAAACGAAGGAAAGAGGAGACTTCATAGAATTCAAAATATTATTAATCACTGAATGTAATCTTTATCATTTTCATTAATAAACTCAATAACGTTATCATGATTACTCTACATAATTCCTACACACTGAAGGTATTCTATCAAATATGATACAGTTGATATGTTATACCGTTCATTAATGACATGTTGAGATTTTAAAAACCATTTTTCCATATTTCCTCTTGTCTTTCACAGGGTTCGCTCCGACGCAACATTAAGTAACCTGCTACAATCTATACGAAAAGCTGGCCATATGCAAATAAAAAACAAAAACAAAAACAAAAACAAGCAAACAAACAAACAAACCAATACAAACGCTGACAAAAAAACAAAAACAAAAGAAAACAAAAAGCAAAACTGAACGCCAAAAAGCAAAATATTCACACAAAGGTTCGATCTTCAGTCCATATTATATAGAGGCAGAAGCTCGCAACTTATAAACTTGATCAAATTATGACAAGAATTAACAATTATTGCCTAGTACCTAAGCTTCACCAAGCAATTATGTAGAGTCGTTGCTGACATAAAACTGTTCTGCAGTAAATAAAAAAATTCATTATTTCAATTACAATGAAAAAAAAAAATTGGGAAAAATTTTGATGGAAAAGTAAAACTAACTGCAAATGACCATTTGACAAACGTTTTCACTGATCTATAGGAATACAACATTGCGCAAATTAATGCTTAAGACTTGGGAAATTTGTGATTAAAAAAAAGTCATTCGTTGAATTACAAAGCTGAAGCGATGCCACTGAGATAGATGAAAAAAAAATAACTATATACATGAAATTTATTTTGAGCTCAAACAGAAGCTAAGGGATGAGCAATTTCAAGAAAATTTATGACTGCCACTATCATTACCTTTATGAAAAAAAAAATCCATCAGTCTATATAACCTATTTCCGGCAGGTACATCAAATGGCACAGATAATTACATCGGAAATTTAAGCATTATGTATGTTATTATTATGTTAGATAAGATGTAAGATGTGTAGATATATAAGGTATGATGATTTTCCATTGCTTGTCGTATTTATTAGTACTAGTCGTTTTAGAGTAAGATGAATTTTGATGTTGATGCCTATGTTTTCGTATTTATATTTTCTACATGTGTATATTAGTATTTAGATTAACGCTCTTGTGAGCAAGAAACTAAATGACTAAAAATCAAAAACAAAAAAGCATAATTAACCTATTTCTAACTTTGTAAATTTAAAGTTTTTTATTTTAAGTGAATACCAGCCTGTATTATGTAATTCTGAAAATTTGATATTATATGCTATGCAATGTTCATTTCATTTCATTTCATTTTGTTTGTTATTATTTTATCATGTTGGATGCTTTGTCTGTGCCATTTGTGTGCCTTGCTCTACAACAAATATTAACAATAATATAAACAAACTTAGTCAATAAATTTTGCAGCAAATGCTAGTTATATATTTCATCTACGCTGTGTCATGTGTATCTGTCATTTAATGACCTCATGAATCGTGTGACGTAGAGACTGCAGAGGGCAGTATACTACACATGAGAAGAATTTGATTGCAAAATGAGTTAACACCATTTTTTTTTTAAATTGAGATTTTTGCGATCAAAGCTGCTCAAAACAAACAAAAATATGAAACTAATGGCTTTGTTTTTATAATAACTTAAAAAATATTCCTAGTTATGTTGTAAGTGAGGTATGACTTGGAAGATAAATTTTCTCTGTGGTGTTGACAGTTGAAGAGCTTACTGTAAAGTGCTTAAAATTGGCGCTTAGCCCATTTTGCTATCACATTCTTCATAGTGTTTCTTATTATCGGTATTTTGTTATCAATTTGAAAGCAAAGTTCAGCGTTCCATGATCACCCGCTTCAGACATTAACAGAGCTGAAAGAATGGATTCACAGATATCAACGTTTCATAAATCTAATAGGAATTCGAAGTAGATTCTTCTGTTTTGCCATAGTAAAGATGATGTAGTCCCTCCATTGGATCATCTCTGACATACATTTTGCTTCAAGGAGTTTTGGTGGTAGTGGTGGTGGTGTTTGTTTGTTTGTTTATTTTGTTTTATGTGTAGCACCAGTATCTAAATGTTTGTAGATGTCTTCTTTCACAAATGTATTGTATCATATCAGTACATCACTGACACCAAAGCAAACCCACTGTAGTACAGCTTGCACAAGATGTCAAAGGGATAAAACACACCATATATAGTTTGTAGCAGTATAATGTTCTACTCAGTACTTCAACCCATCAAGCATTGTTTCAGAGTTACTCATTTTAATAAAGACTTCTTGTTGATGATAGTATTGCATCAAAATAAAACTATCCTGACTGTCAGGGTAATTTTGCTGCAAACTTATCACGGAGTCTTTATTAAATTGAGAACTCTGAATCCACTGTGTCATCAGTTTTAGAGCCATCAGACTGGAAAGATCTGGTCAAATTCCGTTACATCTTAAAAGAATCTGAAAAGAGTATGAGAATTTGCCTATTTGTTACAGAAATGTCGATTTAAATGTCTTGAAGGTGTTTTTTTTTTGCCAAGTATTAAGTAGCAATTAAGGAAGTAGCTGTAGTAAAGAAGAAGAAGAAGAAGAAGAAGAAGAAGAAGTAATTAGAAAAGAGATAGTGTATTTCTCCACAGTGAAATGTTGACAATAGGCGCGGTCAGACTGCCAAAAGATCGCGAAGTTTAAGATCGCGATCTTTAAGATCTCGAAGTTTTGCCAGTGTGACCGCAAACTTCCCGAGAAACTTCTCGCGAAACTTCTCGATCTGTTTGCGGGTGGTGTCTCCGAAGCGCGAGGTCATTGTCATGTACAGATGTGCATTGTTACATCACAATTACTAGCCATCGGACGGCGCACTCTTTCTTGCGCGCGTACGAATGGTCCAAACTTCGCTATCTTAAACTTCTCGATCTTTTGCAAGTCTGACCGCGCCTAATGAGTGATAAAGAAAAGATAGTAATAGTGAAAATAACGAAAAAGAAAAGATACACCATCCAGCCACAGAAATGTGTTTTCTGGGATTTGATGAATTTAATAGAGGAAATTTGCAACTGGAAGTAGCAATTGCACATGGAGTGTAGTTTAGGTACACATTAGGCAGTCGTTACACTGCGTCGTAGGTCTTCAACGGTGGCCTATCATTATACAGCTTATGTTGGACACAATTATACATACGCGAGTGAACACACGCAGTACAGAAACATACACACAAATATAAATATATGACAACCAGTTTTTCACTGAAGTGATAAAGCAGGATCTTTTCACGATCTAAGGTCAATGATGATTTCCAAAATAATGATGATAATTACAATAATGAGGATAACAATAATAAACGAGATCGACTTGCACTTGTTCGGCTCATTGTATATCCCGTGAGACGTTGCTCCAAATCACAGCACCTTAGTTGAGAAAAGTTTGTGTAACAAGAGACATCTCGTCAGCATCAAAAACTAATAAAATGATCGAAGAAATTGAATCTCGAGGCCCTCTACGTCATACTTGTTGATGACAAGCCTTTTTTTTTTTTTTCGTTCAATTTGATTCGAGAAATGATAGGCACAGGGGACAGGCAAAACGATTTTATGTACATCTGTCTGGAATTATACAAGTATGTGGCTCCAGGTTGGAGCAAATTACAGAATGTTCAATAAAGGGGTGAATGGATAGTATATAAGCCGGTGAAATTCTGAGGTAGGTAGAGTACCCAACACCTCTGCTCTGAGAGTTGCGTCATTTCTGGCTCTGAAGCGACTTGTTATAGTCAGTCCTGTGTTACCTGCTGACCTGCTATATTTGTGGAGATATGGCCTGGGAGACATTTTGCCTGCAGAGAATTAAATTGCCTACATTGGAGATAGACTACATTTTTATGTCAATGGACATTGCTACGGCAAAGCTGTGACGGGCTGGATTCTTAGCTGGACATTATTAAGTGAATCATCATTCAGCGCATCGACTGGACGCAGTCGTCATAACGTTTGGATTCTGCACGTTTCGCGGAGGACGTATACCTTGGATCTTTACCCTGGATCTATGTCTACCGTGGACTGTTGTAACCGGCGCCTCATGGGTTTACGTCGGAGGAATCATTCATCGGTGCATCAAGGATCTTCATCTGTGCATCAAATATCGTATTTGGACATTTCCAGGGGATTGCATGGACCTTGTGATTTAAGATTTGGCTGTAATGCGTGTGATTTCATTACTGATTAATAATTGTTTCTATTGATCATTATTGTACTGATGTCAAAACCGATTACGAGTCTGTACCCACAGTATCCTGTTAATAAACCGCCTTAACATTAGTTGATTGTTTCTTTTGTGCGATCATTCTCAGTGTGATTTTGGTCGTAACAAAACAAAAGATCTGAATGGTTCCGATAACATGAATTGGTGCATATACGTATAGCTTTCTTTAGTAGAAGCAATATACTGTCATTGTGACTTTTTGTAGTTGCCAAAACAATGTTACAATATGAGATATTCAATAGTATCAACGAATTATAAAGTATAGATAAAATATTCTTTGGGACATAATACTTATACAGAGTATACCAACGTTACGAGACACTTTACCTGAGACATATTGCACATGAGCATTCCATTTCATATTTTCATTTATATATATGTCAAGAAATTTGACACTTTCTTTTTGTTCCAATGATATACCATCCACCATAATATTTACGTGTTGCATTTCATTTCTATGCTTCTTATTATGAAAATAAATGAAATTAGTTTTTTTAAGTTGAGTGATAATCTATTGCTCTTAAACCATGTAGATGATTTCGTCAATTCAGTATCAAGAGTTCTTAGAAGCGAATGAAAATCAGAATTGGAACAAAATACATTAGTGTCATCGGCGAACAGAATATATTGCAGTAACTTAGATGAATTCGGAAAATCATTAATATACACTATAGAAATAGTAACGGTCCCAATATTGATCCTTGTGGGACGCCACAATGTATAGGTAAAACTTCAGAGTTTACCGATTCATAGTGTACGTACTGCTGTCTATTTGATAAGTAATCTTCAAACCATTCTAGTGGAATGCCACGAACTCCATAACAATGTAATTTGCGTAAAAGGATAGTGTGGTCAAGAGTGTCGAATGCCTTGCTTAGGTCCATGAACACACCAATGACATGTTTTTGTTCAGCTAAGGCAGTCGACACTCTGTCGTACAATTTGGCTAGTGCCATATCTGTAGAATGAAATTTCCTGAAACCATATTGGTCTTGGTTCAGTATATCATTTTGGAACAAAAAAAAATTCTGTCTGTTATAAACAAGCCTTTCTATGACTTTAGACAGAATAGGAAGGATAGAGATAGGACGGTAATTCGAGACAAGAGAAGAGTCATTTTTTTTATATTGGAATAACTTATGCAATTTTACATGGGTTCATATAATCATATATACAAGCTGACAACGACAAATTACAAATATGTACTAAAGGTGTCAACATACTCCCAACAATTTGTTTTAAAAGAGACGTGCTCATTTCAGCATGACCACATGTATGACTTGATTTTAGAGAATGCACAATTTCAAGGATCTCACTAAAATCTGTCGGTTTGAAAAATAATGAATTATCGTTTGAGGTACCTAAATACTGACAGAAATCTGTCTGTGTACTATCAATCTTAGAAGCTTGACTATGACCTACATTGACAAAATACTCATTAAAACAACATGCTACCGTCCGTTACTCGTAATCTGAAATGTTGATACCTTATTTTGCTTACCAATGACCTCATTGATAACCTTCCAAGTAGGTGACATATTTCCAGTAGCGTTTTTAAAAGCTTCCGTATATAATGCATTCTGCGGGAAAGCCGAATAATCGTTGTAAGTTTATTTCTGTATAATTTATACCGATTAATATTATCATTATCAGGATACCGTAAACTATATTTTCACGACATCCTGTACAAAGACATACGGCCCCAAAAGTAGGGCCTACTTGTCGTAGGTTTCGATGGCGCTTCTCATTCTGCTGTTCTGTCATTCTGTCATTATGTCATTGGAAAAATTAGATCAGGGGCGCATTTTATTAGAAAGGGTTTAAATGTAGACGATTTAATCTTTCTCTATGAATTGTATAACAAATTTCCAGCAGAGTGGAAGGTGGCGAGAATAGGTAATGCGAGGGATCACATTTTGAATGATAACCCTGCTGATGATTTTGAAATCAGTCTTAACATTAACAAAAAAAAGTGTACCCCTTAGTGTCAGTGACTTAAAAAATGATTTGCAATATTTTTATTGGTACAATTGAAGATTCTTTCCTTTCCAAACACCCAGAAGTATTAGCTTTAAACATGGATAGATGTGCGACTGCAGTTTGTTTCTCTATTCCTAGAATTTCAACACTAGACTGGAAGTTGAGAGATTTCCAGTGTAAGCTCCTGCACAATGTTATTTTCTGTAATGATAAACTGTATCAGTTTGAAATAAGCTTGTGACACACCATTTGTCCGTTATCCGTAATCTGAAATGTTGATACCTTATTTTGCTTACCAATGACCTCATTGATAACCTTCCAAGTAGGTGACATATTTCCAGTAGCGTTTTTAAAAGCTTCCGTATAATGCATTTATGCGGGAAAGCCGAATAATCTGTGTAAGTTTATTTCTGTATAATTTATACCTATTAACATTATCATTATTAGGATACCGTAAACTATATTTTTACAAAACATTTCTTCTCTTAATGGAGCGAAAAATTCCCTTTGTTATCCACGGATTTTTGATTTTTTTTAATTGTTTTTCCTTTTCAATTGTTGAAAATTGCCCAATTTCTCAATTGGAGCCTCCCGGAAGTTTATTGACCCTATCTGCAAAAACAAAAATAAAAGACAAATTCTTCGAAAATCCATAAAATTCCCAGAAAATCAATCCTTCAAAAATCCATAAAATTCCAAGATCACTACCAAAACTCAATCATCTGTTCCTTGTGTCATTATCAAATTTTCCTATAAACAAGTTTCATTCAGCTCTGTTTTCATCTTTTTATTTATTTTGCAAACAGACAAACTAACGCCGTAGACGGGGCGGGGGGGGGGGGGGGTGTGTGTTGGTTGGTTATGGTTCTAAGAGCACTGAGCGTACACCCCGACCGCCAAGAAGCTCATTTCCACCTAACATGCTGAAAATCGCCAAATTTTCTATATATGCATGATATGAAAGCATTTTGTTTATATCTTCAGCTTCCAGTGTTCCAGCTGCATTGACCATTGACCATGTTTGAAAAAAAAGATTTTAAAAATCCTTCAAAACTCAATAGAAACTCCAGGATCACTATTAAAAGTTTTACGTCTGTTTCTTGTTTCATTATCAATTTTGTTGTACATAGATATAAAAATAGATGTGAATTTGATATGAATTCATAGTAGATAACTGTATTTGAAATGTTTGAAGAAAAACTGATGCATCTGATTTTTCCTGTGTAACTTTATTTTTTTTTTTGAGTGCCATAAACATAGGCAAATAATATTTGAATACAATTATCAGCAATATCAGAATTAGACGGTGCATCGCAGCTGCAACATTTTATTTTCGTCAAATGACCGAATTTAATGTCATTATGTTTTATGAGATATTTACAAAATGTTTCTCAAATGACATCGTTCCTAACTTCTTTACAAACAGGTAGCATAGTTTATATCACCGTTGGTTTACGGGTTAACTAGTGACGGGATGGCGAAAAGGGGGAAAATCTGACGTCCGGCCATATCTTCTGGCAAGTAACGTGGTAAGCCTAAATTACACGATGCCATTATGAAAGACCCAAACTTCAAGCCCTGCATAAATTAACCGACCGCGATTTTTGGGGAGGGGTTCAGTCAAAAGCACAATGTCATGACTTGGAAAATAGAACATAGAAAATAAGAAATAAGAAATAAGAAATATTATCGTGACGACACTAACCATCCCATGCATAATACTCAGTAGTCCATTTTTTCGTCGTGTCTTATTATTGCAACATTCTGTACAAAGACATACGGCCCCAAAAGTAGGGCCTACTTGTCGTAGGTTTATAGATGGCGCTTCTCATTCTGCTGTTCTGTCATTATGTCGAGTTTGTAGGCCTTATTTGCCTATTGGCTTCTTAGCGCATGTGGGTCTTTTTTTTTTACCTAGTGTGGAGCTCATGAGCCTTATTATACCACTAGTGTCTAGCTAGAGGACCTTATTGCCTACAGTCTCAACTTCGTGGTGAGCCTATTTTATTTATTCCTTGTCCGACGCGGACCTCTATAGCTGTATGACTTGAGTATACTTAATGGGTATAACTCGACAACCTTTTTTTTTTTTTTTTTTTAATGTCAAGCTTGTGGGCCGTTGACTCGTGGGTCTCGAGCTCGTAGGATGACCCCGAAAGTTGGCTCAACCACATCGAAAAACTAAAAGTATAGATTTCTTTTAAATGATATCTGCTTAGTCCTTAAAGGACAAGTTCACCTTCATAGACATGTGGATTGAGTGAATGTAGCAATATCAATAGAACACATCAGCAAGAGTTTGAGGAAAATTGGACAATCTGTTTAAAAGTTATGAATTTTTGAAGTTCGTGCTTAGTCACTGCTGGATGAGAAGACTACTACAGCTTGTGATGTCACCGTCATGTGTACAACTATATAAAGAAAGTATAAGGAAAATTCAAGATATTTTCACTTTTCTCGCATAATAAAAAAACACTTGACTTCCCTCTTTCAGAAGGCAAGATAAATAATATTACCCATAACATACATCAGTAACGAGTCGAGGAAATGTGCACTTTTTTCAAATCGTAACATTTTGTGAAATTCTCTTTATATTTTCCTTTTATCTTTGTACGCATGTGACATCATACACTCTAGTAGTCTTCTCATCCAGCAGTGATTGTGCAGATACTTAAAAAAACTCATAATTTTTGAACGGATTGTCCGATTTTCCCCAAACTTTCACTGATGTGTTCTATACAAATAATGCTGCATTCACTCAATCTACATGTATATGAAGGTGGACTTGTCCTTTAACATTTAGAAACATCGCTATACTGGTACTGATGACATTATTATTTTTTAAAACTTTGAACAGGATCTTGAAAAAATAGCATAAATTCATAAGTGAATTATGATTCCTCAGATCTAAATATCATAAAATGACATGATGAGTGTAACCACTTGCACATCAGTTTGAATCTAAATGGACATACCTTATTATGAGTTGACTCATTATACTTCAAAAATTATTTATCACAGTGACGGATACTAGTCTTCTCTGTCTCTGAATCAACTACAACGTACTCTATAGCTTTTCCCTATAATGATAACATAATTATGAAAATATTGAGAATATTGGCATATGCCTCAATGCCACATTTGCGACAACCCTAACCTTGTATTTATATTGATATGAATATGTATATGGAGAGCGAATTCTTCCATTTCAAATAATAGACGTTGATAATATTGTAAATCCGGCTAAAAGTCTGCTTAGAAAATACATCGAAAGCAAGGGAGCTGGAAGCGGGCAGAGGGGGCACTTGCCCCCCCCCCCTCCCCCCAGCTATATATTTTTTTAGGGGGCGGGGGGAAGCAAAACGAGTTTTTGCCCCCCCCCCCTCCCCATGTGCCCCTGAAAGGTAGAAAACAGTTATTTAGATACCAATATAAACAACAAAGGCACTTTTCCTGTCTGGGAAAGTGAAAATTGCTCACCAATCATGCTGATGCTGACCAGTCCTATACATGTATAGCCTATGCACGCAATGCACCCAGCGGCTCATCCGCATTAATGTGTGTGACTTCTGCTGTCAATAATAGCGTAATACAAAATCTAACTGGTCAGACTAGAAAATCTATATTATTACACATTTCGAAGCGCTCGCTCCTCTGCCCGTAGATGGTATACTAGTAATCAATAGTTTTCATAAGTTGAAATGATCATTTAGTTCTTCGCCTTCGCAGTGATTTTTTTTACTATATAATGGTTAATTCCCTAGAAATTTGAATGCTCAATAAACGCGATTTTATACTATCTTTTTACAAAAACACCCTCGCCGAGGATCTCACACTGTCACATTTAATGTCCCCCCCCCCCGTCGAGATTTTGCCCCCCCCCTTAAAAACAAACAAACAAACAAACAAACAAACAAACAAACAAACTACAAAACTAAAAGTATTCCGGCGCGCTTGATCGGAAGTGTTAAAAACGTTATGCTGAAGCCAGTTTGCATATTATGCAAATTAGGTGATATATATTTTTTCGAATTTCGCGTGGGAACCGGGCTTGTTAGAATCCAGCCATAAAAAGATTCATGGCAAAAAGATCAATGTGAAATTAAGAATTTAAGTCTTCCGGAATAGGGAGTTGCATATTTCTGACTTTATCACAATTTACAAGGTATGATGCGTTTGATTTATGTTGCCTGAATATGCAAATAATAGTTATTATCGTACAAAACAATGGATTCCAGGAAAAATGCTAAATAAGAGAAGGTGTTGATCAAACCAAGGGCTCATGCAATGTTAGCAAACATTGAATGAATGCAGCCAAATATTTCTTGCTCAATCGCTCAAGTCAAGGACGACGTACTCACCAAAGGAACAGCATAGACACACATACACAATCCATACACACAAACACACGACTCATGGTATACCATTAATGTACAATTCAACAATTTTGCAAATAGTTTAGGCAGATGCTATATTTTAGGAAATGCTACTCACCACCTATATACTTATCATAATCAGCTCTTTGTGATTCGACCAATAGCAGCGTCCTGTACCCACTACTATGGAAGGCACTTCTGTAATAATAGTCTGTATTGTTATCTATTTGACATTTTTTATTTCAAAATACTACGGAAAAAACCCCTCATTATCCCTGCAGATCCCATCAGAAAGATAAGTTTCTTGGTAGAGCTTTGGAGTCTTCAAAAATATTATATTGGTAGCAAATTCGAATTGGTGGAAGACGAATTTACTGAGACCTCACAAGTAGTTGAATGTAATGAGTAATCTCCAAGGTATAAATATATGGAGAAAAAAAAAAGTGTAATTCAAGCATCAAAATGGAGTTTAAAGGATGTGTACAGTTCTGGTTGAGGTGAGGATTTAGCTTTTAACGTATATCGTGAGATATTCAGAAACCACTGTTATGAGATGTCAAAGAGCATGTAATTCTAAGGGGTATCAAACGTTTATTTGATGAAAATCGGTTTTGAAATGGCTGAGATATCCAAAAGCAAGGTGAAACAAAAAGATCCTAATAAAAGGTGTGGCCTGTCGCCTTTTGTTATTATCACTTTTTTTTGATATCTCAGCCATTTGAAAACCAATTTTCACCAAATAAACGTTGAATCCTCCCTAAAATTACATTCTCTTTCATATTTCATAAGAGATTTCTCATTATCTCACTTAGGAATGTTCAAAACATGAATCCCCACCTCAACCAGAAGCATTTTTAATTGACCTTTGAATCTGGACCTTTGACCCCATGACCCCCAAATTAACAAGATAATCATTGCTAGGTAACATAATTATGCTTCTCCCAGGTTATTATACGCCGCACTTCGCAGGGGCGGATCCGGAATTTAGTAAAGGGGGAGGGGGGGGGGGGGGGGGGGGAGGGGAGGGCGTCTTTACAAAATTCAAGGGCTGAGGTACTGCATAGGATGGCGCGCCCGGTGCGCTCCCCATGGATTCTCCATCACTGCTTCTGACGAGTCCATCTGCCAGAATCCAGAGAGGGTGCGATACAGTTACTCTTATAACTAGATCTCTCTCTTTCTATTATGCTATTACCTGTTTCTCCTCAACTTATCTCATCTTTCACCCTTCTTTATTTCTTGCATGCTTCCTTACAACCCATGCAATCATTCTTTTCAGGACCACTATTTCACAGTTTCTTTACAGGTCATTTGTCAGCGCCTTAACTCCCTCCCATGCAAGAGTACAACTTTCACTCTATTATTCTCTCCTCTTTTCTTTCTCCCACAGGAACCTTTTCAGCACTTAAACTTCATACACTCTCCCCATGTCGCTTCCCTCTTTAAAGGTATTGTTTACCATTGGGAGCAGCGATATAAGAAATGTTCGAGTTATCACATTTGATGCATATTAAAAAGTAGTCAGTTGTATCACAAAAGTTTTGTAATAAAGCCTAAAATATAAGGAGATATCACTACGGATCTTTCTCACTAAACCATAACTGTTGACGGTTTAGTCTCTAAACAATATTTTAAGACAAGGATTGTTCACATTTTGTATATTTAGCAATACTTAACATTGATCATAATCATCAAAATTTCACATTAGTTGTTTCTATCCCTCACTCGCATGTCAGAACTATTTTGAAGCACTAGAGCTGGGGGATTTTGTTTCATATGCAAATTGGTAAATAAATGTCATGCCTTTCATTCTCTTATCTCTAGGCTCTTATTTTGCCAAGCAAATTCAAAGGTTTTATTTTCACTTCTTTCAACAGAATGTACAAAAAATATAGATTCGACATGCGTTTGAAGGAATGATACATAGATAGCAAAGAATAACATTTGTCAATAATCATTACAAAATTAGGCATTTTTCATACAGACATATCTATACATTCTGCGAAAAAAAAAGTGGAGGTACCCACTCAAAAGACTATGCTTGTACAACGTGGGCACCTCACAGGAGGAAAAAAAAGGTGAATACTTAACTACAAGTGTGCGGGATGAAAAAAGAAGTGGAAAGGGGGAAAGGGAAGAAGCAGAAATACAAGTAAAGAGACGAGACAACTAAAAACAAAAAGCCTAGATCAATCGATACATTCAAGATCAAACCAACAGAGACTATTAGCCATAGAAGTGTAGAGCGTTGAAAGCGACGAGAAAGTGATATATACAATTGTATGGAATTGCTGATAGCAGAACATATTATCTGATCTGTAAAGACACGTGTAGTAATGTACAAGTTTGCAATAAGAAAAACAGGGGATGCGATGCGGAATTCCGCGAAAGACGCGACCTAACAAGCCTATGAAAAATCAATAACATCCTGGTGCTTACAAAACCTACTTACTGAAAAAGATAAACAAACAAAATTAATTTCTTTTTGTTACATTATAAGACTTAAGAAGGAATGATTTCAATCTTTTTTTTAAATTAAAACAAAGAAGGAGCATTTTTTTATGTCTGGACTAAGGGAGTTCCAGAATCTTGGGCCTGTATAAATAAATGTCTGCTGAGCTAACACAGTTCTAAGAAGGGGCAAATGAAATTCATTAGACTGTCTTGTTGGGTAACTATGGTATGTCAGGTTACGAGGAAACATAGAATCAAATATAAGCGGAAGACAGTTATTATTATAACTATACATAAACTGTCCTAAATGAAATAAAAACAAATCTTTAATTTTCAGAATCTTATTTTCAGAAAACAAAGAAGCTGTATGGGAGCAAGGAGCGGCATTACAAATGATTCGAAGTGCCTTCTTTTGTAACAATAAAACCCTATCTAATAATGTTTGATGCGTGTTTCCCCATTCCAAAATTCCGTAATTTAAATAAGGTAATATCAAAGACGAATACAGTATGAATAATGAATGTTGGGGAAGAAACAATTTGAACCTGTTAATGACACCTATATTGATCCCTTCAAGGACTATATGTACACAATATTATTCCTGCAAGGACTATAATATGTACACAATATTATGGTGTTTTCGCAAACCTTTCCCCTTTATTTTCTTCACCATGCAAACCTTCAAGCAACGCAAAACATAAACTTGCTCTTATAGGCCCTACTGCACAACCTCAATACAATTTGTCCTTTTGTAATGTCATAAATAGTTAACCGCCTTCGCATGAAAAAAAAAACCAGACGAATATAGCGATTACAAAAGCGAAATATTGTACATTGCTTCCAACTTTATCTACAGCGCAAAAGTTATGTTGCGGTTGACTAGTTTTCACTTGACTACACACTGTGTAGTACCCACCTGGTATGATGCCACGTGCGGGAATGAGCACGTGTCGGATCATAATTATAATCATTATAGGAAGTCTAGATGGACTTAAACTAGGGGTGTAGTATTCTGAAAGTCAGGTTTTTTTTGTTTTTGTTTTTCTTGAGTGATCTCCTGAAAATCTTCCTATCCTTCCTTACTTTCTTCCTAACTTTTTTTCTCCTATTTATACTTAGGAGGGAACTTAGGAAAGTATTATGCAAATAAGGAGGAATCATAGGAAGATATGCACATTTCTGACTTAGAAAAGAAGTTGGTATTCTACAATGCACTTAGGAAAGAATTTTGGGGGGATTATCAGGAAAGCCCCAACCCTGTCCTGAGTATGTCGTTAAGATATGGCAAGATGTATGACATCGTTGCAAGTTTGAAAGTTTGAAAAACTGCACGCAATAAGCATCGTATATGCGCGAAAGGGTCATACAAATTCGGACATATCCTTCACACAAGCTTGAACATACGTAGGCACAACATGTGTATTCAACCATATACGTCATAATAATGCAAGATTATCATCAGTGCATTCCTTATGATATACGACATTGCATATTGGCTTAAGAAACAGCTAGTGAGCTGGGAATGAATGACCTCATTTAACAATATTAAGAAGATCCTATATAGGAAGAAATGTCAGAGTACCGATCCTGTCTTTCCTATAATAGGAACTTCCTAACTTTCTGACTTTATCGGAAGAAATTGAGGAAGAACCTTGGGAAGATTTTCTGATTGGCACCCCAGATTTTGACATTTTCTGCACCGGAAGTGTTTCTCAATCTGTCTCAACTGTACAACGAACAATGTGTCATTAAGAAATTCTGACTTCCGGAGTAGGGATTTCACTATCTTCAACTTTATCACGTATAAGCCTGCCCTTCAAAATGCACGTTGCGTTTGACTGACATTGCTTGACTGTGCAAATAATGCAATACAATGATTACGTAGACATCTAAAACCGATGTATTCCGGGAAATACAGATGCCCAAAGGTTGTTGGTGGAACCAAAAATAGAGCAAAATATCAAAGCAATGCATGCATGCCATGCAGCCATACGCCTTGCTTGTTCAAGCCAAGGATGGCGTAGGCCTACTCAATAACCTCCCCCCCCCCCCCCCCTTCCCGGCCTCTCCATCACACCTTCTGTACACACAACACACAGACACACATACGCGTCTATGGTGGAAACCAAGGACCTGTTTTACCCACAAGAATTTTACCACATAACCGAGGATCTGTGTGTAAGTAGGACACTTGTCAACCGAGGACTCATTATTTTGTATATTTAACCACACAACCGAGGACTAATGAGAATAATGCTAATCGAGGACCTACAAACATGTACCCCCACATGCAAAAGCAGACCGTTTGGGATGGTCTGCGAACCGAGGACGTCCTCGGTTCTTTGTGTGTGTCCTCGTTTTCCACCATGAGTAAGTGCATCTTCCTCTCCCTAAATTCCTCACACATCTGTGCCCCCTTCCACACTTGAAGACTACCCATCCTCCAACCATGGACCCTACGCTCCAACTGTAGCTTGTAGGGACGTATACGCCACTCCCTGAATTTATGGAGCCCCTAAAGATATACCTCATTCTCAATATGAAATTCAGAAATTCTGGCTTCCAGATAGGGATTTCATCATTATGGACTGTCAGGAGTAGTTAACCGTCTCCATATCTAATTAAGAAAAAATAGCAGGCAAGGATAATCAATGTGAAATGCAGAAATTCTGCCCTCAGGGTGAGTGGATTCATTGTTTCCAACCTTTTCTTCTTAATTTTTTTTTCAGCCCGCAAAAGTACTTTTGCGATTTACTGGTTACTGCTTGACTACGCAAAAACACCAGCTGGTGTGGTCTCTTATTGAAGCTGGACGGGTGTTAAACCATTGATATTAACACCAACAAATATCAAATCAACACCATGTGGTGTCATTTTTGAATTAACACCAGTACGGTGTCAAAATATCACCAGGTACAGTGTCAAATTAACACCACGAAGTGTCAGGTGAACACTTTTCAACACCATCACAGTGCATTTTCTACACCTGTGGGTGTGGTCCTCTATTAACACTTGATCGGTGTTAAATTTAACACCCATGGTGTTAAATCTAACACCGATGTTTTTACAGTGCAGGGACATACGCCACTCCCTGATTTTGAGTTTGAGTTTGAGTTTATTTTACAACAACATATGTACAGGAAAGTTTGAATACATGTTTATACATCAATATTAATACATAACACATGTAACTGTCTAAATGATCTAAACAAAACATATTGAATATAATCTATAATATATAATTGATAAATGATTATGTAATCTAAAACTATTATTCTAAAAAGAGCTACAATATGGCAATGTTGTACACAATGAGGTTGCTAAAAGAACCAAGAGGTAGCACAGGTGCTAGTAGGTGTTGGTCCTTTTAAACACGTATTACATAATGAACTATTGAAATACATTTAAAACTACTATTATAACATTATTGGTTTGTAGTACCATTGTCTATACAGATTTAATGTGTTTTGCTAAATTACTTCGGAAATTTTTCCTGGTATTAATACTCCTTAACTTTTTTGGCAAAGCATTCCACAGTTTCACTCCTATATAAGAAAGTGAGAGTTGGCCATACATAGTTTTACATTTTGGTAGATAAAGCAAGCCTTCTTTTTTACCCCTTGTTGAATAAGAATGTTGGATGTTTTGACAATATTCTACTAGATCATGTGGCATATTTCCCTTTGATAAATCAAATATAAATGTACAGATGTAAAGTTTATGCAGTTCAAATACATCCATTACTCCCAGTTTTTGAAATAGGGGATCAGAAGGTGTTCTGAGTGGACTGAAAGTGATAGCTCGCATGGCCATTTTCTGACTAAGACGAAGGCAGTTTAGATAAGATTTGCATGTACTCCCCCACACTTCAATTCCATATGTTATGTTGGACTGGATAAAGGATTTGTAAAGTAGAATAAGTGTATGTTGGGGGACACAGTGTCGTAATTTAAACAAAATACCTACCTTCCGTCTTACACTTTTATTTACAGCCCCTAAAGATATACCTCATTCTCAATATGAAATTCAGAAATTCTGGCTTCCAGATTAATAGGGATTTCATTATTTCCAGTTTTACCACACTGCACAATGTATGTTGCATTCGACTGGTATAATACCTAAAGTATGCAAATAGCATCAAAGATCTTAAACACTACATGTAGTGTGTAGGACCTTTGATAACATACTGTATTAAGAAACCAAAGATTTCAAGGAAATAGAGATACAAAGAGAGGTCGTTGATTAGCCCCAAAACAAACATGAAACCATTGTATATGACTATGCAACCAGGGGTTCCGTTTCAAAGAACTTGTTATCAATAACAAGTTACGAATACTAAGTAGTTCATAGAAGCTACTGAAATCCTTGCATCTGCTTGGCTGAGAGCAAATTTGTCATAGAAATGTGCCAGTTGCCACTGATCACAAGTTTTGTGAAACGGGACCCCGGTTTATCTTACTCACTCAAGATAAAAGAGCTAGGAAGCGTAAATGCACGTTGATTTTTACCGATTTATGATACCCTGATCGTCACTTACGTGGCCAATAGTATTCTGTTATACATGTTATGATAATATTCCCGCTATGATTTCTCAGATAACTTGAATATACGCCCACAAAACTATATACATTGCACGTGATTAACAAAAGGCATTGGAACACACCTGCCCCTAGAAGAAACATAGCAATGTATGATTAATTATGGTGCTTGCGTGACTTATACCCGTTCTTGGCATATAATACTGGCAAAATTGTGCATAATATCATAGGCTAATGATTTGAGAATTCCTTGTCTGTCGTCCTGATTTTACATTGTGAGTTGATATTATTTTAATTTCAACAGTGTCTGCTAAGAATACCTCGGAAATTTTAGATAGGGAAACTAACAATCTGGTAGCCAATTAGTTTATCCAGGTATAAGACGGTCTAGCTTTTACATACAGTTTCGCTTTAGAACTGAGTTTGATATGATTTCAGCATTTTGAAGTACGGGTATGGTGAAAGTTCGATTTCCAACAACAAACAAACTTTCGCATAAACATTGTCTAAAAACTCACGAGACAAGCATGCATAGGTATTCATTTGAAAAACTTCAATGCAACTATTTCCCTTTTTGGACTGTCAGGAGTAGTTAACCGTCTCCATATCTAATAAAGAAAAAATAGCAGGCAAGGATAATCAATGTGAAATGCAGAAATTCTGCCCTCAGGGTGAGTGGATTCATTGTTTCCAACCTTTTCTTCTCCATTTTTTTCAGACCGCAAAAGTAATTTTGCGATATACTGGTTACTGCTTGACTACGCATATACACGAAAAACAATACAAATAAACATAGATTACAAAACGATCTATTTCAGGAAAGAAAGGTGCATGAGACTGCTGATCAAATAAAAACTAGATAGAGCAAGCCTGAAACAAGTGAATGTACGCAGCCAAGTACATCTTGCTTGTTCAAGTGAAGGATGTCGTACTCGGTAACGGAGCAGCAGACACATATTTTATTCATGTTTATTCAATGGAAATGGAAATAAAGTTGAACTTGAACTTGAACTTGAACATAGAGACACACACAGACAGACAGAAATAATATAATTATGTAAACACACATACACAATCCATTAGTCAACTGTTAGTAATGCAAAGTTCCATAATTTTGTCCCATCATAGGCAGCTGTCATCTTATGAGAAAATGACGGTAACTTCTGACCATCAGTATTCCAAAAGTTATATGCACAATTAGATTGAAGTATTTGCACAACATTAGAGCTTTTGCTTAGAGGTCTGAAAAAAGTGATGGAGTAATAGGAAAGCTTGATCTGCGGCCAATATCGGATTCTTGATTTGATTTAGTATAGAGAGTAAGAAGGTGTCGAGGTGGAGCAGATTGAGTTGGATACTAGCAGTGACAGACAAAACACGTAAGTCAATCCAACCTGCAAAGTGTATTATCAATTTCAGCAGTTTTTACACATTGTTATACATTTGCCATATTATACTGTACTTTAACTATTGACTGTTTTTACTATGACGACGATGTTTGTTAGGAAAATAGATTTCATTCACTTCATTTCATAACATAACATTTCATTGCATTTCATTTCATTTCATTTCATTTCATTTCATTTCACTTCACTTTATTTCACTTCACTTCATTTCACTTCACTTCATTTCATTTCATTTCATTTCATTTCATTTCATTTCATTTCATTTCATTTCATTTCAACTATACATATGAATGAATATGCACATAGAGGAGAACTACAGGAATATGGGCATACCAAGAGAGGTTGTTGATCAATCCAAATATCAAACATGAAGCGAAAAATTAAATAAACGCAACCAAATAATCTCTTGCTCGTTCAAGTCACAATGAAATTTTCACAAACGGAGCCGAAACAGACACACACATTGATCCGACTGATTGATACAGGTGGGAACTCACTTCGTTAGTAACCTACCTTTACCTCACGTTGTCAACAATTTAACATCATAAGCATAATATACATGTAATTTGCCAACCCCTCGTATACACTCCTGATTTGAGGTTAGGCTTTTGCAATTTTGGCATCTCTGTTTAGAATGTATTTTAGAAAAAAATCATAATCATAGTCATTCAAAAAGGATGATGTGTAACCATGGTAACCCGTATGAATTTACAAAGGTGGATTTGTATAATTTGCCGCACACGCTTTAATTATACTGAAAGTTTGACTCTCATCCTTGATTTCAGAGTGTCTCTTGCATTCACATTTTCCAAAGTCCCAATAGACTAGCATGTGCATACATTTGCACAGTTTGCGAACTGTCATTGATTTTTTTTTTTTGGTAATCTCATGAATCACGAACAGCCTTCGCAATATAAGACTGGCAAAGTCACGATGATCAATTAAAAAAAAAAATAGAAATCCTGGCTTCCGGAGCGGGTCTATAGACCAATATTTCATTACGTCAAACTATACGGGTATATCACACTGCATTATGAATGTTGCCTTTGACTGATCAAATGCCTGACTATGCAAATAACACAGTAATCTATAAAAGGAAGAATTCAAAGAAATAAAGATGCACAGAAAGGTTGTTGATCACAGTAGCAAACGGGAAACCAATGAATGAAAGTAGTCAAGTATATCTATCCCTCAATTCAGTTCATCGGTGTTCTCATCTCAGCTTCCAATGGAGAAGCGGATCCCACACGCACTTAGACATCGCCAACCAAGCAGACACGCACGTCACAGTAAAGGAATTGAAATATTGTTGTCATATCCTTGAACTTTTGTCATAATTAGAACAGCTGCCCTATCTTGAGAAATAATGATAACTTCTGATCAACCGTCAACAATGTTTGAAAAAAGAATGTACAATTGTATATTGTAAGCACAATGAGTTCTTAGACTTTGTATTATAGCATAGTCTATTAGACGATGGCATGATTTTGCTTAAATTGATATTTCATTTGCGAGGAAGGAAAGACCTGCAGCTGGTTAGGATACAAGTAGGCCTAGTACTCGATATACATTTCTGATGGTCGGTCAAAGTTAGTTGAAGTTTTACAGCCAAATTTGTTTGTCATGCAGTTTCAACGGCAACGCTGGCAATGGCTGGGGGGAATTATAACGACATGGCCCTCTGGTTTAGAGCAGATGCAACACTGAAGAAGCTACCCTGGATAAGGAGGACCTTATTATTATCATCATAATTATTATTATTATTAGTAGTAGTAGTACTGTAGTAGTAGTACTGTAGTAGTAGTAGTATAGTAGTAGTAGTAGTAGTAGTAGTAGTAGTAGTATCATTGTTATTCTTATTATCATTATTATTACTATTACTATCATTATCATCATCATCATCATCATTATCATTATTGTTGCTGTTGTTGTTGCTACAGTGGCTACTATTGCTATTACTACTAGCCTACTACTACTACTATTACATGATTCTTGAGTAGTGCAAAGACGCACCTATATGTGTGTGTGTGGGGGGGATATACTCCCCATAATTTCACGTAAGCGCTTGGTAAGTAGGACACATGACCAGTTTGATGGCTAGGCCAAGAAAAATATGGGGGCTTATGAACATCAGCCGTCGCTGGATGATGAGATCGAGACATTTTGTGACGTCACGCATGGATACTGATATGAAGGAAATATAAAGAAAATTATCTTCACGTTTCTATCAAAATGAAAGAGCACTTGATTTGCCTCTTTCAGAAAGCAGGAGGAATGATCATAATAAAGTTCTACAAAGTAAAATTTAATGTCAGTGAATGAAAAGTGTAATTTTCCACAAAAAAAAGAGATCGCTGAAATCTCTTTATATTTTCTTTATAACATTGTTATTATTGTCCCGCAGTTAAGTCACCTAGGATGCGTATCGGAAATGAAGATGTTTCTCAAAACTTTGTCTATTCAATTCAATTCAATTCAATTCAATTCAAACTTTATTTTCACTTTTTCTTTCCAACAGAATGTACAAGAAACAATATTATGAGTTTGACATGGGAGTAACAATACATACATAACCAGACAGGATTAACAACATGTTCATGTCTACATGATCAGTACAAAAAAGATACATACATTCTATATACACTCTGCGAAACAAAAAGTGGAGGTACCCACTCAAAAGACCAGGCTTGTATCATGTGGATACCTCTGGGGAAGGGGAAATAAGGGGGGGGGGGGATGAAAAGCTTACAACTACAAAGAGTGCGGGAAACTGGGAAAGTCGGGAATAGAGAGAAAAAAAAGCAAATGTGTGAAAAGAGGAAGCAAAAAAGAGGGGAAAGAGGGAGAGAGAGAGACTTATAAGACTTTTTTGTCTATAAGTCTGTAGTCTCATCATAATCGCGAAAAAGTAAGATTACGATGAAAGCGTAAGGAATTCTGTTTTTTTCTGTATCTACGTAGTGATATCGGTAACATTCGCATGCAGATACCAGTCAAATGAGGTGATACAATTGGATTATGGTTGTAAGTTAATTGTTTTGCAAAATACAGAACATTAATTACACAAAATTAAATACATTTTCTCACGCAGTACACATGCCCAACTGCATGACTACGCAAATACACGAAATACAATATAAATAAACATTTTACAAAACGATCTATTCCAGGAAATAAAGGTGTATGAGACCGTTGATCAAATAAAAACTAGATCACGCCTGAAAAAAAGTGAATATATGCATCCAAGTACATCTTGCTCGTTCAAGTGAACGATGTCGTACTCATTAACGGAGCAGCAGACATATAGACACACACAGACAGACAGACATAATATAATTATGTAAACACACATACACGAATCATTAGTCATTGTTAGTAATGCAAAATTGAATAATATTTGTCGCATCCTAGGCAGCTGTCATCTTTTGAGAAAATGAGAGTAACTTCTGATTATCCTGCAGTATTCCAAAACAAGCGCAGTTAGATCGAAGTATTTGCACAATGTTAGAGGTTTTGCTTAGAGGTCTGAAAAAAAAAGTGATGGAGTAATAGGAAAGCTTGATCTGCCAGTATTGGATTCCTGATTTAATAGAGAGAGAAAGAAGGTGTCGAGGTGGAGCAGATTGAGTTGGATACCAGCAGTGACAGACAAAACACGTAAGTCAATTCAACCTGCAAATGTTATCAATTTCAGCAGTTTTTACAGATTGTTACATTTGCCATATTGTACTGTACTTTAACTATTGACTGTTTTGACTATGATGACGATGTTTGTTAGGTAAATAAATTTCATTCACTTCATTTCATTTCCTTTCATTTCATTTCCTTTCATTTCATTTCACTTCACTTCATTTCATTTCCTTTCATTTCATTTCACTTCACTTCATTTCATTTCCTTTCATTTCATTTCCTTTCATTTCATTTCATTTCATTTCACTTCATTTCATTTCCTTTCCTTTCATTTCCTTTCATTTCATTTCCTTTCACTTCACTTCATTTCCTTTCATTTCCTTTCATTTTACTTCACTTCATTTCCTTTCATTTCCTTTCATTTCACTTCACTTCATTTCATTTCATTTACTTTCATTTCACTTCACTTCATTTCATTTCATTTACTTTCATTTCATTTCACTTCACTTCATTTCATTTCATGTCATTTCATTTCATTTCATTTCCTTTCATTTCACTTCATTCCATTTCCTTTCATTTCATTTCATTTCATTTCATTTCATTTCCTTTCCTTTCACTTCCTTTCATTTCATTTCACTTCACTTCATTTCATTTCATTTACTTTCATTTCATTTCACTTCACTTCATTTCATTTCATTTCATGTCATTTCATTTCATTTCATTTCCTTTCATTTCACTTCATTCCATTTCCTTTCATTTCATTTCCTTTCATTTCATTTCACTTCATTTCATTTCATTTCCTTTCATTTCGTTTCATTTCATTTCACTTCACTTCATTTCATTTCCTTTCATTTCATTTCCTTTCATTTCATTTCACTTCACTTCATTTCCTTTCATTTCCTTTCATTTCACTTCACTTCACTTCATTTCATTTCATTTCCTTTCATTTCATTTCCTTTCATTTCATTTCCTTTCATTTCATTTACTTTCATTTCATTTCACTTCACTTCATTTCATTTCATGTCATTTTATTTCATTTCATTTCAACTAAAAAAATATGAATGAATATGCACATAGAGGAGAACTACAGGAAAATTGCCATACCAAGAGAGGTTGTTGATCAATCCAAATATCAAACATGAAACGAACGATTAAATGCACGCAACCAAATGTAATCTCTTGCTCGTTCAAGTCACAATGAAATTTTCACAAACGGAGCCGAAACAGACACACACATTGATCTGACTGATACAGGTGGCAACTCACTTCGTTAGTAACCTACCTGTACCCCACGTTGTCAACAATTTAACATCATAAGCATAATATACATGTAATTTGCCAACCCCTCGTATATAATCCTGATTTGAGGTTATGCTTTTGCAATTTTGGCATCTCTGTTTAGAATGCAATTTAGAAAAAAAAAATTATAATCATAGTCATTCAAAAAGGATGATGTGTAACCATGGTTACCCGTATGAATTTACAAAGGTGGATTTGTATGATTTACACACTGCAAAAAGTCCGGTGTTAAATAGTGAACACCGAGCTGGTGTTAAATTTTCGGTGCTCATTTATAGTGTTAAATTAACACCTCCGGGTGTCATTTCCAAATTTTAAACTGTTTTTTGAAGAGTTTCTTAGTAACTGCACTTCTTGTTGATTTTTAATTTAAACAAGACGATCAAGAATTTTACATTAAAATACTAGATTTTTGAAAAAACGTGAAAACAAATTTACACCAAAGTAACACCAGCTGGTGTGGTCTCTTATTGAAGCTGGACGGGTGTTAAACCATTGATACCAACACCAACAAATATCAAATCAACACCATGTGGTGTCATTTTTGAATTAACACCAGTACAGTGTCAAAATAACACCAGGTACAGTGTCTAATTAACACCACGAAGTGTCAGGTGAACACTTTTCAACACCATCACAGTGCATTTTTAACACCTGTGGGTGTGGTCCTTTATTGAAGTTTGATCGGTGTTAGATTTAACACCCGTGGTGTTAAATCTAACACCGATGTTTTTACAGTGCACACGCTTTAATTATATTGAAAGTTTGGCTCCCATCTTTGATTTCAGAGTGTCTCTTGCATTCACATTTTCCAAAGTCCCAATAGACTAGCATGTGCATACATTTGCACAGTTTGCGAACTGTCATTGATTTTTTTTTTTTTTTTTGGTAATCTCATGAATCACGAACAGCCTTCGCAATATAAGACTGGCAAAGTCACGATGATCAATTAAAAAAAAATAGAAATCCTGGCTTCCGGAGCGGGTCTATAGACCAATATTTCATTACGTCAAACTATACGGGTATATCACACTGCATTACGAATGTTGCCTTTGACTGATCAAATGCCTGACTATGCAAATAACACAGTAATCTATAAAAGGAAGAATTCAAAGAAATAAAGATGCACAGAAAGGTTGTTGATCACAGTAGCAAACGGGAAACCAATGAATGAAAGCAGTCAAGTATATCTATCCCTCAATTCAATTCATCGGTGTTCTCATCTCAGCTTCCAATGGAGAAGCGGATCCCACACGCACTTAGACATCGCCAACCAAGCAGACACGCACGTCACAGTAAAGGAATTGAAATATTGTTGTCATATCCTTGAACTTTTGTCATAATTAGAACAGCTGCCCTATCTTGAGAAATAATGATAACTTCTGATCAACCGTCAACAATGTTTGAAAAAAGAATGTACAATTGTATATTGTAAGCACAATGAGTTCTTAGACTTTGTATTATAGCATAGTCTATTAGACGATGGCATGATTTTGCTTAAATTGATATTTCATTTGCGAGGAAGGAAAGACCTGCAGCTGGTTAGGATACAAGTAGGCCTAGTACTCGATATGCATTTCTGATGGTCGGTCAAAGTTAGTTGAAGTTTTACAGCCAAATTTGTTTGTCAGTTTCAACGGCAACGCTGGCAATGGCTGGGGGGAATTATAACGACATGGCCCTCTGGTTTAGAGCAGATGCAACACTGAAGAAGCTACCCTGGATAAGGAGGACCTTATTATTATCATCATAATTATTATTATTATTATTATTAGTAGTAGTAGTAGTAGTAGTAGTAGTACTGTAGTAGTAGTAGTATAGTAGTAGTAGTAGTAGTAGTAGTAGTAGTAGTATCATTGTTATTCTTATTATCATTATTATTACTATTACTATCATTATCATCATCATCATCATCATTATCATTATTGTTGCTGTTGTTGTTGCTACAGTGGCTACTATTGCTATTACTACTACTACTACTACTATTACATGATTCTTGAGTAGTGCAAAGACGCACCTATATGTGTGTGTGTGGGGGGGGGGGGGATATACTCCCCATAATTTCACGTAAGCGCTTGGTAAGTAGGACACATGACCAGTTTGATAGCTAGGCCAAGAAAGATATGGGGGCTTATGAACATCAGCCATCGCTGGATGATGAGATCGAGACATTTTGTGACGTCACGCATGGATACTGATATGAAGGAAATATAAAGAAAATTATCTTCACGTTTCTATCAAAATGAAAGAGCACTTGATTTGCCTCTTTCAGAAAGCAGGAGGAATGATCATAATAAAGTTCTACAAAGTAAAATGTAATGTCAGTGAATGAAAAGTGTAATTTTCCACAAAAAAAAAAGAGATCGCTGAAATCTCTTTATATTCTCTTCATAACATTGTTATTATTATCCCGCAGTTAAGTCACCTAGGATGCGTATCGGAAATGAAGATGTTTCTCAAAACTTTGTCTATTCAATTCAATTCAATTCAATTCAATTCAATTCAATTCAATTCAATTCAAACTTTATTTTCACTTTTTCTTTCCAACAGAATGTACAAGAAACAATATTATGAGTTTGACATGGGAGTAACAATATATACATAACCAGACAGGATTAACAACATGTTCATGTCTACATGATCAGTACAAAAAAGATACATACATTCTATATACACTCTGCGAAACAAAAAGTGGAGGTACCCACTCAAAAGACCAGGCTTGTATCATGTGGATACCTCTGGGGAAGGGGAAATAAGGGGGGGGGGGATGAAAAGCTTACAACTACAAAGAGTGCGGGAAACTGGGAAAGTCGGGAATAGAGAGAAAAAAAAAGCAAATGTGTGAAAAGAGGAAGCAAAAAAGAGGGGAAAGAGGGAGAGAGAGAGAGACTTATAAGACTTTTTTGTCTATAAGTCTGTAGTCTCATCATAATCGCGAAAAAGTAAGATTACGATGAAAGCGTAAGGAATTCTGTTTTTTCTGTATCTACGTAGTGATATCGGTAACATTCGCATGCAGATACCAGTCAAATGAGGTGATACAATTGGATTATGGTTGTAAGTTAATTGTTTTGCAAAATACAGAACATTAATTACACAAAATTAAATACATTTTCTCACGCAGTACACATGCCCAACTGCATGACTACGCAAATACACGAAATACAATATAAATAAACATTTTACAAAACGATCTATTCCAGGAAATAAAGGTGTATGAGACCGTTGATCAAATAAAAACTAGATCACGCCTGAAAAAAAGTGAATATATGCATCCAAGTACATCTTGCTCGTTCAAGTGAACGATGTCGTACTCATTAACGGAGCAGCAGACATATAGACACACACAGACAGACAGACATAATATAATTATGTAAACACACATACACGAATCATTAGTCATTGTTAGTAATGCAAAATTGAATAATTTTTGTCGCATCCCAGGCAGCTGTCATCTTTTGAGAAAATGAGAGTAACTTCTGATTATCCTGCAGTATTCCAAAACAAGCGCAGTTAGATCGAAGTATTTGCACAATGTTAGAGGTTTTGCTTAGAGGTCTGAAAAAAAAAAGTGATGGAGTAATAGGAAAGCTTGATCTGCCAGTATTGGATTCCTGATTTAATAGAGAGAGAAAGAAGGTGTCGAGGTGGAGCAGATTGAGTTGGATACCAGCAGTGACAGACAAAACACGTAAGTCAATCCAACCTGCAAATGTTATCAATTTCAGCAGTTTTTACAGATTGTTACATTTGCCATATTGTACTGTACTTTAACTATTGACTGTTTTGACTATGATGACGATGTTTGTTAGGTAAATAAATTTCATTCACTTCATGTCATTTCCTTTCATTTCATTTCCTTTCATTTCATTTCACTTCACTTAATTTCATTTCCTTTCATTTCATTTCACTTCACTTAATTTCATTTCCTTTCCTTTCATTTCCTTTCATTTCATTTCACTTCACTTCATTTCATTTCCTTTCCTTTCATTTCATTTCACTTCATTTCCTTTCATTTCCTTTCATTTCACTTCACTTCATTTCCTTTCATTTTATTTCACTTCACTTCATTTCATTTCCTTTCCTTTCATTTCCTTTCATTTCATTTCACTTCATTTCCTTTCATTTCCTTTCATTTCACTTCACTTCATTTCCTTTCATTTTACTTCACTTCACTTCACTTCATTTCCTTTCATTTCCTTTCATTTCACTTCACTTCATTTCCTTTCATTTCCTTTCATTTCACTTCACTTCATTTCATTTCATTTCATTTACTTTCATTTCATTTCATTTCATTTACTTTCATTTCATTTCACTTCACTTCATTTCATTTCATGTCATTTCATTTCATTTCATTTCCTTTCATTTCACTTCATTCCATTTCCTTTCATTTCATTTCCTTTCATTTCATTTCACTTCATTTCATTTCATTTCCTTTCATTTCACTTCATTCCATTTCCTTTCATTTCATTTCCTTTCATTTCATTTCACTTCATTTCATTTCCTTTCATTTCCTTTCATTTCATTTCACTTCACTTCATTTCATTTCCTTTCATTTCATTTCCTTTCATTTCATTTTACTTCATTTCATTTCCTTTCCTTTCATTTCCTTTCATTTCATTTCACTTCATTTCCTTTCATTTCCTTTCATTTCACTTCACTTCATTTCCTTTCATTTTACTTCACTTCACTTCATTTCATTTCCTTTCCTTTCCTTTCATTTCATTTCATTTCCTTTCATTTCACTTCACTTCATTTCCTTTCATTTTACTTCACTTCACTTCATTTCATTTCCTTTCATTTCATTTCATTTCATTTCATTTCATTTCATTTCCTTTCATTTAATTTACTTTCATTTCATTTCACTTCACTTCATTTCATTTCATGTCATTTTATTTCATTTCATTTCAACTAAAAAAATATGAATGAATATGCACATAGAGGAGAACTACAGGAAAATTGCCATATCAAGAGAGGTTGTTGATCAATCCAAATATCAAACATGAAACGAAAGATTAAATGCACGCAACCAAATATAATCTCTTGCTCGTTCAAGTCACAATGAAATTTTCACAAACGGAGCCGAAACAGACACACACATTGATCTGACTGATACAGGTGGCAACTCACTTCGTTAGTAACCTACCTGTACCCCACGTTGTCAACAATTTAACATCATAAGCATAATATACATGTAATTTGCCAACCCCTCGTATATAATCCTGATTTGAGGTTATGCTTTTGCAATTTTGGCATCTCTGTTTAGAATGCAATTTAGAAAAAAAAATCATAATCATAGTCATTCAAAAAGGATGATGTGTAACCATGGTTACCCGTATGAATTTACAAAGGTGGATTTGTATGATTTACACACGCTTTAATTATATTGAAAGTTTGGCTCCCATCTTTGATTTCAGAGTGTCTCTTGCATTCACATTTTCCAAAGTTCCAATAGACTAGCATGTGCATACATTTGCACAGTTTGCGAACTGTCGTTGATTTTTTTTTCTTTTTTTTTTTTGGTAATCTCATGAATCACGAACAGCCTTCGCAATATAAGACTGGCAAAGTCACGATGATCAATTAAAAAAAAAATTGAAATCCTGGCTTCCGGAGCGGGTCTTAAGACCAATATTTCATTACGTCAAACTATACGGGTATATCACACTGCATTATGAATGATGCCTTTGACTGATCAAATGCCTGACTATGCAAATAACACAGTAATCTATAAAAGGAAGAATTCAAAGAAATAAAGATGCACAGAAAGGTTGTTGATCACAGTAGCAAACGGGAAACCAATGAATGTAAGCAGTCAAGTATATCTATCCCTCAATTCAATTCATCGGTGTTCTCATCTCAGCTTCCAATGGAGAAGCGGATCCCACACGCACGTAGACACCCCCACACAAGCAGACACGCACGAACAGTAAAGGAATTAAAATAATGTTGTCAAATCCTTGTACTTTTGTCATAATTAGAACAGCTGCCCTATCTTGAGAAATAATGATAACTTCTGATCAACCATAACAATGCTTGAAAAAAAAGTATATTGTAAGCGCAATGAGTTCTTAGACTTTGTATTAAAACATAGTCTATTATAGACGATGGCATGAATTGATATTTCATTTGCGAGGAAGGAAATACCTGCAGCTGGTTAGGATACACATCAAGTAAGCCTAGTACTCGATATGCATTTCTGATGGTCTGTCAAAGTTAGTTGAAGTTTTACAGCCAAGTTTTGTTTGTCAGCTTCAACGGCAACGCTGGCAATGGCTGGGGGGAATTATAATGACATGGCCCTCTGGCTTAGAGTAGATGCCACACTGAAGAAGCTACCTTGGATAAGGAGGACCTTATTATTATCATTATTATTATTATTATTATTATTATTATTAGCAGTAGCAGTAGTAGTAGTAGTATCATTGTTATTTTTATTATCATTATTATTACTATTACTATCATTATCATCATCATCATCATTATTATCATTATTGTTGCTGTTGTTGTTGCTACAGTGGCTACTATTGCTATTACTACTACTACTGCTACTATTACATGATTCTTGAGTAGTGCAAAGACGCACCTATATGTGTGTGTGTGTGGGAGGGGGGGGGAGGGGATATACTCCCCATAATTTCACGTAAGCGCTTGGTAAGTAGGACCCATGACCAGTTTGATGGCTAGGCCAAGAAAAATATGGGGGACTGGGCTTATGAACATCAGCCATCGCTGGATGATGAGATTGAGACATTTTGTGACGTCACGCATGGATACTGATATGAAGAAAATATGAAGAAATTATCTTCACTTTTCTAGCATACAGAAAGAGCACTTGATTCGCCTCTTTCAGAAAGCAGGAGGAATGATCATAATAAAGTTTTACAAAGTAAAATTTAATGTCAAGGAATGAAAAGTGTAATTTTCCAAAAAAAAAAAAGAGATCGCTGAAATCTCTTTATATTTTCTTCATAACATTGTTATTATTGTCCCGCAGTTAAGTCACCTAATAGGATGCGTATCGGAAATGAAGGTGCTTCTCAAAACTTTCTCTATAAGACTTTTTTGTCTATAAGTCTGTAGTCTCATCATAATCGCGAAAAAGTAAGATTACGATGAAAGCGTAAAGAATTCTGTTTTTTCTGTGTCTACGTAGTGATATCGGTAACATTCGCATGCAGATACCAGTCAAATGAGGTGATACAATTGGATTATGGTTGTAAGTTAATTGTTTTGCAAAAGGGTATTTTCCTTCCCTATTGGAATTCTTCGTAGTGCTGTTGATTCGCAATACTCTGCAAATTCTCAAAACTCAGCGCCCACATATTATGACGTCACAAAAAACGTGAGAGCGCTCGGCAATCAACATTGCCAACCGGGTGTAAAAGCTCGAATCGGATCACGAGACTATCACTAGACAACGCGCTCGCAGTCAAATCCCGAACCCTGGGGCCTCAACCACCGAGATCTCTCACTGGGCCCGTTTGATACTGCATAGTAAGTTGTCCAGATATACTTCAATCAAGTCAATTTGTCTTTTTTTTTTTTTGGAAGTGTTCTACACGACTAGTATAGACTATTGTGATTTATCTCTATCAAAGTGATTGTACAGTTTTTGTTGTACCCAGAGGTATGACTGATAAAGATTTTTATGTTTCATCTCTATTTGAGGGATGTTACAGTTTTTGTTAAAGTGAGGCTTCAGGTTTCAAGCTTTTTTGTGATATAATACGAATCCTCGTGAAATATGAAAGGGCATACAATTCTAGGTGGAATTCAAAGTTTATTTGATGAAAATTATTGGTATTGAAGACGCTGAGATATTCAAAAACAAACAGGTCCTTATAAAAGGTTGATCCAAAACCTTTAGATTGGACCACTTTGTTTTACTAAGTTTTGGATATCTCAACCATTTCAAAACCAATTTTCATCAAATGAAATTTGAATTCCTCCTAGAATTGTATGCTCTTTAGTATTTTACAAGTGGTTTCTCATTTTCTCACAAAAAGTTAAAATCTGAAACTCCATTCCGACCTAAACTATACCATCCCTTTATAATGATACAATCTATGACTGTTTTGTACTTAATGCCGTAAAGGGGATACATTGACCTCATGACAATTTCCAACGACTGTGACTTTTGTGTACCTGTAGAGTTCGTGTGTCTTTGTTGGATGTAGAATTTTTCTTTTTATTGTTTTTCCATGCAGGAATAGGATATAGAGTGACTTTACATGCACTTTTTTCACAGTGACGAACGTTATGACGATCCTTAACCTGTGGGGAAATTTGATCATCACCGTTGCTCGTTACTGTCCATTGACAGAACTTTTTTTTTCCACTGATAAATCCCTATATATTCCACAATTTGACCATTTCCTTATTTTGGTGTTTAAATATATTTTCCTTTTGATTTTGCAGGTACTTATTAGATAATTAAAATTTTCCCTCTTGATTTTCAGGTACTTATAGAATAATTCAAAGTTTCCCTCTTGATTTTCAGGTACTTGATCAATTGAAAATAAAAGAATCCGAACATGGCCGATGCCGAAAAAGTCACACCTTCGAATGAAACGAGCGGTTCCGAAGATGCGACGCAGCCCGAGGAAAGATTAGACACGAAGCCGAACCAAAGCCCAGTGGACGGTCGCTGGGCTGTGGTCGTTGTGATAGTTATTTTTGTGGCACGGACAGTTTTGACCAGCCAGATCGTTGCGATGTCCGTGCTCATCGGAAAGTGGGAGGGTCAACTTGGATTCCCAGCCTCTCAGCTGGCCTGGTCGTACTCTATTATCACGTGTCTTCGCTACTGTGCAGGTGCGTGTGAACGTGCTCCATATTTGGTTTTAATCAAATTTTTAAAGTGAGAGTCTAAATGGTTATAAATCGAGGTGCGGCAAAAATGCGAATTCTCGAGAGGAATCCGGATTCTTCTTCCTCTGAAATAATAATGTAAATGACTTGCCGTTCATTGTACAAATGGATATGAGATAATTGTAAAAACCGAATTCTTGAAAACAACAACAACAACAACATGTTTTATATATTTGTTTCGATGTTTTCATTTCTGGACTCATGAACGAAAAAAAGAACACATCTGTGGGGCAAAATATCGTAATAATTTCCCTGCATACTAGAAAGAAAAACAAACAAAAAAAAAACCTTGAAATTTGCGACTTTTACCTTTGCACCACAGCACAGTAACATTACAACCGTTTGTTGTCTGATAAATTCTATTGTGTCATATTTCAAAAACCAAAACTGCTTTTCCATGAAGAATTGGTACAGCAGGTCGCAAAACGCACGTACATATTTACTTCACATACCAGATGATGAAAACTGCAATTAATCTTGTGAACGCGCTATTTCTCGATCTCTTTGAATGCTTAACCCCGACGAATCCATACCGGTATAATTATGTACCCCATAGGCATCTATCACCTCAATAAAACAGTCATTTAAGAGGAACTACAGTACTGCAAATGCATGTTGACTTCCATTGATTTATCACCCCGATCACTTATGTTAGCCAAAAGAATATCTGTCTGTGTGTCGATATGATTTATTACAACTGGTTGACTAATTGCCCTTCATCGATAAGTACCGATTATTCTGTGTTTTAGCAGTATTATAGCCATGGTTAAAAAATCATGGATATATACATGGATAGGCCTACTCAGGTTGGACTCAAACCAACAATCTCCTGATTAATGGAAGGCAGGCCTCGCAGATATGCAGTAGGCTTGTAATACCTGAGACTGCAAAGGATAACAACCAGCCCTGCCTGTCGGGCGAAAGCTCGGTAGTCTTAGTGGACGCCGGTCAATAGTAATCAGTACATCGCTGGTTCGAGTCCAACTCGAGTGTGTATGCCCATAATGTTCATGGAATTGGATGGTTACTGTGATCAAAGCACTGAATAATCGGTGAAAGGCCATTCGTCAATCAGATACAATAAATCAACTCGACCAAAATAGCATGTAATACTTTGAATCAATATGCTGTACCAGCTGACCAGCACTGCGGGTGTATAGTCTAGTGTGGGTATACCATGCCGATCTAGCAATCAGGAAATTGTTGGTCTCTCCTCTTCCTGTCCCCTTTTTGTCCTTTGACCTTCTGCTTATTCTTTCTGTATGTAAGAGAGCTGTTTTCTTTTTGTGTGTCCATGCGATTGTGTGCATTTGATTTGTTTTATATTCCTTCTGTTTTCCACGCAGTATTTTATCGTTTCGTTTGACTATTACTACTACTTACTCACGAGGGGACTGCGTTCTATACAAGATAGGTTTTTTTTTTCTAGCAGTTCCCTCCATTTCCGACATCTTTTCCTTAATGCGATTCAGTTACAGTTTGCCCATGCATTTCCTTTAACTAATACAAGTATGTTTTGTATACTGTAAGATAAATGGTCTGCATTAATTTTGCTTGAATATGCAAAAGTCACATTGTACTATTTCGTACATGCAAATGTCATATTGTATTGTATACTTTTGTCATGTTGGTGAGCCATTTGTGGGTCGGTCGATGGAGGTGTACAGTGGTTTTGATTTTCAGTACTTATCACATTTGTACACTATATCTATTTTTTGTGTATTTTTGTATTATTTTGGACTAAAATGTTAATTTTCCGGCAAACTGTGCGCTTAGAAACATCCGTATTAAGCGCCTTATACAGATATTGTATTATCATTATGATTATTAATGAAATAAATTGGAATGAAATGCGGAACATGAAATGAAATTACATGGTTTATGCCCATGATATTTTGTCATGGCTACTACTAATATTGCGTTTACACCATGCTTCCGGCGGCCACGACAGCCCTGTTTGCCCGAAGTGGGCTAGGGATGGGTACATTCTGCAGGCCTGTTCCCCGCCCCCTCCCTCTCCCCTCCCCCCCCCCCCTCGTAATGCAGTATTCTAGGGCTCACACGGGTAAATATTTCCCCATGCATAGAGACGTGTGTTAAAATTCAAAATTCAATAAATTCTGTGAAATAGCTGGGAGAAATGTCATGAGGTGTTTCATCCTCACTAACCTGAAAAAATGAGATATACCCTTTCATCCATCAAATTTCCAAGGAGGGAGGGGGGGGGGGGGTTCTTCAGCTCAAACTCTGTCCAAGGGTTCGCAGAGCCAGACTACGAGTTCTTTTAACCCCTAAAATCACCTCAATGTACTCCCGTTGTAACGAGCACGGTTATAACGAAGTAACATTCAAACCACAACGTCATCCGCTCTATGTAATTTCATTGTTTATTTGTTCGGTTATAATGAAATTTCGATATAACGAAAGAAAACTGCCGGTCCTGAGGGCTTCGTAATAACAGGAGCCCGCTGTATTTTCTGACATGCACCTAATGAAATATAGTCCCTTCAAATTCCATGAGAAGAGCTTTTATCTTCCAACCAAAATGCAATTTGTAGAGGAATATTCATAGTCAATATCTGCAGCTATTCATGTTTTCTTTAGCTGCTAAACTGCAATTCTGATTTTAAATTAATTTTCTTCTTCATTTATTTTAGTATCTGGGGTACGATTTTGTGAAGCGGTCAGGGACATTCCATTCTATTTACGGGCAAGTCCAAGCTATTATTGATCACTCATGGCTGAAAATTCAAAATGATTAAAATAAGACAAAATTGGTGTCATTGTAAAGCCAAGATGTTGAAATACATGAATTTTAATGAGAAAACAGAAATTTTTTTGTGTGTGACCAGTAATAGATGAATACATTTGCATAAATTAAAAATTAGGGTAACGCATGGGACATCAAAAATTGTTGCATTTTTCAAGATATCTTAAAAGTTTTCCACTTTTGTAGCCCAATACTAGTGGGATCACAAAGTCTGAATGGCAAGTTATCATGACTATGAATTCCAGTTTCTCAACTAATCAAATATGCAAATGAGGGATGTGCAAAAATTGGCATGTCCCATGCGTTACTTTTTAGGTCATTTTTTCTCATTTGCATAAAAGCTGGTAATTGAATTTTCCTGAAACTTCAAAAGACCAAATCTACATTAGTCTCCATCATAACCAGGAGAAGAAAAGTTAGTCTGATCAATATAATTAACACAATCTTTAATTAGATTTGGTAACGCGTGGGACATTTTAGGTAACGCGTGGGACAGTATGTGTATTACAATGGGAGTATATTATTGAAATTTTTTCATAAAGAAGTAGAATTTCCCCAAACCTTATAGAACGATGAATTTGGAGATATAGTACTCAAAATATTAATTACTTTGGCCTTGTACATTCCTGGCATTCTTTTACTGAGCTGGAAGTAAATTTTGAAAAGTTTTATACAGAGCAAAATACAAACAAACAAACCAAAACAAAATGAAACAACAAAATTCATATACTTCATAGATCTTCATAAAGTCTATGAGAACTCACCATATTTTGCTTAATTGTGAATATATTTTACAACATGCATTGAAGAGATGACTAATTTTTTCCTTCAATATATAAAAATCACAGAGTCTTAATTTGTTTCTTTTCTTCTTCTTTTTTGACAAATAAAGCGTCAGCTAATACTGCAATATGTACTAACCCAATTTTGTTTTTTAAATCACAAAATGAAATGAATGTATTTATTGTATGTGTTGCGTATGTACAATTATACTGTGTTATTGAATTAATCAAGATTTATTGTCACAATATCTTGCTTGGTGAAAAGTTGTTCATGCTTTGTATTTGATCTTAATATGCGACTATGAGTGTTGTGTTTTACACTAAACAATCACTGTCACTGAACAGTTATTATGTACGACACAAGTCATACAACAGACTTTCACCATAGTAATAAATGAACAACTTTGCATAAAGGGGGGGGGGGGACTATAGGCCTACATGTGCAGCTGTACTTGTACAACACTGTTCTGTCCAATGTAAGTAGAATCTTAACCTTTTAGCAACCGAAAATTCCGTGTATAATGGCCTCTGGCTTCATAAAGGATACAGTAATATTACTCTAATTTCGACAACTTTCTAAATCATATAAAATAGTTTACAGCATGTGTATTTTTGTCCGTTATAAGTTATGTTTAATATAAAGCCTATTATGACTTTACGAAGAGAATGGTGTGTCACAGAAATAATTCTGACATACTTTTGTTGATCTTTTACCTCTTTCAAAATGTGTGATTACGTATTCTATATGAAAACAATAAAAACAGTTAAGCATAAAACTGTAAAAAAGCAACTGTAAAGGCGGTGTTGGGCATTTTAGGGAGCAATAAGACAGGTAGTTTCAAGCAGTTGAATTACTAATGGTTAATAGCCTACTTGTATCCATTTTCATCAGATGATTTGCATAGCCTCCATAAAAATGATGTACTAAATGGATCAGTTTATTTATGATGATTAATTTATGAAGTGGTAAATAAAGCCTCTCTTTAAGCAAATGGGGTCAAATATTATGTATCTGTCTTACTGCCTTAAATAGATACCAAAGTTAAAAATTTCTCAACTAGATGTGCCATTTTTTGAATATTACCCACAGTGACAAAAATGTCCCACGCGTTACTTACCCCACGCGTTACTATACCCATCTTTTTAAAATTGACCTTGAGAGAAAACAGAGAGATGAATGTTAATGAAACATGTTGTTCTGTCTTAAGTAATAGATGTGTAACAAGTTGTTCACAATGATTTCTTAGTGTGACAAGTATTTTCTTAATATTTGAGAAACAACGTTAAAGAAAAAACGACGGGGGGGGGGGGGGCTTCCAAAGGAGAGTAAAAAAGACCCTTCAATGGGTTATGGAGAGCAATTGAATTGTCTGTTACGTAAAGTATCTCACAGCTTTAAGTTTGCTTCAAAGTTTTGCTAAATACTTCACTTATCCTATAGATGAATCGGACTTCAGAGCACTATACTTATGCCGGCCATAAGGCGGGGGGGGGGGGGGGGGGGACTTCCAAATGGGATTAAAAATCACCTTCAATGGGTTATGCAATGAGCCAGATGCGTTGCTGCGTCAGTGCATAATACATTTCGTTGGGCATATGTACAACCATAACCGATAATTTAGTAAATCAAAGGTGATCGTATGTGTTTGAAGAAAGAAACCTTAGCAAGTTAAATGAAAAGTTTATAACTCAACTAAAACATTATTATGAAAAAACAAACAAACCTAAAAATTAAACAATGACATTGTTATGATTCAAACAAATAATTTGCGTAAAATCAAACTGAGTTAACAGTCTGCAAAAAGCCCGTGGATAACACAAGAAACAACACAGAAACAAGTCCTGTTATAAAAGTTAATGATCTTCAATTAGACTACATTGATGCAAACGTTGATGTTCAAATATAAACGAATTTTACACGAAAAAAAATGTGAGCTCAAGCTTTTTGCTCTTACAACAAAACTATTCATCCACATTCAACACATACATACCCGCAATAACTTTCATTGAAATTGCTTTACATGGTTAGGAAGAGTATTCCATATACTATAGGCAGTTATGATAGCGAACATATTTTGTCGAGAAACAGCACTTGAGTAGACCCTAAACTTCAAAATCTCTTTTCTCAGTAAATACTTCCAGAGTATGCACGTTTCCCCCATATGTAGATGGATTAGGGGTCACACATAAAATAGTAAAGTTCCCCATTGATCCTTCATTTTTCAAATCTTTACCCTCTGTATAAAAGTTTTCATGACCATTGACTATACGAGCTTAGCCAATAATATCGTTAGCCTGCATGCTTCGTCGAATTAATATAGGTTTTGCCTTTCAATATTGTATTCCGTAAAATACAATGATATGAATAGATCATTCAATTTCGACATAGTGCAACCACTATAGAGAAGCCAAAAAATGCCCAATGGGCATTTGAATTTGACACAGAGCAATCAATTAGAGTGCAGAACTTAATTCATATTCTTCATGGTTCATTGAAGTTCAGCATGGAATCTAAAGGTATTTTGGCTGCCGTATCCACGAAATTGAATGAACTATTTACATCTATAATTATACATTATTAGCGAAAACCTATATGTTGAATAATAGGCCTAATGCACGTCAAATACTTTAAGCAACAGTAAGGTTTAATAATTTGATAAAAACCAGAAATACAGGACCACGAAATAACAAGGACACGTGTCAGTTATTGCGAAGCCTTTAACAATCTAGAGTTTAGGAAAAGTCACCAAATTTGGTTGAAATTTAATCAAGGACCAAAGAGTGGCAATCAATGGTAGGGGCACAATGTGCCCCCTCCCCCATTGCATGGGCTTTATAGGGTGAAACATTGAACGTGCGACTTCATTTCTCTCTGTACTATACAACATGACAAGCCCAAAGTCATTTTTTTTAACTGACAACCACTTTTAATGACATTAATAAGCACTTCTATTTGACTTCTGTTAATCATCAAGGCGTACTTTGCACCAAATCATCTTTCAAACGAGGTAAAATCAATATTGTTTTGACGAGTATGATCATTTTGGTGATATCAAACCACCTTTCTTCCCAACTTATTGTCGACAGGTCCGATAGCGGGTGCTGTAAACCGCAACCTGGGCTGCCGCCCTCTAGTGTTCATTGGAGGTGTCCTGGCCTTCGTTTCCCTTATCTGCTTGTCCTTTTCCACGAAGCTGTGGCACATCATTTTATGCAGCGTTGTACTAGGTGAGGTTAACCTGTTAAGGTTTTTCTCCTTTCGAAGACTTTTAATGAACTGAGGGGGAAATATGATTGGAAAGTGTCCTTTCAGCCAAGGATCCAATTTTAAAGAGATGGTATAGTATTGGTTGAGACGAGGATTTCGTTTCAGCTTTTAACTTCTTCTCTTTTTTTTTTTGTGAGATACTAAGCAACCACTTTATGAAATGTTAAAGAGCATAGACATATTCAAATATGAATTCATAGTTTATTTGAGGAAAATCGGTTTGGAAATGGCCAAAATATCCAAAACAAAGTAAACCAAACAAGAGGTGGGTCCCACCTTTTATTGGTATCAGATTGTTTGGATATCTCGGCCATTTCAAAACGAATTGTCATCAATAAACTTTGATTTCTTCTTTGATAGAGTCTTATGCTTTTTGATATTTTATGAGAGGTTTCTTACCTTTTATCTCACAAAGAAAAGATAGAAAACTGAAGTCTCATATCAACCAGACTATATCATCTCTTTAAGTCAAATTAATGGCATAATCTTTCGCTATTTCGTATGTTATTTAAAATCATAGCCGACATCTTTAAGTAAACAAAATTGTAATGTGCCATTTTCAATTGTCACTTTACACCCTAAGGCGAAAAAGAGGATGACTATAATATAATCAAATTCTCTTTTTTTTCACGCCAGGTACATCTTTTGGGCTTGTTGACCAAGGATGTGTTTTTGCCGTTGGAATCTATTTCGACCGCTGGCACGGTTTGGCCAACGGATTTGCCTTTAGCGGCGCCAGCGTAGGAGTTATGGTCGGGCCACTCTTGACAACGATACTCGTTAATATCTTCACTTGGCGGGTTGCAGTCCGTATCTTTGCGGGAATGGTAACTCATTTCTTCGTGGCCGCCATGGTGATACGACCACTCTCTTCGTGGATGGATGATAATTGCCAGAAAACTTCCGACACCCAGGTAGCAAGACGCTGCTCCGTAGCAACAGTCAGTCGCGTGGTTTCTATCCGGGAAGAAACACAATTCGCTCCACAACCTCAAGTCCAGAAACATGACGACATGCAGCAATCAGCTTGTACCCAAGACCAGACTGCCAGTAAGCCATACACTCCCGTTGAAACCTTTTGCAGATTCATCAAAGCCCTTTTCGACCTCACAGGACTGAATTTGCTTTTCAAGAGCCCTACAGTTGTGCTACTCTGCGTTACAGTATTTTTCTTCGGATGTGGCTACTTTCCAACCTATGCATACCTCACCAGGTATGCCATTGCGTCAGGTATTGGTGAACTGCAAGCATCTTACATCTTCACCATCAGTGGGGTATGTACTTTGGTAGTGAGACTTTCTCATGGGTTCCTCCTGGATTATGGCGTAGTTTCACCTACAATGCTCTTTGGAATTACAGCTACGCTGGCATTCGCTGGGAATTTTATCATCGCCCTTTTTACGCCCTTTGCGGCGTTTGCCACCTTCGGTGTCATTTTTGGCTTTGGAGCGGGTACTGCGCTGGCCCTCGTTCCACCAGTGACAAAGTCTGTCACCTCCCGAGAAGAGCTACCGACGGTATTTGGATTACAGGCGTTCTTCCAGGGAATCGGACAGGTGATATGCGTCTATGTGCAAGGTAAGATGTGATGTCATTACCGGTGATATTCACATGAATCCATTACAATCATAAGCAGAACAGACAACGCAAAACATAACACAAAAATTCATCTGAAAAACAAACATCGTAATTATACAAATAAACATACGGATTATAACAACTACAATGTACGATGATTGAATTATATGATGATATTCTCAATTACCTGGATAGTCATGGTAGTATCAATAATCAATCTTTGTTACACTAACATTGCTACATGTCAACCTTTACACCTGGGCCTAGAGGAGGAAAGTAGGTGCGCTTTTCGAAATAGTTTGAGTTCAAAATAGACGTAACTCTAATTTTTTTTAAAAATGTCATTTTTTCGATTTAACTTTCGAATTATCAATTGTAGGAATGGAAGGAGTGATCTTGAAAAATCACGTTGTGAGAAAGATGCCAATGATTTTCACTGTCAAGACAGAAATATTTGATGTTAAAGTCTGTCATGGGTATATTTTGATCAACTGCCTATCACTAAATCCTTCTTTACAGGTGTAATCTACGATTCCACTGGTTCCTACAGCGCCTGCTTCTACTTAACGGGAGCTAGCCTGTTTGCAGCTGGAGTGTGCTGTTTCGCTCTTCAGGTGCTTACCAAAGTGTTTCAGCGAAAGAAAACCAACAAGGAAATTTTCATCGTCGGCAAGGCATGATTCTGTTTGGACTAGTTGAAAGAGTTACCTTTGAATGTAGATCCCCCCCCCCAAAAAAAAAAAAGCCAGCAAACAAACATATAAAACGACTTAAGGAGCTGACTGAAATATTGTTTGACAAGGCATTTCCTGAGGTGGTTTGAATTTAATATCATTAGTACATGTGTTTCATCCTCTAACTATTGGCAAGGACTATTATGTTGATCGAAAATTGTACAATTCCGACAATTTCTTCAATTTGTCTCCCTCTGTTGAAATGAAATATGTAAGATCGTAACTGCTGTTTTACATTCTTAACAGAATATGTCGGCATAAAGGAATCAGCGGGAATCGAACCTGTCATCTACGGTTTTTGTTCCATGTTCGACGTGTCACTGCCAGCAACCAGAGACAGCCTGGTGGCAGTGCGCTGCAGCCCATAAATTTAGATGGCAGGTTCGATTCCCGCTGGTGCCCTTTTTGCTGACATGTTTGCTTAGAATGTAGATCAGCAGTTGCTATCTTAAAAGCACATAATCATCTGTATAGGGGGAGACAATCAATACTTGATGAAGAATCCATGACATCGTTTTGCTTATGTTTTCTGAAGATTTAAATGATGGTAAACATGGAAAAATGAAGTTCATTACATTTAGATGGCTTACTTGTGCAGATGTACTAACTTCCAACCTGCCTGTCTATGTCTTCACTATGGAGTGGTATGTTCTAAATGTCTCTACTTCACTACTCTTTTTCCTTTCTCATTTTTATTGTGTTGTGAAGTTATTGTGTTCTTTGTCTTTGCTAAATTATTGTCTTTTGCTGATGAATGCATTTCGGTTTTTTTTTTTTTTTTTTTTTTGGGGGGGGGGGGGTTGGATGGGGTAACCAACTGTGTGTGCATGCTGTTTTTTTTTTTGTCACTATATTTTCTTGGTACACTATACTCTCAGTGAATGGTGTCTGCGTGGTACGTAACATCGATATGTCATTTTACATGTGTATTTTCTGAATACTTTATACAGGTACTGTTTAAATATCCTCTAGTGTTTACATATACCCCAGTTGAATATTCGTAAACTTGTGGATAGATATCTTATCTGCACATTGTTCATGTAATGTTTCATGACTTAAATTTGCGCTTTCAGAATATCACGCATCGCAAAGTATATGCGTTGTGTCTCTCATTTATATGATATCTTGTACTTTACTTGACTGGAACTTCTTACAAATTGTCAAAACCAACATACATGTAATTTGTCAGATGAGTACTTTCTATTATGTACTACCTTTTGTTGGATGGAAATAAAGTATACTTGAATAAAATCTGAAACGTGACTACGTGTTACATGTCGACAGAAACAAAGGAAGATGGGCAGGTGCTGCCCTGTCTGGAAACCTGGGCACCTCTACCACAATATCCCAGTATTCATCTCAGTATAGCTTCATGTACAAGCTGCTTCAAGGAATTACTATACATCAAGGTATCAAGGTATATATATATATATATGTATATACATACATATATATATATATATATATATATATATATATATATATATACATACATTGTATGTATATATATATATATACATTGTATACATATATATATTGTATATATACATATATATATACATATATATATACATACATTGTATGTATATATATATATACATTGTATGTATATACATATATACATATATATGTGTATATTATATACTTATGTGTACATATTTATATGCATGTATCATTCTCTCTCTCCCTCTCTCTCTCTCTCTCTCTCTCTATATATATATATATAATATATATATCCCACATATGTATATATATATATATATATATGTATATATATATATTTATTTATTTATATATATCAAAAGGCATATGTGTATATGTGTGTGTCTGTGTCTGTGTGTGAGAGTGTAGGCCTACAAAGTGGAAATTTGTTTTGGTCTACTGTTTGTGGGTTTTACCAGGCAGTCATATATGGGTATTTGATAATCTTCACTGATCCAAAGGACACTGAAGGAACACGAATATCACAGAGTATAAAGCGTCTTTTGCCTCTAATATCATTCCTCTTTATAACATGCTTCCGTTACGGTGCACGTCACTAGACCGACACCCACGAGTCACATAGCCCACGCAGTCATGCAGTCCACGAGTCATACAGCCCACGAGTTATACAGTCCACGAGTCACACATCCCATGAGTTTGACACTAAGCAAACAAGGCCCACAAAACCGACACATTGAGCCCGGTGTTGTATCTGTCGAACTCGTGGGCTATTTTTACCTACTATCCACAGAGCTCTCGGGCTTTATTTGCTAGTGTCAAACTCGTGGGCGGTATAACTCATGGAATTCACATGTGTTTTGGGGTAAATTTCACTTAAAAAGACAACAACAACAACAACAACGACGACAAAAACAACAACAAAAACAGCAAGAGCAACAACAAAACATAAAGAACATACACTCGACGATCGCCCGAAATGAATGCATCTTATGACTATAATACTCTTTCAATCGCATAGCAGTCTATATTATGCATGTTACTGATGCTATATGCATTATTTGCGGGGCTAGGGAAATGTTACAGAGAAAATTTCTGCAACTAGACACACACTGTGAATGAACAGTAGCTATTTTTGTTTTTTTCATTTGCGATCCGAATAGATGTCTGGATAGACTATATTCAGCTGCACCAGTTGCTCTTATTGATGGTCCAGTTGGACGTGAGGCGGACCACTTTACCGGGTTATGCACCCTGCTCTTTATGATCAATGCCGATGAAATGAATAGAACGTGATCTTATACGAGCATGAGTTGTGACTTTCTCACACAGAGAACCTCTATCTATTCTTTCTATGTCCTATCCGAGGGACACAGTGTTTTGCCACTAACCTTGATGGTATGATTACACACATTGCTCAGTTTGCCTGTCTGTGAGACATTATTATTGTCGCTACATGGGGGACATTTTATGAAGCGTTTTATCGGATAATTCTTTCTGATAAATTTGCTCTCAGTCAATCAGACGCAAGGATTTCAGTACATTATAACAGTTTCTCAGAAAAAAAAAGAATTTGACAAAACATTTCATGAAAGGCCCCCATGCATGGAGGAGGAACCCTTTGTATTATCCCCCTTCCTGCAAACTACATCAAAATGCCGAAGAAAGACGGTTGTCCTACTTTTTTAACCTTATCATGCAACAAAAGGGATGTGTGTGGTCTCTTTCACCTTTGAGAAGCGATTGATACATTGTTCCATGTTAAAACACACACACACACACACACGCACGCGCACACACACACACACATGATTTATTGATTGTGGTCTGATAAGTTGGGGAATACAGATAAAACTCATTGAATCGCGGAGGTTCAAGAAATGATGTCATTTCATTTCATTTCATTTTTATTTCATTTCCGGCCAAAGCATATAATATGACAATTTCATATAAACAAATTAAGTACAATGTAACTTTAACATTTCCAAATGAAATTTAGATACACGTCATTTGTTTACATGAATCAATAAACATACTAGTTGAAGAAATACATGGGCAAAATGTGACTGAATCATAAGAAAGAAAAGGTCGGAAATGGAGGGGACTGCTCAAAAGCCAAGCTTGTAGAATGCAGTCCCCTCGTGAGTCGTGAAAATTATAGTAATAATGCAACAAGACAATTTGACATAGCCCTCGGGAAACAGAACACAAAACGAGTACGCACACAAAATGATGTCATAACAGTCTCAGTCCCTCCGATCCGATGCTTGATGCCGTACCTCGAAAATATTAAGGTATGTGCCAAAAGGATTTGCCCCACAAAAAGGAAGAATGGAACCAAGTCTCACTGCATAATGTCCAGCCACTCTCTATTTATGGGAAATTATGTCATAATGATGTAAATCATTTTCCTTCATCCAAGAAAAGATGAGAAGCAGATAATGGTAGAGAGACGGGGATAGACGAATAGAATTGCACAAAATCTAATTTTGCTGGGATAAACATCAAAATTACCCGACTGTGACATGTCTTAACGCTAATCTGACATACCAATTTATAAAGAACTGTGCTTGAAGATTATTCCATATTAGTTTCATTTGTCGGGATTAATCGGAAAAGTGATAGATCAAACACTGTCACAACATACAGCTAAGATTTATACTTTCGCAAGCATTTTGGGACGGGTTTGACTTTTTCTTTATGTGCTAGCTTTATCACTTATGTGAAGTCTGATCTCGTTTAGAGAAAACCACAGCCCAAATAAAAAAGTGGATTGAATGAAAGCAGCAACGTTAGTAGATATATCAGAGAAAGTTTGAGGAAGATCGGAGACTCGATTCAAAAGTTTTAAATTCTTCAAGTTTCAGTGACGTCATCGCTGGATAAGGAGACCACTGCACCTCGTGACGTCATGTCGGACTTTAATAGGGGAAATAAAAGGAGAATTTCACAAAACTTCATTCTTTCATGAAGAGTAAACATTCCATTGAGTCATTTTGTCAAGGGTAATGTCATGGCCCCTGTTTTCTTAAACAGCTATTAAAAGTCAAGCGCTCTTTCAAAGTGAAAGTTTGAAGGGTTGAGAGGGGGCTTCAGGTTTCCAACATTTACGATGATGATTTTTTTAGATGATGCGAAATTTCTTATGAAAAACAAGAAAAACATATAATTCTAAAATGAATTCAAAGTTTATTTGGTGAAAATTGGTTTGAAATGGCTGAGATATCCAAAACAAAGCTGTCCTAATGAAAGGTGGGACCCACTTTTTATTAGGATCATTTTGTTTTACTTTGATATGTTATTGCAAAAAAAAAAAAATCTCTTTCATTATCATGTAATTTTGTCATATCATGATATTATTGGTGTCACCTGATCTTCATTTATATTAAGAATTTGGTTTCCTTTGAGAAATGAACAAGCAAAATATATGCCCGATATCGTGTTGCCGTTGGAAAATGAATCTTTAGATTGCGTAGGAAAATGGCGGCATCAAACCCTGAACATTAAAGACCTAAACAAAATGCATTCGTGCATCCATAGAAAAATGACAACTGTTTGAATAACTACCGGCAGTTGGAACTGTATCTCTTGAACCTCCTTGGTTAAAAGTTTTGTTTATTCAAAGTGGATAACGCGTGTATACGAGTACTTCTATTCTTACAAAAGCCTACTTTCACTAGTGGTAAATCTTTCTGATTGTATCTCAGAATCAACTTCTTTTCTTTCTTTTTTGGAGACAAGGGGACATTACTCGATTTACAGCTGAATCACCGAAGGTTATATCGGTCATGGATTCATTCTTTCTTTTTCTTTTACAAAACCTCGAAATTGTTTGTTATGGGTAACTATTGTGGTATGTGGGACCCACTTTAGATAATTATGGTATTCTTTATTGTGCTCACATAATGTTTGCAATCTCCTTGAGTGTACGTGGAGAGATCAATTACATTGTGTGTTCCATATGTGACCTTGCATCACAAAACAAACAAAAAGTCGCAAGACATGGATTTTTTATTCTAAAAGAGCAGACTCTAAGCTTTAAAATGGTGTATAACTCAAACCAAATGGACTCTCCTAACCTATCTAAATGTTGGAAAGAAAGCACTAACTCTGGAAAAGTGTGAAGTGAGAAAAGAGGCTCTGAAGTAAAGAGTCTATTCAAGCGCTTACTAGTAATCTTGTCCAAGCCAATCTAGATGTGCCATGAATGGGACAAAAAACAGGGTGTTAACCACTGGAGTGATAACAATGAAGGAATTATCAAATTAAGATGAAATTAGGCCTGCTTTATTAACACATTTTGTCCATGATTAATGACAACTTTCAAAGCAGTAGCATCATCCTTTCAAAAGTTATTAGAGTTGAAAGTTAAGAGTGTGTACAGGATTTTTAAGAAATGAAAAGTGGGCTCTATTAGAAATATCTAATCACACTGTTCTACAAAAAGTGTTTGAGAAAAACTGCTAAAAACACAGTTTCCTGTTTGTTTTATGACCCCAAACTTTAACATAATGTAGAAGAAGACTTGCTCTTTCAGAACATATGAAAAACTCAAGATTGGCTAGGTTGACCCATTTCACCTATTTGCAGTCCTCACACAAATTCACTGCATGCGACTTTGTGTTCGTTTTGTGATGCACGGTCACATAATTTATTATACTTGTTTGTTGTGTATGATTATGTTAGCTCGTAATCAACACCGAGGGGGTGGGCGGGGGGGGGGGGGGGATCTACAACCCCGACCGCCCTTGGCGCTTTTTGCTTTTTGATAAAAGAACAATGATATGATGTGAAAAGCAAAGTTTATGAGAATGGTGTCACAACTTTCTTGTTTCCTTTGAACCCATGCTCGGTGCCGCCACTCGAAAATAATTTATTTGAAGTACCTCATGTGGCCAAACTGGATCTGCCTGGATTCGTGTCTGATGGCATAATGACAAACCACATTCTTGGGAAGATATCTCATAATGGTGGAAATTACTTTTCGCCATCCCTACTTACTAAAGATGGGCAATAGTAGTATGATCATGTTTGCATGTTTAACTGCTTTCCGTAACTTTCTCTTCGGGAATGGCTCCGTATTATAATAGCGCAAGTCTCAATAAAATTTCACAAGGAAATTGTATTATAACAAAGTTGACATTTATAAAAATATAAATCATTTCCCCCCAAATAGTGATGCAAGTTACAATAGCATGCAATGATACTTGTAACATTCGAGGTAATGCCATCCCATGACAACTTCAAGATCAGTTGGTAGAAGAATATTCTTATGATATCAAGTATTGGATATTTTGCAAAAGGGTCTATTTTCCACTCCTTGCAGAACTCATCTCCTTCTCGTGAACTTGCAATGCTCTGCGAACATAGAATAGCTCCTCACCCATACATAAATGACGTCACAAAAATACGGAAAGTGCTCACGTGATACTTGGGAATCTGTGGCAGGCCTATAAAGCCAGAGCAATTCAAAAGGCACGAGACCGATCGGCATGCAGTCATTACCCTATAGCAGTCAAACGCACGAACGAAGTGGTTTCAACCAAGAAGGGCTCTCACAAGATCTGCTTCATACTGCACAGTAAGTTGTTAATGTTCCCTTGCATTGCAGATTTAGGTTTTGTTTGTTTGTTCGTTGTTTTGTTTTTGTTTTGTTTTGTTTTTGGTCTTTTTTTTGTAGATGGGTAAGGCATGACCGATTATGATTTACTTATCCCTTATCATGTCTTATCTTCGAAGAAATCTATTACTATATACTGTACTTCATTACAAACGGACAAAAATCGACCTCATAATCATGATAATTGAAAACAATTTTGAACGCCTGTGTGAGTGTGTGTTCGTGTGTACCTGCAAGTTTATCTACTATGTCCTTATAATCGTTTTAGGAATGATCACATTTTTTGGAGAACCATTCAAGTTTTGCATTTGTTTTTTGTTTCATGCATGCACAAGATATAGCGTTCACTTATATTGCATTTTACTCTTTCAATTTCAAAGTCGAACGTCACCACAAACGCTTTGTGAGAGTATTCGATCATCACCAGTGCCAAAAATCAGCGGTACATTCTTTTTTTTTTAATATAAACAGAAATCCCGATATGACGTTTGTACTTTTTGCGCCTTTCAATTGCTTTCTTTATTTTCAGGAATTTATTGAATGGTACAAAGGGAAGGAACGTGAGCATGGCTGAGCGCCAAAAAGTCTCAAATGATACGAGCGTCTCGGAAGACGTCACCCAGCCAGACGAGAGATCAGCATTAAAGAGGAATCAAAGCCCAGTGGACGGTCGCTGGGCTGTGGTCGTTGTGATAGCTGTTTTCATTGCAAGGACAGTTTTGACCACTCAGGTTGTTGCGATTTCTGTGTTCATCGGAGAGTGGGCGGGTCAACTTGGAATCCCAGCCGCTCAGCTGGCCTGGTCGTACTCCATTGTCACGTGTCTTCGCTACTGTGCTGGTGCGTATGAACGTGTTTCATTGGTATTTTAGTTTGTTTGATTTTCAATAAACGAGTTGAAATGATAAAGTTATTGATAAATATGTGACTTTTCTTGAGAAATCTGAATTTTCTCTCTTTTTACTCAGAGTTAGGATCTGTAAGTAGAAGTCATTTTGGCATATACCAGGGCATTTAACGTACAAACTGGTATCAGAATGAAAAAACCAACGCAACCGAAATATTGCAAATGAATCTAATTATTTGCAATCAGGTAGGAAAAAGAAAACTCATTTCTTGAAAAAAAATCTTAAAAATGGCATGCCCAACCACATAAGCTGATAAAGATTCAAATTGGCAGTGTTTCGTCCTTTGCTCCAAAGATCTCGCGACTAGCTTTAAAACTAATTTGTCGTCTGTACTACTAAGAAATGCTTTTCCAAAGTTTTACTGTGGGTGTTATCTATGTGGACAACGCAAGATTGACAGACGATAAAGACATTTTCATAACACACTGACTACAGATTGATAACAATAAATAAAAAATGGTTACACAAAATGTCTACCAGGCACCGATTGGACAAACGTTAACAACATCCCATGTGCAGAGCACAAAGGACTCTTCTCTGCTGAGATAACATTTTCGCGCCTATGGTTGTTAATATCACACTGACATACGTATATCTAGAGTAGTGTGGGCTGAAGGCTGGAGTGGCATGCATGGCCGGCGGAACCGGGGGGGGGGGGGGGCAGCCCCCCCCCCACCTTTTAGTACCATACAAAGGAATATATAAGGTGTGATCATTTTGCCCCCCCCCCCCAACTTTTTTTAACTTGTTTTTTTTACTTGGTCTTTTTTTTTGAGTGTCATGGAATGAGAAAGATGAGATGAAGCCCTTTTCATTCTTTTTTTTTTTTTTTTTGCTTGTCAGCTGAAGAAACCCGGAAGTAGCACACCAGGGCCCCGTTTCATAAAAGATGTTAGGATGTCAACTCTTGCTGGAATGACAACTTCCTATAGCAACAGCCAATCAGGAAGCTGCATTCATGTCGTTACCATGACAATTGACATTCCAGCAAGAGTTGCCATCATATCAACCTTTCATGAAACGGGGCCCAGAAGTTGCGGAGAAGGCCTTTTTTTTGCTTGTTAGCTCATGAAACCCGGAAGTGCCCCCTCCCCCACTTTTGAAAACGCTCCACTAGCCCTGACATGCCTTTATTGCTCTAAGAATAAGTGTGTGTGGTGATTATCAAAGACTTCGTAGCCGATCACCGATGACTGCAACCACAGCCAATGCGAATATCAAACTGTAAAAAGTTTAAAATGAATTTATGAACAAATGTGCAAAATCTTTGGTAAAAAGTGCTTTTCATCCAATTTAAAGATTTCATACAGGTTTATACATGTATATAATATATTGTATATAACATAGTATATACACTTTTATTTTCCCTCTCCTTTTATTTTAAAGTAAAGCCTTTGTTAAGAGTCTAGCAAGTTATGTGATAGACTCAATACCTCCTAGAGTATCGGAAGGGTTAAATCTCCACGGAGTCGTTTTAGTATTACTGTCTTTGTGTTTAGTCTTGTTTTGTATTTATGCCACCATGCTGGTCTAATTTCCTCGAGATAAACGTTTGCGAAGAGCTTGAACAGTTAGATTGCAAGGCCGGCAGTCATGCCGTTGACTTGCCCGTCTACATGTAACCTGACAAATGCAACACTTGTTCAGACTAATCGCCAGTTGTCTCAGGTTCTTTTTCAGTAAGGAATGCACTTTCCTTGTTGAAATAACATGGGCTTACAAATATTCTTTTAAAAAAATGCTTGATGAATATTCTTTCTTTTAAAATGAGGAATACTGCGGTTGGATTTCTTTTCTTTAATAAAAATCTTTGCAATCAATGTGCAATCAAAATCTGGAAACTGTCGACAGGTCCCCCAAAGGAGCAACATTTATGGTATTTACAGAAAGCAGAGAAATATCATGCATCTTCTCTTTTCTAGAAATGCTATGGCAAACAACAGCAGTAGGGGGTCCTACTAGTAACTAAAACAAAGCAATGGGAAGAATCATTTCAGGACGAGAAATGTGCGATATAAAATCAATATTACATGAACGAACACAGTGGTGTATACCCTCTCCCGGACAAGCCCCCATAAATGTGAGAATGAGGGCTGGCTGACTTGTCGTTTTCCACGGATTATTTCAAAGCTACCAAATGTTAATGCAGGGACACAAAATGAGTGTTGCGTAGCTTAACAGTGAGAAAGTTACCAGTCCTGCCAGTGGAATTATACTGTTTAAAATCTCTAGCTCGAAAGACAATGATTTTAATACATGTGTCAAAATGGACGGAGTGGACAAAGCCACTTGAGCAAATAGGCGAGATTTTGACTTCTCTATCTGCACATAGTTCGGAATAGCGTAGGTGTAACGTCTGGGTTTGTTTGCTCCAACTGAGAGTTTGGTGAATCTTCTTTGGCTTTGGATGAATATGTACACAATTTGGTGAAAAACAAACCACCCAACTCATTGTCAACAGGTCCGATAGCGGGCGCTGTTTACCGCACCCTGGGCTGCCGCCCTCTAGTGTTCATTGGAGGTGTCCTGGCCTTCGTTTCCCTTATCTGCTTGTCTTTTGCAACGAAGCTGTGGCACATCATTTCATGCAGCGTTGTATCAGGTGAGTGTTACGTCTTAAAGGAAAACTCCGTATGATTTTCAGACTTATGCGATTAAACAACATAAATTGGTTACATTGGGGGGCACAGAGTTTCGGAATTTATTGTGATTGAAATGAGGAACAAAAATGTTTTCAAAATGATAACAAATCACAAAGAACAATTACGGATGATGACATAGGAGCATCATCATAAGAATGCATGAATGGGGGCTCAAGGAAGCAGAACAAAACAAGCACACATCAAATTCTACACTGGTAAACTTGTTAAGCAAGCGGTATTGACATTGAATTACTATGGCTACTTTTCTGAAATATTTGTGTCTCCTATGCCATCATCATTGTTCGGTGTATTTTTTTTTATGATATCGTTTCCCTGCTCAAGGACTACAATTATTTCCACGAATCTAAACATGAAGCTGTCGATTTATGTACAACATGATGTGAAATTATATATGAAAGTCGCCTGGACTTCGGAACTTTTCAAAGCACTGTTCAAACGGGAATTTTGTTAGGACTATAATATGACTGATGTGACTTTGCAGCCAAGTGTTTAGTTTACCTTCAGGATAATGATACTAGTTATTGATATTCATGTTGAGAAAAAAAGAAGCTTGGAATAAACATTAAGTCCTTCTTTTTTTTTTACCAACAGTAAATATCTGATATGAGTGATCATGAACACTCAACGAAAGGATGATGGTGATAGCACATTTTTCTTACTTTCACGTCAGGTATATCATATGGGCTTGTTGACCAAGGATGTGTTATTGCCGTTGGAATCTATTTCGACCGCTGGCACGGTTGCGCCAACGGAGTTGCCTTTGGCGGCGCCAGCGTGGGAGTTATGGTAGGGCCACTCCTAACAACGGTGCTCATCAACGTCTTCGCTTGGCGGGGTGCAGTCCTTATCTTAGCGGGTATGGTAGCTCATTTCTGCGTAGCCGCAATGGTGATACGACCACTCTCTTTGTGGATGGACGAGAATTGCCAGAAAACTTCCGACACCAAGGTAGCAAGACGCTGCTCCGTAACAACAGTCAGCCGCGTGGTGTCTATCCAGGAAGATAAACGATTCGCTCCACAACCTCAAGTCCAGAAACATGACGACATGCAGCAATCAGCTTGTACCCAAGACCAGACTACCAGTAAGCCATACACTCCCGTTGCAACCTTTTGCAGATTCATCAAAGCCCTTTTCGACCTCACAGGACTGAATTTGCTTTTCAAGAGCCCTATAGTTGTGTTACTCTGTGTTACAGTATTTTTCTTTGGATGTGGCTACTTTCCAACCTATACATACGTCACCAGCTATGCCATTGCATCCGGTATTGGTGAACTGCAAGCAACTTACATCTTCACTATCAGTGGAGTGTGTACTTTGGTAGTGAGACTTTCTCATGGTTTCCTCCTGGATTATGACGTAGTTTCACCTCCGATGCTCTTTGGGATTACAGCTACGCTGGCATTCGCTGGGAATTTTATAATCGCCCTTTTCACGCCCTTTGCGGCGTTCGCCATCTTCGGTGTCATTTTTGGCTTCGGAGCGGGTACTGCGTTGGCCCTCGTTCCACCAGTGACGAAGTCTGTCACCTCCCGAGAAGAGCTACCGACGGTATTTGCATTACAGGCATTCTTCCAGGGAATCGGACAAGTTATATGCGTCTACGTGCAAGGTAAAAGTCTTATAGGAAATTTCAATATCCATGGGAAGGTCATTATATTCCTTAGCATATCTATATTTAAATGACTTCTTCAAATATTCAGTTCTAGGTTTGGGAAGTCGTAATTTTTGCCCAAAACAATATATCAAACAATATGGCAGAGTTTTTGATTTAAAAAAAAAAGATAGGACGACCTTAAGATTATGATGGCATTTCAAAGGTTCCTATGATATAACAAATCAGTTATTTCATGGCCGCATGTAAAGTTCTACAAAAATAATCATTCACCGTGTGTCATCCTGTATGCATGCGAACACGAAATTAGTGAGAAGATCTGACCTTGAAATCACATGACAGCAGTTTTATCATCATCCAGTAATTACAACTTTTATAAGAAAAGGGATGTTATGTAATGATCCACCAAACGTACGTAATTATCATTTTTTTTTTGGTGCAAAGCCACTGATATAAGAGACTCATTTTTTTTTCTATTTGAATGTAGGCCTGATTCGACGAAAAATTTCAGATATTGTATGTCCATATTATTCGATTTTGACGAAACATGTGACTTTTTTTTTTATGTTACTGTAATGAAACCTACAGACGATTATGGAGCTGATAATGTAGGCCTATAAAGGCCGTTGGAATTAGCATTTTCTATATAGGCCTATAGGAAAACGGAGAGAAATGAGAAGGATAATTACAATTTCTAATGTCAATGCAGAAATATTTCATGTATAAAGCCTGAGAATGGCATATAGTTAGTGAGCTACCAATCTGTATAAATCCTTCTTTACAGGTGTACTCTACGAATCCACTGGTTCCTACAGCGCCTGCTTCTACTTAACGGGAGCTTGCTTGTTTGCAGCTGGGGTGTGCTGTTTCGCTCTTCGGGCGCTTACCAATGTGTTTCAGCGAAGGAAGCCGAAACCAACACGGAAGTTTCCTTCGTCGGCAAATCACGATGATTTTCTCTGAAACAGCTGATTTTGCGTGTTGCAGGTAATAAAACTGACTTAAGAGGAGCTGATTGAAAATCCTTTTTTGACGAGGAAGTTCCTGAGGTGGTTTGATTTATCATTGGTACTGATAAAGGCCATACAGTATGCAGCAGGGCAATGGTTTCTGAAGGAGAAAACCCAAAGAAAATCAGTAGCGTTTATACCCGACAAAATACTTAACTCTTTCCATACTGAATTCTTAAATCCCCATTGACATATTTCAGAGGCCACCGTAATAAGGAACAGGTTAAGGGCAATCATGTTCGAATGAACTTTCTTGATTAGAAGAGGTGACCAGAATGATCCGACAATTAATGTGTGATTGGGGAATAATGATGATAATAATGTCTTATTTATCCAGGGTAGCCTCTTTGCACAGTGTTGTCACTGTTCTACCGGAGGGCCCTGCTATTATCATTACCCTAGCGTTGCCAGGTACCCATTTCTACAACTGGATCGAGAGGAACATGGTGAGTAAAAGCATCTTGTCCAAGGACGTATAAGCACTAGACCAGTTCGTAATTCCACTTTGCGCATGAGCAGAAAAAGGTCATTTGTACCAACAGGCATTTTGGTTTATTAATTCACTGAGATGAGCATCTGTGATGTGATGATTATTCATGTAATCCTTATCTAATTAGTGCTTGCCAGCACATCCACCTGATAGCAAGCCTGGCATTTGCAATATCAAAAGAAAAAGGTTCTTATTGCATTCCATACGAAACAATGAATTAGATGCCTGCTGCAGTAAAGTGTCAACTGACTGACTATCTGGTCACCTGGTCTAAGCAGAAGCTCATTCTTTGTTTGAACATGAATTCCACAAATTGTTATGTCGGGCAAGCTTACGCGTTATACCGCTTTGAAAACGAGTTAAGTGCCTAACCAACTGAGAAAAAAGAAAGGTCATTTGTACCAAGGTGTACATGAGCTAATTACGAACTGGCTTAATCGGGAGTCGTATCCACCAGTGCCGTATTAATATACGGCACTGGTATCCACTATGCCACAGCGCCCCCACAGACTGAATCTCTTTCATTATTTTGCAAAGAACGCGTCGTGCGTAATGTAGCTCTTCATGCATTAGCTTTTTCTAGAAAGTCCATGACGGATCTTGACAAGACTTTGGCAGGATAGAGATTATTGAAACTGTGATATAACTGCCTAATCTATACATCTTTTAGTTTTGCAGCGTTATTGTGACAGAGAGCATTGTTTTTTAACACAGTTAACTTTTCAAATTCGGCCACTCTTTAAGTATTTGGCCAGAATACAGATAGAATTATCATTTTTTTATCATTTACATTACATTCAGACATGTTGAGTCAACTTGAATAATTTATACAGTATATTAAAACCTTGCTGAAAACAGACAACTAGTCGAAATACAGTCAGAATATTATTTCCATTGTTTTTTTTTTGTCTGTGTTATCTTAGACGCTCATTATTTTGTTTCGAGTATTAGAAAAAAGAATTAAATGCTTGTCGAGTCATATTTTTGCTGGTGGAAACAAAATTTACAGCCTTAACGTCAGAAAATTAGGTAAAAGCAGGCAATGGGAAAGAAGAAAGGAGAGAATTATGATAATTCGAAGAAAGAAGGAAAAGAGATAGCAAGGCAAAAATAAAAGTGCGAAGAAGATTGAAGGAAAAGAAAAGTAAAAACCACAATATTTCTGTCAAGTACAAAAAACACAATGCCATAAGATAGCGTTAATGATGCAACATCTGTAATAATGGCACCGAAAACGGGATAGTTATATTTTTCTTTCTCCTTTTGCGACAGAATTGATTAGAAGCATTGATCTCAACCCCAGTACAGTACCCCAGATCAAGTGGGGGTGACAACTTATGTAGTGCCTGCGGTATATAGTAGTGCTGTTGCAGAATTCTTTTTATTCGTGGCGATACATTCTCAGGTCCGTGGCGTGCTCAGAGGATTAGCGCCATCTCTCGGTTTGTGGCGAACGAGAAATATGAACCAGTCAAAAGAGCCTCCAGTACTCATATTACCTTCTGTAACAGACAGCCATTTTAGAGTTTATCATGTATTATAGGACTCACACCTGTGAATATAATGGAATATCCCTGACCGCATCACAAAATCGTATCAAAGACACTAAAATAAATGAAGAAAAAATTATTCAAAAATCAGAAATGCAGTTTAGCAAAAAACTGAATAGCTGCAGATATTGAGTATGAATACCTCTACAAACTGCAGTCTGATTGGAAGATGAACGCTTTCCTCATGGAATTTGAAGGGACTTTTATATGATTGGAGGCAAGAAAAGAAAATAATATGTGATTTTTTTTTAGTAAAAAGAACTCGTAGTTTGGCTTTGCGAACCCTTGAACAGAGTCTGAGCTGAAGCCCCCCCCCCCCCCTTGGAAATTTGATGGATGAAAGGGTATATATCTCAGTTTTTCAGGTTAGTGAAGATTCATGAAACATCTCTTGAGCACTATAATGAATGTATCATAACCTTTTTGACGCCATCAAAGCGATCGAGTTCGGTCTCACGATTCTCATGATTGTAAAGCTTCATGTGCATCCTCGTCTATGTGGGGGCGCTGTGCTCCTTCACTCTCTTTGAACCACTCATCTAGAGAGATCTACGTGTGGACCCGATGCAGACCTCGGTGCATAAACGAGTACATTTTGTACTTAATATCCCGTTGAGGACGGCGGCTGATTTTGCTACAACATACATTTCCCATAGTAGCTTGCCTGAGTATATTCGCGACTCGTCCGGAACGGGTTAACATAAAAAATAGGAGCACACAGTTCAATGCAGGGGCCAAGGAAAGTAGTAGGCTTATTTGTGTGTGTAAATAGGGGTAGGGGTGGGGTGGGTGGATGCTGCGGATCGGGGTGGTCAAGGCTTATTGGTACCCTCGCTATGAGAAGACGGTACCCTCGGATATTGACTTTGTTGTAATTTTATTTTGTAAAATATTTTGTTCGAATCGCAACTATCTGAAATTTACAAAAGTGAAGTTAACACCTTTATGCGATCAAACTCTTAAGATAAAGATTAGTTGAAATATGGAATTACTTGGATATTGCATTGCTATAAGTGAGAGTCTTTGGTTCATAAAACAAACATCCAGTGTATGTGCTAAGTAATGAGAACCAATGAAAAGTCTTCCTGCTCGTTTTTCACAATGACAATGTAAAATTTATTTTTTCTGATACTGCAGTTTCCCCATTCAATATCACAGTTTGTGATATGAGGTAGTACGGGTGCATTAGAAAATATTTGCAGTGCGTTTATAAATGACATATTCTCTCAATTTCCGTAGGATATTGCTGATAATGTTTGATGTTGTTTGATGTGAATAATGATATTCTGTATTGGTTGAGGGTTAACATTTATATTAAAAAAAAAATAATTTGTTTTATCAAAATTTGGTGAGAGTCTGTTACGTGTGAAACATATTGGAACTTTAATTAGATCATAGTTAAGTACTGTGGTCATGCATGCAGTGTATACAGTGTGTAAGTTTCATGATCATGATCAAAAAAATGCTCGTATCATCTACAAACAGACTACAATTAAGCAACAGAGATGAATTATATAGCATACTATAGACACTGATAGATATTTACACAAATGTACAATGAATAAAGATCCAAAATTGGTCTTGCGGGACATATATAATAGCAGAGAATGTCTTATTAAGTTAATTCAGTTGACTGATTGAATACATGTAACCTTCTCTTTTGTAGATAGTCTTAAAACCAGTGTACCGATTGGTCTCAGCTATTGTATTCTGTTTTTGTAGCATATAGAATATCATGATCTATATCATCAAATGATCACTCTGATCCAAAGAATGCCAATGGAACTTTCCTGTTTTGAGAGATTCAACAATTGTATCATAATCATTGAATGATAGCAAAATCTTATGAATCAGTCTGATTTGAAACTATACATGCTTTCAGTTCCCTGTAAAGGGGAAGTCCAGTCAAAATATAAGTTAATCTGATAAGAAAGAATAAGATATTACGAGTTCAACGGTATAATTTTGATCGAAATCGGACGAAAAATAAGGAAGTTACGACATTTTGAAGTTTCGTTGATTTTTCGGCAAACAGTTCTTGAACGGTCAATGTAGATATGCAAATGGTAAAGTAAGCATTTCATCCCCTCACAACTTGCCATATAGTTTATACATAAAATTTTGAAATGTCATGTTTTTCATTTAAACACAATATGAACGAGGCTCATATCCTCGTATATCTAACTGATCACTATTCTGAAGTTATTCAACCAGGAATAACATTATATTTCAGACTTCAGTGGCAGAAACATTGAGTTTTCGACATTTTTTTTTTGTACACGATCAATGGAAAATTGTGAGGTTATGACATGGATAGGTTAGCTCACTCATTTGCATACTCATATACTGTGCAAGAACTGTTTTGCAGAAATTAGCAAAACTTCAAAGTGTCACAACTTCTTGATCATTTTTTTCATCCGATTTTAGTCAAATTTTACCGTTGAACTCGTAAGATTTTACTCTTCTTTTTGTCAGACTTACTATATAATGTGGACTGGATTTCCCCTTTAATTAGCTCTGATTTTCGTCGTACAGTCAACCATTGTGCTGTACTTAAAAAATTGTAATGTTCTCATGATATTATGTTACATTTTGTTGTAGAAAAAGATAATTGAATTATAAAAGATTATTAACTCGAGTGTCCTTTTACAAAGCTGTTCTAATTTAAAGGTTAGGGATTGGTTATGTATTATACCGATTAAAGGAACCTTCTCTCCCCCTCCCCCTCTCTGTTTCCCACTACTCATTTTCTTTGCTCCTCGTGTCTGTATTTTACAATGATTTTGTTTTTCAATCTGTGCCTGTTTTTGTGTGTGCATGTGCCTGTACCTTACACTGCGCTTGTCTCATAATCGTCTCTATGCTAATGTAGAGTCTATGCTATATAAAAAAATCTTCATAGTCAACAATTTGTGTATGCTGATTACTGATCTGAATCAATGTATCATTCAACAAGAGTTGATAAAAGTATCAACATCCACTGAAAAAAAAAATCACGTACATATGCAGATTTATGATAATATATGATGTACGTACATAATTATATATTCATATGTTTAGATATGATATAGAGTATGTATATATATATATATATATATATATATATATATAAGCCTATATAGTTATATGCACAAAACATATTATGTTATGCATACACACAGCCCCTCCCTCTCACGCACACACATGTCATATACACGCATACATATACAGTATATACATTATATGGATAAGATATGGATGTATATAAGAAGGTAGGATTACATGTATTTTGTTCAATAATATTATGGATACTGTTCTAGTTATATGAGCCACTTTATCTAACAGTTCACTGAGGAAATTCATACCTATGATTTCGTAACTTTATTCTGTGTCTCTCTTTATTTCTTTATTTTTATTTCATTATTCTTTGCAAAATCAAATCAAATCAAATCAAGTCAAGATCAATGGAGAATGGTATTACATTACTCCTACCAAAGACATAAAAAAGATTTATTTTGTTATATCTTATGTGTATATATAATTTTTGAAACAAAGCTTTTCCAAACAAAGGGGTAAAATCAGAATGTGGTCTTCGATTTCGTATGATTCTCACTGCACGCTTCTCAAGAATTAAAGTTTAAAATTTGATACATATTTATAGATGTCCCATATAATATTGCAGTAAGTCATGACAAGACCCAAACAAGAATATCTGAGGTTAATTGCTTGTGTTAAAGGGATGGTATAGTATTGGTTGAGGTGGGCGAGGATTGGGCTTTTAACTTTTTATGAGATACATGTGCCAAGAGACTACTTATGAAATAATACAGAGCATAAAATAATTAAAATTTATGTGATGAAAATCGGCTTTGGAATGGCTGAGACATCAAAAAAAAAAAAAAAAGGAAAACAAAGCCATCGTAATAAAATGTGGGTCCCACCTTTTATTCGGATCGCTATGTTTTGGGTATCTCGGCCGTTTTAGAACCACTTTACATCAAATAAACTTTGAATTCCTCTTAGAATTACAGGCTCTTTCATATTTCATAAGAGGTTTAATGTAACTATCTCACCAAAAACTTATATACGATCCCTAAAGCCTATATGTACAACATTTTTAGCGCCTCGCTTATTTTCACAAATATAGGCTATTGCAATAAAACGAACATGTCATTCAAGTTTAAGTGAAAACTGGGGAAAGTAGTTTCGCAAAACGAATATAGATCCTGAGGGAAAAAAAAAAACAAGGAGCTTCAAACCTTAAGCTCCTTGGGTAAAAATATCACACCCCGACAAACCTGCGACAGCTTGTTGCAAATGAATTTATTCCCAAGTAACAACGGAAGGGAGATTTACACACATAACAATATTATATGTTTCTTTTCGTTTACATGACACCTGCCCTAAGATCGGACCCGAATAAAATTGGTCATCTTTGCTTATACCCTGTGTAAGGAAATTTTCTGGCCTTTTGTTCCGGTGAACGTTGGCTTGTGCTCTTTTTTTTATACCAGCCACTTGCTTGAAAGAGCGTTGACTACATGCTCGAACGATATACACACACACACGAAGATACGTACCTACGGAGACAGTTCCCCGATGGCGTACACGTTATCCGTCTACTCCACACGCAAACACACACACACTACAATCGCACCAGAGGATTGTTTTTTCGCTACTTCACCGTATCGCATATAGCATTGTACTCCATCGAAGAGGAGAATACCTTTTGCTATACCAACGCCAGAGCTTTCTGATAAGATTGAAGACTATCTACCTCCAAGGTAAGACCCGTAGAATTGAAGTATCTTTCACAGTGTGTACGACATACATGATTGTATTTATCTCATGACATGCATTGTTTCGTCACAACAACAGGCAGGTATATAGTGCCAAAGAAAAGGTTCCCTCTGACCGGAGGTATACCAATAGTCTAGATGGAAACTGTGTGGTAGTGTAGCAAGAAGAGCTGAGAGAGAGCTGTGCGTTGTGCTTGACGTACTCTAGCTCTGGCTGCTGTTCGTAAATAATTACTGCAGATTTTTTCACAGCATCGCGACGGGCAAATATTATGTATAAACCATGCGAAAAAATCGATGTTGTCCTGGCGGCATCATTTCATGCCGTACATTTACACTAATTGCAAATATATGGTTTATCTAGGATGACCCGCTGCGCTGTGGTTACAATGTAGGACTTTAAAATGGACTATAGTTGGATACAAATTTACAGCACAGGGACTATAGCTGGGAAGGCAAAGGAAACGTCTGCTCGCAGGCATTCGTATGCCTTACTTCCTGTATTAAGATTACAGGAGGTACGATGTACGAGCTCTTATGTTCGTGTTTTGTCACACTACAATAGATTATATTCTGATAAGGTAAGATTATATCTCGAGCTTTTGACACATTGTTGCAGGTACCAGCTATAATTCCGTCTCGGCCCGGGGTTTAAATGCTTTTACATCCCTAGACATAACAGCACCATTCACCAATCCCATGCATTGCTTGATGTTCAAAACGTACGTTCCAGATACCCTTACCAGATGATAAAAGCATAAAAGTATAACGAATGGTAGACAGAAAAAAAATCCGTCTGTCCGGAGAATTTTTTTTTTCTTAAATCATTTCTTGACATTTAGTGCTCTCCTTAGAGGGAATTCCGTGAAGCCTGAACCCAGAAGTAGTATCCGCTGAACACATCCCCGACGACAAGATACCGACCGATCTTTCGGTCAAAACAGATGGGCACTTGATTATCAAAGTTTGAAGCTTACGTTCAAATTCTCTAATCCGAATTGCCATGATGCGAGTGAGAAATTAATTTTGCAATGTTGTCAACCATACGAGGGCAAACAAGAGGTTAAGTTCCTTTGGTCTTATCGTCCTTTGGTCAGTATGTTGAAAACAGAGGGAGAGGGATATATATATATAAAGTTTAAACACACAAACATGATTATAGTCGGTGAGTGTAGAGTACGACATTTTACACTTAAATAGTTTCAAGAAGTCTTTATACTATGTAATTACAGCGTTTGTAATGGCTGTTCTCACAAGTGGATTAAATTTGTTTATCAGGGTTATCAGGTATAGTTAAGACAGAGTAGTCCCATTTAGAGCCGTAAACGTCTGCATGGAAAGGAAACCCTGCGTCAAACATGGGGTGGATGAGATGGGTGATATCATTTTATGTTATAAACTGAGAAGAAATAATATCACCCATTGATCACCACTTTATCTAAGAATGAATGCTCACGTTCACATGTACTAATGTTCACTGTCATGTAGGCCTACTATTTCACAATGTCATTTCAAAAGCTGGATCATATTGATTACTCATCAGTTAGAACGTTTATGTAATTTTAATTACAAAGTATTTGGGGGTATGGGTACCGGTCGAATCGGGATTATCATGTTCATTGAAATGATTGTTTTTCGTTTCAAAGAACCAATTGTTCGCTCGTTTTTTGTTTTTTCATTCATTACTCAACAAAGCTACAGGGTACGCAGCGTTGAGTTATTTCTTACGATGAAAATAAATGTGAATACAATCTCTTTTTTGTGTGTGTTTCGTTTCCTCTTTTTTTTTGTAAATCTGCTGTCGTGGAAATAAAGGGAATGCTTTATTGGAGCGCGCAGTATAGAACAGCAGGTAAACGCACGAAAGATTTTATTGATAATCATATGGGTGAATTACATTTTGCTTTACCTCAACGCTCCAATTTTGGAGTCCTAACAGGTTGCTGTGATGTGCATTTTCTTCTGTCATCCTTTGTTATTGTAACCCATGATCGTTCTGCCGTAGGGAAAGCTACGACTCATTAATCCGTTTCAACGTATAGAAGTAGTATGATGTACGTTCGATTGTTGGTTGTTCAACTAATCCATTATGCGCACTTTCACTCTATAATTTCTAGTTGGCTCGAATGTAGGGAAGAGGGTAGAATCATTCGTAAACAAAACGGTGGGAATCACCTCTGAATTGGATGTAATATAGGAGTGCCAAGTGCCGTTAATGTGCTTTCAAAACGGAGAAGCAGTCGCTACCACGTATTACTGTATGCAGATGAGATGACGTGTAGTGTCGTCATCTAGCGAGTCTTCCACTGTTCATTCAATTATCGTGAAAAAAAAACCCACACAACAATCAAAAAGTAATTCATTTAAACAGCAGTATAGTTTTCATTGTGCCATAATAACCAAATAATTAAAATTGGGCGGGGGAGTTATGTCCTATAGGAAATGGATTACAACATGGTTTTGATATTACTTTTGTTCACAAACGAATGGACTAGTTGCGAATAGGTTGCAATCACAACTATTTGGTGAAAACATTGTCAATGACTTTCTTGATTCATGTCCGAATTTGTTAGAATTTATGCCGTTCAGTTTGTCTGATTTTAGGCTAACTCTTTATGATGTAATTCAACTTGAACATGGGGGTGAATCCCCCCGCCCCATCCTACTCTTTTGACGTTATTAAAGTCATGTTTGACTTCCCCTTTCGTTCTTTCAAAAGTGACCCCAAAGCACACTATATCTCTCTCTTTGCAGTCGCACTAGTCAGCACTTGGTAGTAAATAAGTGTTATAGTGAAATAAATGATAACTCTACTCCCAGTTTGGATTTCTCTGAATAATATCATATGCTTCTAACCATTCTTTCCGGTTTTCCTTTCGATGCTTTTACCAAGTGTTGATATCGCGAAAAATATTCGAGAACGTCGACATCATGTGGTGAAAAAGTTCGAGTTGCTAATCATGCATTCTTTTCGTCTTTGTGTTGTGTGTGTGTGTTGTTGTTGTTTTTTTTTCTTTTTACATATAATCAACGACTGTTTTGGAGTCGTGTTGTAATCGCGTTTCCTTCCTCGTCTTTCAAGGATTGGGCTTCTTTGGTATTTTTATTTCTGATCATTTCCTGTAAATGTTACTTATTTCACTGCAATAACCGAGTGCTCTTAACATTCAATCTCCTAGAGTATAATATACTGGACGTGTGAACCCTCATGCAGATAAATGCAGTTATACAAAATCAAACTGAGAAGCTACTGTAAAGAAGAGTGTGTTGTCGTATGAAGTAATCAAATCTCATGTCTCCCAATCTGCATTTTTTTGTATTAGTGATCTGTTTACAGTCGATGGCGATTGGTCTCGGACCTTTACACACAGGTTCCCAGTGGAGAATGGCACCAGGCAGGCCTTCTGTTCAAATGCGTTCACACTGGGTCGTTATTCTACCTCCATAGTGCAGTGGAAAACTGTTGAATCTCCTGTATTCCCACGAAAAATAGAATTGGTATCCCCAGCTCTGCTGTTACGTATGCAATTATATCGGTTATTCCTTCTCGTTCTGTCTTTGTGCGCAGGATGTGGATTACAAATCGAACTTTGGACCGTGGTGTAGAGCGATATTGATACTCTGTGATATTCAGACTACAAGAGAGTTGTGATAAGATGCTGCAGGGTACATAAAAAAGGGGAAGAACAGAACCCACGGTGGCTTTTGCAACAGAGATTCTATTATGCACAACAACGTCCATTGTGAAGGGATTTTAGCACGTTTACCGACGCTGCTCTTAGCTGTGAGGTTTGCTTGTGCCCCTAATAATGTGCATGGCCAGTAAAGCGTTATTCGTATGCTTCACAATCTCGACACAATGTCATATAATTCATAACAAGATATACGGCAAGGAACATGGTGCCCTTATTTGACATAACTGTAGGTCTACGCTGGGACCATACTTATTTCGCGATGCGATATCCTTAATTCCCAGTCCTTTTATCATAGTAGTAGTAGTAGTTGTTGTTGTTGTTGTTGATCCTAATGTCTTACTAGTATTATCTTTAGACCAGGAGGCAGTTCAGTCTAGATGGTGCCCTAATTTTCCTGATCGTTATCACTCCATGATTAATAACAACGTGAAGGTGTCGAAAGGTTAAGCACACTATAATGCACTATGAACGCAGGCTGATCTTCGCCCTTCGACACTCCCGTGCTCGCCCATCCGTACTTCGCCCCCTTTTCTTCGCCGTCCGTCCATGGAATCCCTTGATATTGAGGGACACAGTTCTATTGTTTACGCCTAGACGTTCTCGTTGCCCATTGTTTGCCTCTGAAAGAGATTACGTATGATATAAAAAAGGGTGATCTTCTCATCACCTTTCTCGCTGTAAGAGTCGTTTACTCGCCCAATGTTGATCACGTGTATAAGCTCATTGGATCAGCTGTTGACAGTGTCTTGCGTACGCTGCTGAAAGCTTCGCGTCATCTACCAACGAAACCTTGGATATTATTCGTATTCTTTGCGCGACCTTGTTGTTTTACTTTGAACGGATTATTGAGTGTCACCAAAGGGGGAAATAAAAACCTCGCCTGGAGTTAACTACTTGGTAATGTTGATTGTGCTACGTTATTACCGATTTCTTTAACAAAATAATGCTCGATGAAGACAGACAACGTGCATTATGTGAAATGTCAAATTACGTTGTGTTATCATGCATTGCAGATAAACAGGTGCAGAAGTCGCTGTAGCATGACTTTTTACGTCTATAGGGAAGTACACTGTGATAATTTGCATAGCAATTTTATTTTCAGTACGAATTCGGAGATCAAAATGCAGGTTTGCCAAGAGTATATGAATACAATGGCCCTTGTTGACAGAGCATGCCAGGTCAGGCTACATTGTTTGTAGCTGTATCAGCCGCAGCCGCACGGGTTTGGCACAGTAGTGGGTTGCTGGATCAAAGTCCATTGCTTTCAATACTGAAGATTCTCTGGCTTTCCAGGTGTGTAAAGACGTCGTCCAGAAGTTCAAGTTTGTGATAGGTCTTACTCTCTATTATCAATGTATATGTAGTTTGTACATGTAGGCCTACAGCCCGCCCAGGGCCTTGTATAGCACTTCCTTGGAAGATTTGCGATTTGTCTCCTGTTATACATGTATGCACCAATAATTCGTCGGCAAACGAGACATTCCAAACCTTTACTCATACTTTTGATATTTCGAACATATCATTTTGAATTCAATTCGTAAACAAGGACAATTTCAAAACAAACTGACAAGAAGTGACTTATCGGAATGTTGACGAGTTTCACTTGTCTATACTCAGCCAAATGCAATCATTAAGTTACCTCAAAAGCCAAGAAGAAATAGATATGTTAGGCCTACCTGCATTATTTTGTTGTACCCTCTGAAATATCACAACCAAAAGTTCCATCTATCAAGAGCATTGCCACAATGCAAAAGCTTTCATGGAGTGCTAGCTTTGATAAGAAATACATGTAGATTCCTGAACTTCTCAACATGCAAATCCATCAAATAAACATACATTTTTTTAACGCACAGTGTGTGTGACATACACTGTATACACACAAATTACATGTACGCACATCTTAAAAGAAACCCCTACATCACCTGTAACCACATCCTGTGTAAACGCTCTAACGTCTACTCAGATTATTGTTGGGTTGTTTGTTGAGCTACTGTAATATGTGTGAACAATTTTGATATAATCGAATGATATAACGTGGGTTCACTGCGAACACCATGAAACAGCATGCATGGCATCTAGGATGCACGGGATTCCACAATTCAATCATGTGTTCAGTGAGTAAAAAAGGGGTGACAATCTCTAGCATTTCATGTACTGTATGTTACTTCCTCGTCATATTCTTTGTTTATTATTATTATTTTTTTTTTTGGGGGGGGGGTAGTTGTTTGTTTGCCCACGTCTAACTAATTCTAAAAAGTAAACAGTCCGTTGCATCAGTCAACAGCGTTAGAGTTTCATATCATTACGGGTGAAGTGCCCTGTGTATGAAATTTTACGGGTCACGTACGCAGCATATTGCCGTTACGACAAAAAGTAGACTGGAAACCTTTGTTGCTCTTTCCACCGTGGTGTTGCAGTACGATTGTGGCCTTTTGTGGCGACCGGAGCATTCAGCTGAGAAATGATCACCATTCTTTCTCGGGCTCCGAAACCTAGACATTACCTGAGCACTCACCAATGACCACTATACAAATAGAATTTCATACTCGACAACCCCAGCAGAGTTATTTTTCTGGTTTCTTCTTTGCCCCGAGAAGAGCATTCCTAATGCTGACACCAGACACAAACAGTCACTTTTTTGACGCGTTGCACAACATGAGGAATGACATGGATGAAACATGGATAAATTAACAACCTTAAAGTCCAAATTATTGTGTTATTTGACGGTTTTAGATGAAAATATAGATTAAAAGGTAAGTACTATCTTCTTTTTCTTTTTCTTTTTTCCTGAGAGCGTTAATGTTAAGTCGTCGTCTCTGATCACGACACACTTTAGTGCGCTGATTACAGAGAATGCAGAGGTATCTCAGTCGGTTGCTGTCCTTTCAAGTAAAATACATAAGTATTACGTCATCGTTTCCATGGTTATTCATGATTGCGTTCATGCCTTCAATTTCAGATGACGCCATCACGTTCCAGAGAGAGAGAACCAATACCGACGGCTTGACAGCCCCATCCCCACAGGGTCGACTTCTCGTGATATGTCCTACTTTAAACTCGACTTTACAGTCATGGAATCCGACCCCGATCTCAGTTCAACGAACGAACTCAGTGATGAGGACGAAGTGGACACCCTTCTCGACAGATTGCCCCCTCAGCCCGTCGACCGGACCCACCAGGCTCGGAAGGGTAGTCGTGTCATCAAACCGAAGGAGCGGAAACACATCCTCCTCCTACTCGTCACGGCCTTGGTCTTCTCCACACAGTTTGCCTGCCGAGGCTATTTGAATGGCGTTCTGTCCACGATCCAGCACAGTCTGGACATATCGCAAGTGGAGGCTTGGCTAATCGACATCGCTTTCGACTTCGGTGTCGTTCTCGGCGTCACCTTGCTGCTCGTGTGTCGGAGGTGTGTCAACCGACCTCGATGCGTCGCTGGAGGCTCGTTCCTCGTCGGAGTCGGCCTCTTCGCTTCCTCCATTCCATACTTCTCTCTCCATCCGCCATCAGCCTGGCTGTCGTCGCCCGTGGCGTCCAACTCACCGCAGTACGAGATCTGCGTTCAGGGGAGGGTCCCCGACGACGGCGGCGAGGATGGATCAGAAGACGAGCTGGAGAAGTACATAAATAGTCTCAGCGGCAAGGAAGTGGCCGTGATTTGTGGCATGTTTGTAGCGGGGCTTGGTGCAGCGCCCCAGTGGGTCTGCGGCCTTACCTATCTTTGGGATCGCACACAAAAACACCCGATTGTCATCGTTGGTAAGTGAAGGGTTAAATATTTTCCTTCCAATCTTATTTCCCTTGATGGTGTGAACCACACTCACCATGTTTATTTTGATGCCTAATCTTCACTCATTTGTTCTTCCTATCTTCCTTCACCTTTGTGTTTTTTTAAAAAAGGGAAAAATGTCTAAGCCGCTTTGAATGTCAACGACATGATACATGTACATGACAATAATGTCATTATGTCATCAATATTCGGGCGATAAATATTGTTTTATTTATTCGTTCACCATCGGAAGATTTCATCAAGTTTAGAAATATATTCAAAGTTCTTTACTTGTAGATCAGAATTTGATAGTACATTTCGTTAAAGAGTATCACCTCTCGTTTGGGCATAGCTGCATTGTGTGTTTTTCTTAAATAAATTTGTAGTCCTTTTGGAAAAGAGCCGAGTGCAGTTAACAGTCAGTGAACACCGGTTACGTATATTTTGATTGACGACGCAATTGTTTGATTATAGTAAGAAGCTTTATGCGTTATTCTTGATTCTTTTGTAAGCCTTCTATTTGTCGGCGTCCGTCCTCGGTCAGTGGACGGGGGAAATCCTTTCCTTCATCATCGAAAGCAAGACAGAGCCACATAATTCTTACGGTGCTGTGTCCAGATGGTGGCTGGGATTTCTCCTCATAGGTGAGTCTGCGAAAAGTTCGCGGTCACGGTGACGGTTAATTGGTGTATTGCATCAAAGTTGTATCTTGTCTTCCTCCAAAACAGGATGTATATTTATATGATATGATAGTTGGAAATTGTCAATCTGTCTCGTGATAACTATAATTGTGACAACTTTTCGAATTTATCAATGACAGCTTCTTGCTGCTTAAATTAGGTCAACACTTTTGCTGTTTATGACTACGAAAATCATCTTCCGGTCTTGTAATATTATGGTCAGTACAGCAAACATCTTTCATAAGAGCCACTCATGCTACGTTTACACCATGTTCCCGGCGGTCACGGCAGCAGCAACGTTTGCCGCCGGCAACATGGTGTAAACGTAGCATTACAAGGCACTTCGTAATTATGTTTGTTCCATATGAAACACAGAAAAAAAATTTCACCTGAAGAGTGATGGATCACAAAAGAAGTTAACCTCACTCTAGTTGATATGATATTATCTTCAGTGATTAAAGCCGCTAAATAAAGAAGAATTATACGAAATTACGGAGGATTATTAATCATAACTTCAAGATTATTCCTTGTTATGTGACGAGTGATGTATCACTGGAAAGATTTAATTTTGCTCCCTTTGATGATTGACTTACTTAAAAATGTGATGGCGCATAACCCGTCTTCGATAAAACTACTCACTTGCAGTTAGTCATTGTCCAATTCCATTTATTAGAAGACAATATGTCATATCACCAAATATAGCCAGTATTACGGTCTCATAATCTTAATTAATTCATGATGTCCAAACTTTTGCCTACAAATATTATCACCAATTCTTCGCAATATCAGTAGTTTTGACGGTAACATCAGCATTTCTTGTATTCTGCTCAGCAAGGATAAACGTCAGGTGTGAGTTTCTTTAATTTGCCTCCCTCTACGAATTGAATTTGTTAAGATAGCATGGCTCCGACATGTTTGTTAATTTACAGATCAGCAGTTGCAATCTTAAATTTTATTTGTCGATCGAGACAAATTGAAGAAACTCACACCTGAACCATCACCCCTCTGAATGATATCTTGCTTTCAAGAATAAACGTCGTCATCAAACAGCTTCTTTTTTTTCTCTCTCTCTCTCTCTTTCTCTCTCTCTCTCATTAAATGAATAGGACTGATCGAGTTCGTCACGGCATTGCTGCTCGTCATGTACAACGACGTTCCGGAGGGCGGCAAACCCGTCGAGCAAAACGCCCAGCGTGACCGTCTGGCTAGCGAATCTTCCACGCTCGGAAACAACGAGCAGACGTCCGCCATTGGCTCACCGCTGGGGGCGCCAGATCAAAACGACAGTTTCTACTACATGCGTCTGGACGACGTTGGGAATATGCCGACAACTCGACAAGGTAAAGAAAAGCAATGTAAAAGTTTCGGTTCCATGACATTTCTGCAACAATTTCTTCCATGAAAATCTGCACGCTAAGCCCAACATAAATTCCACACGCAGACATATCACTATTAAACTGTAATCCTAATCACCACATAAAGCAACACCGAAATCACTATCACAACTCTATAACCCTGACCCTAAGTTCTTGGAGAAAATAAGACCGGAGCAGCTATTGTCGCAGGCCTGGAGCTAATGTCATGTCGCCGGTGTTCTTCCCATGTGTGTAATTAATGTTAGTAGCTGCCCTGATTGCTCACTACACCGAAAACATACTCTGTTTCAGTTGGACTGCAGTAATGTGAACGGCCTTAGAGAGGACATCTCTCTTTTCTTTTGTCTGTCTTTGTTCGTCTATTTCTTCTGTTTTTCTTTCTATCTATCTGTCCACTAGATATCGCTTTCGCCCTCTCTTTCGCTTGAAAGGACACGCGGCTGCAACAAGGTGAATATACACCACGATGCGCGGCGACAAGTATTCGCATACTCATGGTTTCTTTTTAAAGAAAAAAAAAAAGCGGCGCAGGCCCTCGTTGGATGCGATCCTTGTTCTCATATTCATCATTTCATAAGGGGACTGATATATCGTACTGAAAATTGAGTTGAGCTGCCGTCTAGAATCTGGGGCATTCTTTGTGAGTTTCTCTAAGGAAGTTAGCGGAGCATTGACTCAATATGCTCAAGCGACACAAATACATCGCGTTGTTTATTCATGACTGAGCAAACTATTTTAAGATAGATAATATTAATATTGCAATGTCCATTGTAATATATCAATCCTGAAGAGATTGTAATTATTTAGTTACATATCTTCTAGCGTATGGCACAATGTTCCTGATTGATACCGTTTGCTGACTATTCTTATATAGTCACCTGGGGCGAACCACGGGGGGTCGGCATCACTCGCCCGTTTTCTTGTATGGGTGGGTAGGGGGACCAATTCAGCGGGTTGGCACCCTGCTCTATATATGAAAATATTGTACTACAATATTCCGTCTCATGAAATTATTTTTCACGACTTTGCCAAGCATACTATTCATCCATCTAAACGGAAATAAACGTAAACACGTAATTACTTATACTTTAAATTACTGATCTTTTTACGTTGTCCTCATGCAAGTAATGTTTGTATCTGAGTGCAATCACAAGTCATAATTGAACATGCCTTTCAAATGTTTGTAAAACCCATGTTATTATTATTGCATTTTTTTGTCTTCTTATGCAGTTCAACTCACTGAAACGTGTTGTACCGTGTACAGACAGAGTAATCTAGTTTTGCTCTGTCTGGCGGTCAGCTTTGAGGCGGCCATTCTCGTCGGTGTCTTAATCTTCCAGCCCAGATTCTACGGCATCATGTCCGGAGTCGGCATTTTCCATGCCAATTTTTACTTCTGTAAGTTACGCCGGCGTCTATGGTAGAATTCATTCCTTTTTTTTTATTAGGCTATGAGGATATTAATGTATTTATTCAAAGGGTTGGAGACCTGCTTTATCTGAGAATTTGGCCGTTTTGAATAAAGAGCTTGTATGTATAACATCCGAAATATCTGTCTGAGAATGTATTTACCCCGCCCTCTCCATGACTATTTTGACGCAAGAGAATACAGAAAAAACCTTAGAAACGGTGGAAGTTCCGGTTTATTTTTTAATTCGGGTGACAATAGTTGAACACTTTTACAGTATGACATTACAAAACAAACAAACAAACAAACATGCGTTCACCATTGCATCTGTCGTCCACAATTAATTATCATACATTGTATATGGTAATGATTGTCAACGATGACCTGTCTGTAAGGTACACACTACGAAAAATAGGATCAACTTTAGTAAAATTACATTAATTTGTGTTCAGTGATTACAATAAGGTATTTCTGTAAATCAATCATTCCCCATTCTGACTCACGAATTTGTCATGTAAGTGCAGTTAATGCCATTTTATTATTTATTTTTTTCGGGATACTAGGTGGTCACCCAAGATGCAAATTACAATGTTTTGAAGAAAGAATGAGATATTTAGTGACGATTTTGCCGAGTGACCAAGTAAAAATAAATCTATCTCATCTCAATCTATTTCTATCTCAGGGACAAAAATAATGAGATAAGTAGGTAGACATACGCTATTTATATAGATGGATATTTATATAAGGGTGGCGGGAGAGAAAATCTGACAATTACGAGAAACCTTGCGAATTCGTAACATTTGTTTTGTTTTTGTTTTTTAATCTGTGATCGAACGTTTCCTGCTGTTTGTAGAAATGTGCGAGTTCCCAATATGAAATTAATGCTCTTACTTTAAATATGCAAGTACACACTTGTTTCTCTCCCATCAATAGCTTCGGCGGTCTTCATTGGTCTGCTGGTCGGTATCGTGATCGGTCTTGCGATACTGCTCCTCATGAAACCATCTGTCACTCACATGTGGCGGATGACATGGATCGTGTGTATTGTTACCATGGGGATAATGTGGGTGCTGTTCCTCTACTCGTGCGATGAGGCGCCAGTGAATGCCTACACCGAAAGCCCGGGAACACAGACAGGGTGAGAACACGCCCTAATACGGCATGCAGATGCAGTTGAACGCAGTCGTCTGCCATGGTATTCCAGATTTAGCCTAAATACACTTTGGATTTCCGTAGACTAGCCAGATATTATTTCACATACTACGCCTATCCGTAGCGCTTCTTTCACAACTTCTGTCACAACTTGAGAAGTGAGGAAGTTTGTCAAGTTAAGTGGTAAAAGAGTGCCACCATGAACATCAACATGGAGTTGTATTCTACCAGTTATAGTCTTCGTATGACAAGAGCATGGGTGACTGGATTTTCCCTGCAAGTGATAACATTGTCCCTCTTGAGAATAATAGATTCGTTGTTTTTAAATGTAGTTGATGTTGGCTTTTTTTCTTTCTTTCTTTCTTTTTTGCGCCTCCTCCCCGATTACTGTTGAAGGCACTTTTATCAAAAGGACGCTATTTAGTCCCTGGAGCATCAAAATACTGTTATAGGTGACACTGGTTAATGTAGAAATTACAGTATGTCCTTCAGCACGATTTGTGCGCGGACGATTTGTATTCACGTGATCTGCAAGGGTTTCCGTGTCGTGTATAAAGAAAAAAATAACTCGCCCGGTTTTCATCCTGTTCTTCTCAACAAGTCAAGACAGTATGATCGCTTGATATGTATGTATTTATGTATGTTGTATGCAGGTATGTATGTATGTGTGTGTGTATGCAGGTATGTATGTATAGGTGTATGTATATGTGTACTTTTTTATGTATTCATCAATTTACGTTTATTTGTTAACAGATATTCACGTATTTAATTATTCATTTATTTAATTTTTTTTTGTTCCCGGAATTCTTTTTGACGCACGTGAGACTACGGAATGCTGAACATTTCAATTCTATAATGCCAACTGTGTTGGTCTCCTGCCGGGGGTGGAATGATAATATATACGTAACACTGCATCGGCTCTTCTCACTGAAATTGGAAACGGGGACTTCTTGCAGGCAGCTACCAAAGTGGATCATTCGTGTTGTCAATGTGTTTGCAGAAAGTATCGTAATTTTTACACCCTGAAAACATTACATTTGACACTGATATTAAAAACTCATCAATTTGTAATGACCTCCCTCCCCTTTCGATTCTGTTTCTTTCTTTCACTAAAAAGAGCGGACGATCTTTCACGCTGGATTGATTTGAACCAGACTTGCTCCGAAACGTGCAGCTGTCCCAACAACATTTGGCACCCGGTCTGCGGCTCTGATCACGTGACTTACATCTCCCCTTGCCTGGCTGGGTGCAGGGAACTCACGGGCACGGGAAAGATCGTGAGTAGTAGTGTTTCCTCTTGGTGTTCATAACGGTTGTTATGGTGATATTGAAGATAGGTGATGCGTGGTGATGATGATGGTGATGGGTAATGATCATTATGGCAGTTGTAATGGTAGTGATATGGTGATTGTTATGATGACGCTGACGATGGTAATGCTAATAATCGTGATAATAATTGTTATAATCTAGGTACAACAGCAGTGGTAATAAAGGTTGTCATAGTAATGTTAATATTTTACTTATACATCTTTAATGTATTGTATCTAGTACTGGTAGTAGTTGTAATATTTTTCTCACTATTACAATCTTTTGTTGTTTTCATTAATATGATTTATTATCAATACACTGTATTATTATTATCATCATTTTTTAACTATAGTGATCAAGGTCATCATCATTATCGAGTGGGCCTACACTAATCTGAATGTTTACAAATATCTGTCGCTTTTATTGATGTCGCAGAATTTCACAAAGTGCCTTTGCATAGAGGACTCGGAAGGGAACCTGGGCAGCGCCACCAGCGACCCGTGTCCGGCAGACTGCAACCCGCTGTGGTCCCACATGATGGCACTCTTTGTAATCTTCCTGCTGACTGGCGTCAATTTCCCGGTCATTCTTCTCCTTGTCACAGGGTAGGTATAACGGTGTGGTATGGTATGGTATGGTATTTATTTTCCGTAATAAAAATATATACAAACAAATATGTATTACACTAAAAAAACAGACACTTCAATGGAGGCTTGACCTTACTCAGCACTGTTCTCGTTGAACAGCGCTGCTTTACAGAGGGCCCCTCCCATGAGAAATATAAACAAATCAGTCCTGGTTACATAAGAAGAAAGTACAAACATTCAGAGTTATGTCAGATGAGAATTATTATACAATTGGAAACTTCGATGATAAAATGTAATGTACACACAAAATTATAGGCACTTACGTATATTCAACAGAGAAAGATTGATTTATGTTTGCCGCATACACCGCCCGTATCGGAATATCCGCTGCTGCCGTGCTGTTACCGTATCTTCATGTTTGTTTGTTTTTGTTTGATGTGAGTTAGAGTTGCTCCTGTCGTTTTAGTGTTCCTTTTATTTTGGGGTGTGGTGGGGATAAGGGGAAGGAGTTATTATCATCATTATTTTTTTTTACCACTGTTATATCTTCTATTGTTAGTGATGTTATTGTTACTGGTGTTGTTGGTGTTTTTTTTTTTTGGTGGGATTTGGTTGTTGGTCATGGTTTTCTTTAGGCAGAGTTACAGGTATTTGGAAGGAAGTATCATTTCGCCTATCATATTCTTTTCCCCACTCCCATGGATTCCCGTGGGTAATCTTGACCTGAAAGAGTATTGAAAACTAGGTAGCAGTTGGTTTTGTTTACTCCTCTCTCCTACTCCCCACTCTCTCTAAATGTATATTGTGACTGTATGATAAGGGCGACTGTAGCGTAAGTGTGCTTACCATCCTTATTATGTAATGCGGCTCTGTCTCAATGGCCTGAATTCACGAAGGTGGTACGATTTTTGTCCATGGTTTATGGACATACACCGTAGTTTTGTATTAGGCGCCAAGTGTCGCATGGTCTATTTCGTTACGATATCAGTAATTTCGTATACGAAATGTTCGTAACGAAATGAACATTTCGTCGACGAAATGACTGATTTCGTAACGAAATAAACTATGCGACACTTGGCGCCCCATACAAAACTACGGTCTTTGACCATGGTTTAAACCATGGACAGAAAGATTGTACCGCTTTCGTGAATTCGGGCCAATAGGGCTGGGTCCAATCACTTGGGTCAAAGATTTTTTTTTTTTTTTTCAGGAGTCGGCCTACAGGATGTAAAAATTTGGCGAATTTAGATCGAAGCATAATGACCCTTATTCCTGATGTTCCTAATAATGTGAGTGATGTGGCAATGAATTGGTTAAGATTCCAGTCGGGTGTATTTGACTGGTGTTTTCCTCCGAATCATGCATTGTGTCCTGATTTGCTCTTTCCTTTCTAGAACCGTGCCCAAGGAAAAGAGAAGTCAGTCCCTAGGAATGCTTGTCATGTCATGGCACCTTATTGGTGAGATTTATTCATTTAATCTTTCCTCGTTGTATTACATTTTAAAAATATGTTTCATGTTCTTTGGGCGAAAAACAAACACACACAATGAAACAAAACGTAGATGAAGGTGGCATTTTCAGACTGATTTGTGAAGCTGTCCGTTAAAAACTCAAGGTGACTTGCGTTGTAATCGTATTTTATTTGCCGATAAGGTATTTATAAATCATTTGTTATCTTCTCTACTTAATCGCCTGTTGCTGTATAGCGTTTACACGAACAAGAAACTTTTTTTGGGGGGGGGGGGGTGGTGGCTGATAATTACTGTTCAAAATTCGATGAAGTTTATCATGATTTTCCGTCTTTCCCCGATGGCATTTTTTTTCAGGGTTTCTCCTGGAATCGTAGTGAAGTAGTTTGTCATATTTTGTTATCATTGCCAAGATCAATTATCTCTCTTTCTCTTTGATATGTGTGTATTTATATCCACGTAATTGATAACATTTTCTTCTTTTTTCCTCATGTGTCATGATAGGTGTTCTTCCAGCATTTGGTTTCTTTAACGCCATCCTGGGCCAAGCATGCTCCCTGTGGCAGTCACAGCACGAGTTTCCGGGTCAGCACTACCGAGACTGCCTCATGTACCACCCTGGCAAACATCACTTCTTCTTCGTCTCCCTCGTAGTCTTTCTCAAGGCCATCGCGCTGGCCTTCTACGCCATCTCTTACCGGGCCGCCGTCAAACAGCAGAAGGAGGAGGCCGACATCGCCAGCAGCAGGAACTGGATCGGGTACAACGGAGCTAGGGCCAGCGTCGAGTTAGGCCGAGTTGACCAGCGGGGGAACGCCTCGGTCTCCAGCAGGTCGCCGACCTTCTTGTGAAGGACCAAGCATCGCGGGCGAATCGTCAGTGGTCGAGATTCACATTCCATGCACTGGGGTAACTGTTTCGACTCAGGCAGCTCGGTCATGTCAGAGAACATGATTATGTAATCTAAAGACTTCGAGGTCACTTCTAACACGTGACATACTGAAGAAATATCCTGTGTGGGTTACTTCAACCATTCGAAGGATTGTCAGGAAGTGTCAAATGGGCATACTACATGTAGTAGGCCTAGACTGTCGTACCCTCAAATCGTGTTATTCATGTCTTCATGATTCAGTTTTTGTCATGTACGTCAGCCATGGAGTCATTTTTTTTTTATCGTGATGAGCGTTGAGCCCAGCCCTGGGACGAGATTACCATACCTGTGTGTGACGATGTTTTGGGACTTCAGAAATGACTTTGTCTTGAGGCACAGTGCCTTTGGAAAACCTCCCAGCACACAGCTTGTATGGCACCGCACAAATTGTACACAGACCGTAATCGGTAGATTCAGAAATTCGACAATCTCAAACGGCGCAGTTGACGTTAAATCTGTTTATGATGTACGTGATGATCGCTGTATAGGATTTGCTGTACCCGTTTTGCCACTGAATCGAGCCGTTACAAACTTCTGCCGTAGATGGCGTTTAACAAATTGAAGATTGATCAAGAGCTGGTCTCTTATGCTGTCCTACTCAACACACAAACAAACGAATGAATAATGAACAAAAAACACTTTGGCAAACAACAAACAATAGCCAACAATGAAGGCACAAAGAAAGGAAAGTGTAAAAACTAAACAAAATACGAGTAAACAGCTCGTCGGAAATGACGAAAATGATCATGTACGATTATAACACTGTCTGCACCTCACTGTTGCGATAACTGTGCTTAGGTTCTTCTATTATGCCTTACAGCCAACAAAATTAAGACGGCTGACTCGGTCTCTTGTTTTTTGTCGTTGTTCTTTGTAGGGATTGCGTCTTTCCTCTTAATGTATGATTCATGCCACTAATTCGTAGCCTTTTTCAAACGGTTCGTACAGTACATTGATCTTTCAGAGAACAATTTGTATAGTTGTGTGTTGAATCCGCAGATGTCGCAAGTGCGTTTTTTGTACTATTTCGTGTGAATTTCAGAAAAAATGAAGTCTTTCTTTGTATAGAGTGTTGCACTAAATTATTCGGACAATGGAATATGATGTCAAGAATCTCTGATAAAGGGCATGAATGTGATATTTTGTTTATAGACTGTAAATGTTAAGAAAGCTGAGATTCTACCCGGATGCCGCCTTTCCATTGAGATCTTGTCCCTTTTCTGTTTACTCAGTTTTATATACTTTCGGTGTTCTCTATTACCATGTTATTCTATGTAGATCAAAGTTGAGTTTTACTCATGAATGTAAACACCATGTCTTTTTTTAATGACTGCAGTCTATAACTATTGCTACAGTATATTCACGAACTTCATTCTCGTGTGGTACAAACATGACGAAAACATTAAGCATTATAGAACATAATGTATATGCATAAGGTATGACAGAAAGAAGAAAAAGTCCCCTGCCGTAACAGTATTTCTCTTTTGCATATCAACTCCTTTGATTCTACATAGATTTTTTAACAAGATCACGATTTTGCTGCTGCCAATCGAAAACTGCGGACTATTTTTTTTAAACGTACTGTCATACATCATTTTTCCTTTCCTGCTGTGCACATCAGCTATCGTGATTTTGTTGTGTCGTCTGTGTATTGGAGCATTGAAAGCTATGAAAGAGCGTATCTTTGCAGATGTACATGTAGCTGTGCACACCGTTCATTTTGTACGTGCGTAAAGCGCAACATTTTACAGTACTCTAATCTGATCTCACGAACTTTTCGCCTATGTTTTACCATTCAGCAGTGAATGACATAGAGAGTGATATAATGATTGTGTAAATATACTGCATTGCATTGCCTTGTACTATCCTTTTCTTGAGATCTGTCAATAATACTTTGATATAATGTTTTCCATGAAAGTCCGTTCATGTGTTCTTTTCCTTTTTACCATTATACAAGGTGACTGCGACATTTATAGTGCCCAGAGTAAGTTGTTCTATTTCTCGACATCATGCGCAGAAGACAGTTAATAATGTTATTTGTGTGTTTGTTGTGGTAATAATAATTTTTTTTCTCCAATTTTACCCTACTGTATATACATGTAAATATATATATATATATATATATATATATATAAACATAATATAGTGTAATATGTACAATGTATAACACACACAAACATATATACGTAGTGTATATATACGGTAAATCATAACTCGAGTTCGTGTTCTCAATACCAAAAGTTTCCTTACTGACAAACAAATTTTTGGGCGACTCGCCCGAGAATTTGTGTGTCAAAAAAAAAAAAAATTATTGGTAATTCCAGCATCACGTGCAGACGCAGACTACCTTAATAATAATAATAATAATAATAATAATAACAATAATAATAATGATAATAACAAAAATAATATATATATATATATATATATATATATATATATATATATATGTACAAATATATATATATATATATATATATATATATATATATATATATATATATATATTATACTACAGTTGCCTTTAAAGGAGATTGTACCGGTATTTTATTTTTTGATATGTTGTTCTTCTAATTTCAAAAGACTTAGCCATGCAAATAAAAGCGGAATTTCATCCCAATTTAGATTCAATTTCAAAATGACCCTTTATTGATGCTATTCATGCTAATGAGCTGACGAGCATAAATGTCGCGACGTATCAGGTGCACAACTAACCATACTGATTACTTATACGCGTGCGTTAATATACAAATGATGCACAGGATAGAGTGTGTTAGTGTAGGCGTAGAGTTAGCCTTTAAACAAGGCGACTCGCTCTGCGTGCCCCCGTATAGCGCGTTTACCATACAAACCTGTTGGCCGGCGAGTGGAGCGAGCCGCCGTTATCCACTCGTTCAGGGATGTGTACTTTTGTCGTTGTTGCTTTATATTCTTTGACAAATTTGCGTACAAATTTGACGCAGAAAATACACACGGCACCAAGGCAAGCCTCGTTAATATTAAAGCCTCGTTAATATTAAGTAACTATTCTTATTCTACTTAATATTAACGAGGCTTGCCTTGGTGCCGTGTGTATTTTCTGCGTCAAATTTGTACGCAAATTTGTCAAAGAATATAAAGCAACAACAACGACAAAAGTACACATCCCTGAACGAGTGGATAAAGGCGGCTCGCTCCACTCGCCGGCCAACAGGTTTGTGGGGTAAACGCGCTATACGGGGGCACGCAGAGCGAGTCGCCTTGTTTAAAGGCTAGCGTAGAGTGAGCTACGCCTCCACTAACGCCACGAAATAATCCTGTGCATCATTTGTTTTATAAAATGGGTCGAAAATTCGAAAACTAACAGCATTTGTCAGCGTTTTTCACGTACCTTTGTGGGTCAAGACGTCCGAGGATGTTCGTCCCAAACATTTACGCACGTCGCACTCGGAAATCCCGCACATGTAAGTACTGTACGTATAAGCGTATACGTATGCCACATGATTGTTGTGCACAAGAAAGGCCGGCTGGCAGCCCGAACGAGAAGTTGTTTGCAGGATTGACACTGACAGCGCGTATGGTAGCGTGCGACGCACTTGTAACAACTGATTAAGTGCGCACTGCTAGTTTAAACATTGTGACGTCAGTGACTTTACGCTTTTTTGCAAGGCCGTGCATGATAGTAAAAATTAATGCATGCACACGTGACTCATTTCAGCGCTTCCAATTGGCTACATTCTTGAACCCATTTTATAATTCGTACTGAGGAGCAGACGACGCTTAAGCCTAATTTAGTTAAGCAGACGGCGCTAATGTACTGTCCTATCCATGTAGATATCTCAAATTTCACTGAACAAAATTGCACCAATCAAACAAAGGTGTGACAAATATATTATGTGCTAACCTGATCCCAACATTAAGACAGATCTTCATCCCAGGAGCATGGATGACCATTGGAAGATTCTATTCTGTAGCTGCTATTTGTAGCATTTTTCCCCCAAATAAAAAGAATAATAACAATTAGGCCTAATATGCTAGCGTCTGTCAACAATTAACATTTCTGAAATAATGAATGCCAATCAAACTAACACAAACAAAAACAGCAATTATTAGAAAAAAAATCTTCACTATATAGATATTTCTTAGCATTAATACATGTATTTTGAAGGCAACGATCCACCACTGGTAGCCCAGTGTATTGCCCACTTTGTGTTCCAGTTTTGAAAGTCATTCTTACCCGAGCTAGATCAATAAATGAAACTGAATAAATGTTAACTAGTATTCTAAACCGTTGTTATTTCAATTATTTTTTTCTGTAAGTAACATTGAGGGGAATATAAGAAGATAACGTACTAAAATAATGCCACGCATGTTATGATTTTTTATCTTTATTCTGATTCTCTATATTTCATAAAAATAGGTGTGATGTTCACTGGATCACCTGAAAAACTAGAATGTCGCTATGGCGACTGGTATGCCTCCGCCATAATGCATGATTCTCCTAATACAGATGTAGGTCTATAGTACATGTGGACAATGTGTGATTACATTTTCACAAAATTGGCAAAATATTAAAATGACATGTTTGTCACAAATGTATTGAATGTTTACCTTCCTTGACCTATGTTTAATTGGATGAATAGGAGAGCATGTATTTGGGGATTTAAGAACTTTAACTTGACTTTGACCATTTCATAAGTTTATGCACTGAGTAATTTTCAAGGTATGGAGAAAAAGCGCAATTTCTGTATTGAACAGTAAATTGCTATCATTTTCATCTGGCCTTTGATTTATAAGAGAATCACTGTCAGGCAGAACATACATAAATTCAGCATGTACTAAGTTTCAAGATAACTTGAGCCACTTGCGAGATATGGAGAAAGAAGTAAGTCAGCACTTTCACTTGATCTTTGACCTTTTGACCTTTGACCTTCTTGGCAAAAAAAAAAAAATCCCAGAGAATCTCTATTGGATTATACATGCATACATCAAGTTAGAAAAAAAAAAATCCTGCTGGCATTGCATAAATATAAGGAAAATAGTAAAATTTTGAAGTATTGCCCTTGACCTTTGACCCCTGACCTTTGACCCCATGAACCCTAAATTCCCTAGATAACCACTGCCAGTCAGTAGATGCATATATACTATGTTCCATGCAGATACCTTGAACAATTTTCAAGATACAGAGAAAAAAGTGAAATTTTAACATTTTACTGGACCTTTTGACCTTTGACCTTTGATCTCATGACCCCAAACTTTCACCAGAGAATTTTAATCGGGTAGTACATGTATACACTAAGTTTCAAGAAAATATCTTCACGCATTGCATAGATATGGGGGAAATAGTAAAATTTTAAGCATTTGACCTTGACCTTTTGACCTTTGACCTTGAGCATGTGCACCTAAAAGTTGATAGGCACAACTTCACCCCCTAATACACATACATGCCAAGTTTCATTAGGATACCTCAAAAGGTTTTGGTAGTTACCCTGTCCACAAAATTCATTACGGACGGACGGAAGGACGGACGGACGGACGGACGGACAACCCGAAAACATAATGCCTCCGGCACCACTTCGTGGCGGAGGCATAAAAAAACAGGAATAGATCTCTCGACATATACAAAAACCTCAACTAAGAGCAGTACACCATTACAAACAGTCTTCATGTGTTGAGTATCTGGTTTTCTATGAATTATGTGGCCAACAATAAAATTTACATATTTTCTTCATTTAAGAACGTTTGTCACCATAATCATGACAAAGTCCCTGTAACATGGGCGTAAATCCGGGGGGGGGGGGGGGATGGGGGGTTATATCCCCCCCCCCCCCTCTTTTGAAGGAGAGGGGGATGGCCTGTACAAATATCCCCCCTGAAATTCTCCCAAGAAAAAGATGTAGGAACAAAACAAAAAACAAAAAAAAAGAAATGTGGTGATATTGATTTCAGCATGATGGATTATTGCATAGCCTATAATCTAGGCGGAGAATGCAGTTATTGTCTTTGTATGATGCAGCGAGATAATTGTATTTGCCAAGCGATACATCTGATGCGGCGAGACTACGAACAGTGAACGCATCTACCGCGTCCGCTAGGCGCCACGATAAATTATTATTATCATCAGACATTATTAGGGCCTGTGTTCCACTACTCAGCTGTTCATGTTTCCTTCATATTCTTACAATCAGTATATTATCATTGGTGCTGCTAATCATTATTATTAAATGTTTTTAAGTCTGTGTTAATTTGTTTCCATTTCATGTTAAAATTATTTCACCATAATAGCATGCAAGGTACATTTGTTCCCAAGAAATCTTATAGTAAATGGACATGTAATACAGTAATACTACTAATAGGCCAACAGCTAGGGCCTACATTGTATATTAGCTGCAAAATTCAAAATGTGACTATGCAACCAGTTCACTGCACATCACAATGCACCAGTGTTGTTTGCAGGCACAGCAATGGTTAGTGCTTGCAGCCTATACCTGTCCACCAGTACCACCCACCAGTACCACGTGGAGTAATCCAGGTTCTGGCCAGGGATGGGTGAGACCCACCAGCTTGTTGACAAGGATTGCGCATGTGCACTGTGCGGCCAAGCGGCAGTAATCTAGTTAGTGGAGTGGTCTCTTGGGGAGTGCGGCTCCGAGGATGGTTCAAAAGACACTAATCCAGTGCCCACTCCTTTTCCTCTCACCTCCCTGGCATGAGTTACCCAAAGATCTAGATAACAAACGAGTTCGCCTTGTATACGAGTTTCAGTTGTAGGAATTGCAACACATTTACCCTCTCCAATGGCAGTGATTTTGCTCAGTTAATATAATTCGTTTGGCTCCAGAAAAAACAAAAAGGAAAGGGTGTCGATTCCCATATTTGCCATATGCAAGTACCTCCTTTAATCTAATGAACATTGCTTTAGATTAATGGTTCAGACCTATTAACCAGATTTCTTTTTGTTTTCATGGGAGATGTGCAAAAAACACAAGAAAGTTCACCTGTTAACAAACATACATCAATAGATTAATAAGACAAGTTTATTCGCAGCCAATTCTATTGATATCTCACGAACAGAAAAATTGATTCTTTAATCCCTAATTTAACAATCCCACAGAAAAGGCAAGACATTCTAATAGTTTGCCAGAATAGTACGAAAAGATTTTCACTTTTTTTTTTTCCAGTGAATAGGACCTACTTGGAATTGAGTACTGAAACGGATATTGTACCTTACCAAATCATTTTCACACGTTGGTAAGAATGTATAAAACCTGAAGTGTGCCGTGATCCACAATGAATTTTACAACTGTATTTATGAGCCTGTCATGTTGTTGGAAAATAACGTTGCTTATCATGTCATTGTGCTTAGTAGGGGCCAGATATGAAGCCATTAACTTCACAAAGACGGAAAAAAGGTGAGCAAAATAGATAGAACTATCTCTACGAAAAGGAAGGGATGAACTCATTTTGATTTCTGCAAATATGAATGGTGTTTAAATGGTAATAAAATATACAAAGAATCTTTAAGAAAAAATCTCAGGAAATTATTCAAATTGTCGGCATCATATGCCCAATAATGTTTGAACTTTCAAAGGCTACAATATGTTAACATCTGATAGACCTGGTCGATTGGAATTACGGAACATAATTATGTTATTAGAGTCCACAAAGATTGTCATGGAGACACATACGGAGAAAAAACTGTGCTTGTTTGTTTAACCTTGTTTGCTTTGTTACTGTTTTACGTTAAGGTTTTTAACACATGATGTACAAAACTGATCTCGTGGAATAAATCTATTCAAGTGAATAAAACTATATATATATATATATATATATATATATATATATTCACCTTTATACAGCAATTTGTTCTCGATAGTGTTTTGATCAGAGGATATGTTAGTTGTCGCATGTCACAAGTTATCCCGCGTTACATGAAGAGCTGTCACTATACCTTGCCACTACAACTCGACTTCTGTGGAAACCGTTCTTCGTTATTCTGCCAAGTACAATTATATCCCCCCCCCCCCCGAAAAAAAAGCGCAAGCGCGCGAAACCGAGCGCTTTAAAAGTTCAATCGTGTGCAGTGGATGAAGTTGTGGTAGACAAATCATTTTGTCCCCAAGCAATTCCCGAGATGAGGACAAATCTCGAACTTTCTTTATGGAAAATTGGACAACTACCGCCAGAATTATGCACCGGATCGCTGAATTGCAATCATAAATATGCAAAAGCTACTGAGTCCCTTTCGATAGACTTTGTACACTTTTATATTTATCAAAGAGTGTGCAGCAGATCTTTCACTTACAAAAGCTCCCTCATATACAGAGGCGTCGATGGAGGGGGAGGGGGAGGGGATGGTTCCCCCATAAAAGTATTGGGGACAAACAGATCATTTTGCTCCTCCTCGTAACTCCCGAGATGTGGAAATGTTCTTACTTTTTTTTGATAGAAGACTGTCTAAATATTTCACCCAAAGATGGCTGAATTTCAATTCTGAAAATACAAAATCTCCCTCGCGTAAGAGGGGGATAGGCCTAACCCCTCCCATGCCCAAAATGTTTCATCCAAAGTGTGCACCAGGTCTGTTACTTCATTTGAAAGAAATGCAAATGTTCCTTGGGTGGGAGGAGATATCTAGATACTTTCAATTAACAGAGGATCTCCCCCCCCCCCCCAAAAAAAAAAAATAGTATACACTTCACAACAGATTACATCATAAATGTGTTTACGAGATTTTGTTGCTGCCAGTAATTGCCAGCAGTTGCGCCCGGTGCGCCCCCATCCTTTAATTTACAAAGCGAAAAAAGTACAGCTACAAACGGCAGTTTTTGGACTGTAATGTCAAAATTTTCAAGCTCGCTCGCTTCGCTCGCTCTCATTGAATCGTCATGCCATTCTCCTGATGTTGCTGCCGGGTAATTGCCAGCAGTTGCGCCCGGTGCGCCCCCTTATTTTTCAAAGCGAAGAAAATATAGCTACAAACGGCAGTTTTGGGACTGTAAGATGTCAAAATTTTCAAGCTCGCTCGCATCAGGGAGGTGGGAAGAGAAACACCTCCCTGCTCCCATTTAATCGTTATGTCATTCTCCTGATGTTGCTGCCAGTAATTGCCAGCAGTTGCGCCCGGTGCGCCCCCACCCCCTTAATTTCATAAGCAAAAAAAAAGTACAGCTACAAACGGCAGTTTTTGGACTGTAAAATGTCAAAATTTTCAAGCTCGCTCGCTTCGCTCGCTCGCATTTAATCGTCACGCCATTCTCCTGATGTTGCTGCCGGGTAATTGCCAGCAGTTGTGCCCGGTGCCCCCCCCTTATTTTTCAAAGCAAAAGAATATAGCTACCAACTGCCGTTTTGGGACTGTCAAAAATGTGAAATGTCAAAATTTTCAAGCTCGCTTGCATTCAATCGTTATGTCATTCTCCTGATGTTGCTGCCAGTAATTGTCAGCAGTTGCGCCCGGTGCGCCACCACCCCCCTTAATTTCCTAAGCGAAAGAATATAGCTACCAACTGCCGTTTTGGGACTGTACAATGTCAAAATATTCAAGCTCGCTTGCTTCGCTCGCTCGCATTTAATCGCTATGTTATTCTCCTGATGTTGCTGCCGGGTAATTGCCAGCAGTTGCGCCCGGTGCCCCCTCCCCCCCTTAATTTTCAAAGCGAAAAAATGTAGCTACAAACGGCAGTTTTGGGACTGTAAAATGTCAAAATTTTCAAGCTCGCTCGCTTCGCTCTCTCGCATTTAATCGTTATGTCATTCTCCTGATGTTGCTGCCAGTATTAAATTGCCAGCAAATGCGCCCGGTGCGCCCCCCTTAATTTCCAAAGCGAAAAAAAAATATAGCTACAAACGGCCGCTTTTGGACTGTACAATGTCAAAATTCATGACCACGTTCATGATCTTCAGTGTAAGAATTAAGACAAGAAGTTTCTCTAAATGATACCATTTTATAGGCAAAATTGTTCAATAATATAATCTACATAAAATGTACTGCTACCTTAAACATGTTGGACTGTTTCAAGTCGATAGAACACGCAAAAAAAAAATGAATCAAATTGCACCATTTACAACATCAATGTGCAAAAAGTTCTCACTGTGGGAGGGGGAAACCCCCCTCCCACACCCTCCCCTCTCGCTCGCATCTCTCCCTCGCATCTAACCGCTCCCCCTAAGATCAATTCCTGGCTACACCGGTGATAGGCCCCACTATTTAGTAGGCCTTCACAGTGATGTCGCACAGGCCAGGGAGGTGACGTGCACAGGCGGAGCAAGAGCTGAAATACCACGATGTAAGTCATTCAATTATCTATGAATATTTCTTTTTCTTATACTTTTTTTTATAGGAAAAAAATCCCAAATTTCACCAAAAGTGTGCACCAGATCGCTGAATTTGAGGTCTGAAAATGCCAAATTTTCCTCGTGTGGGAGGGGGATCCCCTTCCCACACCCTCCCCCAGGCCGCTCCACTCCCTCGCGCATTCAAACTCAAAGTCCCTCCCCTACCCCCCATCATTAAAACGGAACGATGCCCCTGTGATTGCTTCACTGACTTAAATCAAGAAAATTGAAGAATACAATTGATAGCTACAGGAAAATATCTACCTATACGTTATTCAAGAAATGGATATCCTTATTAGCATTTTATTGAATTTACTTGGGCATTATTCAGGGCTGTCAGTCAAGGAGAAAGAACATCAAAAGACAACAGAAACAACAACAAAAAAGTCTTCATACTTTTAAGGTCTGATTTTCCGCCGGAAGTCGGCTGACAAGAAAAAACAAACAAGCAAAAACAAGAACAAAAATTCGTCATATTTTTGCTGCCACTTCCCTCCCACTTTGCATGGAAAAGAGTGGGACATTTGATCCCTGTAAAGTGTGTGTGTGTGTGTGTGTGTGTGGGGAGGGGGGGGGGGGGGCAAGCTTCCCCCCCCCCCCCCCCCAGGGCTGCGCCGGTCCGGTTATGGGCTTGTAATCGTGGTGATAGTGACTATCGCAAAAAACATGTGTGCGCGCTCGGTGTGAACGGACGTGTTTTTCGTAGCTCCGCAATTCACAGGATTTCCTCCTGTTTTTAACCTTACATTTTTATATTTGTGGATTTTTTCTACCTTTGAACGTGTTATCAATGATTCAAGTATCAGTTTGATCGGGAATTTTGTATTTTTATTGAGCTTTCAAGCAGGATTGACAAACTTTGAATCGCATATTTTTACCGCATCATAAATGTGGGAGCCGCCATCTTGCCCCATACGGCTATGTGTGGAGTTTACAGCATGCACGGCACTCGATTTTTGACCATGTTGAGCAAGCCACCACGCGTCCACGGATCGTTTGGAGAATAAAACATCGCCAGTTTTTATTTTTCTTCATCAATATTTTGAACGCTGAACGTTGTGTGATTTATCAGACAATTTTGTAGCTCTAGTCATTTTAATGAGATTTTAATTAGGAGTAGCATAGTAGGCTTAGCAGAACTTCACTGCATTGTGGATTGTTTTGCATCGCAACCGCGGGAATCGCCATCTTGTCTTTCATACACGCGGGAATTTCAACACTGCACTGCACCAAACTGAACAATCAAACTGTGTTCATCACTTCAGAGTCGCCAGTTTTTAGACTTTTTTGAATTTGGAATTTCATCGACCACTCAGCATGGGCAACAAAAAGGATTTTTTGATCACTTTGCTGGCAGGAATTGGGATCTTATTTGCACACAATATCTACATGCATTCTGAGCATCTGAAAGTACCCCAACTTCACCCCAGCGTCAGGGACCACTGGGCAGCGCCCTTTTTCACTCCAGCCACCTGTCACACGGCGAACCGGGTGAGCTCGTTCCATTCTTCTATTACATTTGGCTCTTACAAGAAGAACATTACCACCTTGACATCTACGCCCAGAACCTACATGCTTCTTGTCTTAATTTTGGCAAACGACATCAGTGTGAACCCAGGGCCCTACAGGCCAAAGTTTCCTTGTGTAGTATGCAAAAAAGCAGCCAGATATGGGCAACAAGCCATTGAGTGTGAATCTTGTAACTCATGGTTTCATCGTACATGTATTGAAATGAATGAAGAGATTTATAAAGTTCTAGTTGAGCACCCATCGTACTCGTGGACCTGCTGCAACTGTGGCCTGGTCAACTTTAACTCTTCCTTCTTCACATCTGATATTGAAACCCAAAACAAATTTGAGCCTTTGGCATCACAAATGTTTAACCTAGATCACTCCACATCACAATCTAGTGATGCTTCTGAAATTGGATCTCCCTCCAAAACTTCCACACCAAACAAAGCCAAAGAGAAGAGAAAAAAGAGTATCCCAAGGAAGGGCAAGTTACAGAAGCCGAAGACTTTGAAAGTCTTAAACATGAATTGTCAGAGTCTCAGAGGTAAAAAGGCCAATTTTTTATCTGTGATTGAAGAAAAGAAACCAGATATTATCGTAGGAACTGAATCATGGCTGAACAACGATATTGCTTCAGGGGAAATATTCCCACCACAATTTCAAGTGTTTAGAAAAGATAGACAAACCAGCTCACATGGTGGTGTGTTTATAGCAGTTAAGAACACCCTTATAGCCACTGAAGAGAATAACCTGAATACTAATTGTGAAATAAAATGGGTCAGTATTTATATTTCAGGCCAAAAACCAGTGTATGTAGGAGTATTTTATCGTCCCCCATCAACTGATACCGAATATTTGAATGAATTGGATTTATCGTTATCTAAAATACCTAAATCTGCAGTTGTATGGTTATTTGGAGATTTCAATGTGCCTAGTGTAGACTGGAGTACAAACTCTGTACGCCAAGGGGGCAGCTATGCAGCAGTATGTAAGCTAATGCTTGACATTGCCGCTGATTTCAACTTAACTCAAGTTGTTAATCAACCTACCAGAGAAGAAAATATTTTGGATTTATGTTTTGCATCACATCCTGATTTAGTATCAAATCACAAGGTCATTGCTGGAATTAGTGATCATGACATAGTAGAAGTTGATATAAATTTGACTGTTAGATTGATCAAACCTCCCAGGCGGAAAATATTTTTATACAAAAAGGCAGAATTTGAAGAAATTTCTGAACTCATGAATGAGTTCAATAGACTTTTAACTGAGGAACATCTTCAAGTTTCAGATGTTAATAGTTTATGGGCTGATTTTCAAAGAACCCTTCAAGCAGCTATAGATAAATATGTTCCATCCAAATTAAGTTCTATCAGATATAATTTGCCATGGGTAAATCAGTCCATCCGGCGTGAAATACGAAGGAAACAAAAGCTTTATAATAAAGCTAGGAAATCTGGAAGTAGCAAGGATTGGGAAAGTTTTAAATCACTCCGCCGATTAATTGATAGAAATATTCGGAAAGCCCACAATCGGTATGTGAATGATGTCATAGGAGAAAGTCTCAAGAGTGATAACACCAAACCCTTTTGGAAGTTTATCAAGAACACTAGACAAGAGGTTTTTGGAATCTCCTCTCTTCGTTCTGGGGGTACAATGGTATCAACTGCAAGAGACAAAGCACAAGCACTCAATCAACAATTCTGTTCAGTTTTCACCAAGGAAATCCCAGAAGAATATCTTGATATAGATCACCACAACATACCAGATCTACCAAAACTCACCATATCAGTAGCAGGAGTTCAGAAACTTCTAGAGGAGCTACAACCGAATAAAGCAACCGGACCAGATCAAATTCCAGCCAAAATACTCAAGAGTTGTGCCTCAAGTTTAGCTCCGGTCTTGCAAAAGATCTTCCAGAAATCTGTCGATACAGGAACTCTCCCAGAAGGATGGCTTAAAGCCAATGTAGTCCCAATCTACAAGAAAGGGGAACGTACAAATCCTGAGAACTACAGGCCGGTTTCACTCACTTCCATCCCATGTAAAATTTTGGAGCATATCATCTTCCGTCATATCAAGGACCATTTGGATGCCCATGATGTCATCACTCACCATCAACATGGATTCCGACAAGGCAGATCATGTGAAACGCAACTTGCAGGTTTAATTAATGACCTAGCAAGAACCCTTGATGCTAGGAGTCAAACCGACCTCATCATACTTGATTTCAGCAAGGCGTTTGACAAGGTCCCCCATGGGAGATTACTACGCAAGCTTGAACATGTTGGTATTAACAACAACAACAACAACAACCTCCTTCACTGGCTGAACATGTTCCTTACTAACAGACATCAGCGCGTTCTCCTGGAGGGAGCAGAATCCCAGGAATCTCCGGTGACATCAGGGGTACCACAGGGAACGGTTCTGGGGCCTTTATTGTTTCTCATATACATTAACGACCTACCGAACGTACTTCAGTCTAAGGTACGACTTTTCGCAGATGACTGCATAATATACCGGGAAATATGCAATGATCAGGATGCAAAAGCTCTTCAAAAAGACATTGATTTATTATGCTTGTGGGAGTCACAATGGCAGATGTCCTTCAATCCGTCAAAATGCTTTGCTATGCATGTTAGTCACAAAGTCAAACCTATTATCACGCCATATACAATGAAAGGAAAACAGCTACAGCAAGTAAGCCACCACCCATACTTAGGTGTTGAGATAAGTAAAGATCTCACTTGGTCACACCACATTAACAAGATTACTACAAAGGCAAACCAAATGCTGGGTGTCATCAGAAGAAATCTCCATTCGTGTAATAAATCAGTTAAAGAAACAGCCTACAAAACGCTGGTTCGCCCAAGGCTTGAGTATTGTGCTTCCATTTGGGACCCTCATCAAGCTACAAGAAAGAGGAGCATTGAGGCCATTCAACGCCGGGCTGCTCGTTTTGTCGTAAACAATTATGACAAACGATCCAGTGTCACATCCATCTTATCCAAACTCCAATGGGAAACCTTGGAAAACCGCCGTACCAAGTTCCGATTGATTGCCATCTTTAAAGAAGTACACAATATTACCCCATCAAATGTTCATCTACGTCAGAGACCCGGCTCAACACGGCGACAAACAGGTCCCAACGTTTTAGAGATGCCTTCATTCAACAAGACATGTTACCAGCACTCATTCTACCCAAGGACAACCAGAGAATGGAACTTCCTACCACCAGAGATAAGAAGTGTTACCAACTTAAAGGACTTCAAAATTATGCTTGACGCAATCAATGTAGAAGAGCTGGTCAAAAAAGCTCACTTCAGAATTTGATAATTTTAAGAAATAAATCCGTTCACACCGGCTGCGCGGGATAACAGCCTTCAGGCAGTGATTGCGCAGAACCCAACCAGAACCAGAACCAGAATCGCCAATCATCCCCCCCCCCCCCCACTCTTCAGTACGGATTTACGCCGTTGCCCTGTAAATATGCTATTCTAGCTGTCATTCCCAAATGTTCTATAAAATTGATAATATAAACATTACACATATCCCTGAAAATATGCCAAATTCATAAAGTTTGTGCGAAAGTGAAAAATTTTACAAGTGCCCTTCCTGAACATATTCAATTTTCGACAACAAGTGAATATTACATGTTCAACGATGAGATAATGACAAAAGACTTGCAAAGTACAGTCATCATTATCTATGATATATGACGTAAACAGTTACACGTGTAGAAGGAATTGTGATTGCTTTGAAAAATTGACAGAAATACAGAAATTTTCAATACTGCATGGTTAATCAAGTTTGGATCCTCTGTCATGTAACTCAGTGATGATCTACAAGTACATTCTACAAATACCTACTCTCTAAAAAATATCGAGTGAAAATATTCACTCCTAAAGGAGTGAATACCAAAAAAGTGAACTTTGAGAGAAATTGGAGTGAATTTTGAGTGAAAATGTTTATTTTCACTCATTTAAGAGTGAATATTTTCACTCGATTTTTTTAAAGAGTAAACATACTCGAACAGAGAAGAATGATCTTTAACTTTAAGTATAGACCGGGCTATCTAGGTAGATGATAGAGCCGGAGGGAGTGCACAAAAGTTAGCTGTACAATGCAGATATCAACCAATTTCACCAAACTGGCTATCACTAATGCATAGTAATTATTATTTGCTTCCATGAAATTATGAAGTTATCACATTGGTCTCTGCCCAACTGCAGTTGGAGGTCTGGACTTTACAGAATATATGAAGTTACAATTACTGTTTCCATGTAAATCAAATTGATATTTATCACGCGTCAAAAAGTATGGGTGACCATTGGTTTTAAATTAATTTTTATATGATTCTGATTGGTGGAAGATTCACAGGAGAAAATTTGAGGTTGCATGATTAAAGACTTCCTTTTCTACAGGTAATTCTGTCTTTTTATGGTCTCATTTTCAATTATTCCCAAATCCATCACCGTATTGTCACTCTCTTCCAGGGTTGAATAACTAGTGCACTAAGTGCTGTGATAGAGGTGCGTGCTTATGTAAGGTGTAATTTCACCAAGGGGAGTGAAAATCGAGTGAAAATTTACTCTTCTTTATCTTTTTAGAGAGTACAGAGATGAGAGATGAGTGTTCAGAATATCGATTTGTCACAACTGCTGGAGGAGCTGGTAAGAATAGGCTTTATTATACATGGTACACTGCAAAAGGTCCGGTGTTAAATAGTAAACACCGAGCTGGTGTTAAATTTTCGGTGCTCAATTATGGTGTTAAATTAATACCTCCGGGTGTCATTTCCAAATTCTAAACTGTTTTTTGAAGAGTTTCTTAGTAACTGCACTTCTTGTTGATTTTTAATTTAAACAAGACGATCAAGAATTTTACATTAAAATACTAGATTTTTGAAAAAAATGTGAAAATAAATTTACACCAAAGTAACACCAGCTGGTGTGGTCTCTTATTGAAGCTGGACGGGTGTTAAACCATTGATATTAACACCAACAAATATCAAATCAACACCATGTGGTGTCATTTTTGAATTAACACCAGTACAGTGTCAAAATAACGCCAGGTACAGTGTCAAATTAACACCACGAAGTGTCAGGTGAACACTTTTCAACACCATCACAGTGCATTTTTAACACCTGTGGGTGTGGTCCTTTATTGAAGTTTGATCGGTGTTAGATTTAACACCCGTGGTGTTAAATCTAACACCGATGTTTTTAGAGTGTACATGTATTACAAGTGATCACCTTTTAACGGTGTAAGCTTGGGATTTTGTATAGTCGAAATCCGGTTTTCTGTTTTGGTTTATGTCTCGAAGTCTAGCATGTCTATGTCTGACCTCTAATTCTGTCTGAGGATAATGCTTTCAGTGAATATGAAAAGAGCTATTCTCCCCCTGGCACACTGCCTGGGTTGGGTTACTTAGAATTTCAAAGGGGTTTTGTGCTGTACAGGGCTGTGTGGTGTTTCTGTTGTTGACAATCTTTGCAAAGAAAGCAATCGTGTTTACCAGATCAAGATACCAGAGTGACCTCCCTCACAAAATCAACTTCTTAATCCTCATTCTCCTTCAAACGCAAACTGAAAGAGAAATTAAAAAGAGCTAACTGAAAGAGAAAAAGAGTGACCTCCCTCACAAAATAACTTCTTTATCCTCATTCTCCTTCAAACGCAAACTGAAAGAGAAATTAAAAAGAGCTAACTGAAAGAGAAAAAGAGTGACCTCCCTCACAAAATAACTTCTTTATCCTCATTCTCCTTCAAACGCAAACTAAAAGAGAAATTAAAAAGAGCAAACTGAAAGAGAAAAAGAGTGACCTCCTCTGCGCTACCCATCTTGATTTGTGGCAATATGGATCAGCATGATGGTCTTACAGGTTGCATTGGTTAATGAAACGCATAGTAGCGTCCTGTTAATGTATTGACAATTAAAACACAGTCTCATCTATAAAATCAAAATCTTGTTAGTGAGAAAACTAATCCCTCTCCTAAAATAGTGTACACAAGATATCCATATTGCTGTTTATATAACCCACACAAACACACACACACACACACACAAAATACATATATGAAATTACCCCTAATTTAGGGTTATTGAAGGCAGCAGGATTACCAACTAAATCACATGTTTTTTTTCCTTAGGGCAGCTCACAAAAAAAAAAAACCTTAGTGAAGAAAATATGGAGTCGTCTTCTAGATATGTATTCGTGTAGCATAACGTTCGTACAAACGCATGAATGTGGCGAAATGTTCTATCATATGAAAAGAAAGCTAAAAGCTGGAGACTGGCATGCTCTGTGCACAGCAGAGCATGCATGGAACCCGTGTTTTCATATTTTTATATGCCTTTTTTTTATTTTCAGGATCTATCGCTGTTTCAGTATAGCTTGGGAAAGATTTTTAAACTACCCCCACTTAGTAAATATTCGGGGGAAAAATAAAAGACCCCCTATTTCAAGGAATTTTAGGGGATTTTTCCCACGAGCTGATTCCTGAAAATACGGTACCCCTATCCCGAAAAATCGGGAACGCGCATGCGGTACGGATGACCACCTGAGTAAGGGGAGGGAATCCGAGCGTATGTGTGTGTGTGTGTGCGTGTGTGTGTGGGGGGGGGGGGATAGGGGGACCTATACCACAACGAAATGCTTCTTCTGTAGATGAATCCAACTTCAAGAAGCATTGTGACTTATGACGGCCATAACTGGGGGCTTTTAAAGATAAACAAAAGCAATTTCAATGGGTTATGCGAGGAGCCAAGCGCGTTACTATGTCAGTGCATAGATTATTCCAGCGAAACATTGACATTTTACGGAGGAATAAAACCTTCTAGTTTGTTTGTTGTTTGTTTATCTATTCCCGTCACAATCAATCAAACATATACAAATATAAAAATAATACAATGTTGAAAACGGCTGGATAAGCCTCACTCAGTAAATATTGCCATCATGGCTTACTGTTTTTCAGGAGGGTCCAGTTACATTTACAAATCATTTACTGCATAAAACTACTTATTATAGAATTACACACGAACAAATAAAAAACGCCCATCCCCCCCCCCAATCCTAACATAAAAAACCCCAGCATAATCAACTTTAATTAAGCTCAAGCCCTGCATAGAGCATTATACCTGTCTACAATCTGTCACCTTTTATACGTCGTGTACTTTATACTCTGTTACCTTTTCACTCTGTAGCTTTAATCTAATAGATATAAAACACATATCAAATCGATTAGCCAGTAAGACTCATTGACAAATGAATGTGCTCTTTAATATACCGTTGAAATATATTAAAAGTCGTTTCCTTTTTTACTTTAAAAGGAATCACATTAAAGTGAAAGCTCCCTCTATAAGAAATCATTCGCTTACAATAATCAGTCCTTGGTGTTGAAATCTTTATATTATAATCAGATCGCAATGAATATTTATTCTCTTTAACTTGAAAAAATTCACTTAAATAAGACGGTGCCAATCCATTCAATGATTTATAAACTAATTGAAGAAGATGCTTTCTTCTTCTCGAGACAATGGAATCCCACTTAAGAATTTCATGCAACCTAGAATTAGAAGTATGCGAAAATGGATCAATTTTCAGAATGATTCTCCCTGCTCTATTCTGAAGTTTTTGAATCATATCCATTTGTTTCTTTTTGCCAGAATCCCATACAATATCAGCATAATTTAACTGGAGCAATATGAAAGACTTATATAATTTCTTTTAACAGCGTTCATCATTGATACGACTACACAAAGTCTTCCCATAAAGCTTATCATTTTAGTCACTCTCCTACAGACATTATCAACTTGCATATTCCAATTTTACTCTTCGTCAACTGTAATACCCAAATACTTAACACACTTCACCTGTTCAAGGCTTTGGGAATTCATATTCAAATTCAACTCATACTTATTCAACAATTTTCTATTACCAATTAGCATGCAAACTGTTTTGTCACAATTTAAACTGAGTCTGTTTGTACACATCCAATCGAAAATATTATTCAGATCTTTTTGCAACATCATTTCAACTTTTTGAGGATTTGTGTCAGCAAATATAATACTGTATCGTCGGCATGCAGGTAAATGTTACATGCATCAACTTTATTTACCATGTCATTTATACAAATGACAAACAATAGTGGTCCCAATATCGATCCTTGAGGGACCCCGTAAGAAATATACTGTTCATTTGATAATGTGTTGTTTAATTGCGTTACAATTCGCCGATCACTTAAATATTCTCTAAACCATTGAATGCTTGTATTACTAATACCTAGGTTTACCAATTTATCTAAAAATATGTCGTGCACCACCGTATAAAAGGCTTTTCGTAAATCGACGAAAACTGCCACAATATAACAATGTTTATCCATTGCATCAAGCCAATCATCCGTGACCTTAATGAGGGCCGTTAACGTTGAATGTAGTCTTCTAAAACCAGACTGTTCTAATGCTTTAAAGCTCTACATTTTGAATAATCAGACAACTGCTTATGAATAACTCGTTCCAATAATTTTGAGACTACTGGTAGCAAAGAAATAGGTCGATAATTATCTGGCTGACTCCTATCACCCTTTTTAAACAATGGAATTATTCTAGCCACTTTCCATCGGGCGGGTACCACTTTTTCAATAATAGACCTGTTGATTAAATAAATAAGAGTTGGTGCAATCTCTTCTGCTGCCAATCAAAGTATACTAGAAGATATTCCATCAATACCCGTTGATCTTTTATCTTTGGATTTCCTTAATTCCAACAAAACTTAATTTTGAGACACACATTACAATTCAAATTCATTTTCAAATATTTTTTCTTCATTTACAAATAATCTACCTTGCTTTTTACATGGAATTGATTCAGACAGCATCTGCCCTCCTTTAGCAAAGAATGAATTAAATTCGTCAGCTAATTTATCATTTTCTTCATGAACTGTCACATTTGAAGATTTTTTACCAGGGAACAAAGTTTTCACTGTTTTCCACGCTTGAGCAGAATTACTTTGATCCCTCATTAACTTCTTAACATAATAATTTCTCTTTGCTTTTCTAATTTCTCCTGTTACTTTGTTTCGTAATTGCCTATACTGACTCATCAAATTATCATCCTCTTTGCAAGCTCGTAGTTTCAGCCTATCACGCTTTTAAATGAGTCAATGAATATAAGAATTCACCCAAGGGAAAGGCTGTTGCCGTACTCGCTTTTTTCTAATTGGCATGTGTTCATTAACCACTTGCATCAATAATTCTTTCCATCTGTACACAGAATCAGTTTGTTGAATAAGATCATGTCTAAAATTATCCATATTTATTTTATTCATATTTCTGTACTCAATATACCGTGGCTCAGCTTTTGAACGATTCCATTTCCAAATTAGGTAACTCATGGAATGATCACTCAAACCGACATGTATTACTCCGGATGATTTCACATAACTAATGTTGTTTGTAAGCATATAATTATGGTCTATCAAGGTTGCAGAGTCGCCAGTCAGGTCGCTTTATAGTGAAATTACCGTTACACGGCGGATAAAAACATCAAATTTGGCATACAGATTACTGTAGGACTATTAAATCAAATTGAGCAGGAGCCCCTGGAATTTTTCGATTTTTAGGGTGAAAATGCTGAATTTTGATATTTCTTTATAATACGATATATATAGGCCTATACTGTATTGCGTAATTTATAGGTCGCGTAGCGAAATTACCATTACACGGCGGATAAAAGCATCACGTTTTTTTTTTTTCACACGGATTCCTTTAGGACTATAAAACAAAATTAGAGTAGGAGCCCTCCGGGATTTTTTTTTTTTTTTTTTTTTTGTAGAAAAACACTGAAAAGATCAAATTTCAAAATGGCCGACACTTAATTGGCAAAACCCTCACTTTTCATGTCATATGGATGATACGATCGATGACAATATCTTACATTTGTTTTTGTATTTTTGGTTTGCTTTAGAACCTTGGCTTGAACATTGCGTTAGGAGCATTACATTCTTGTGTAATGTAAAGTCTCTGCTGGAGGAGGGGGAGGGCAAAAGGGGCTATATGTTGTCACATTCCCTTACTTTCTACACAATGCAGTATATATATCATATTATAAAGGAATATTAAAATTCAGCATTTTCACCCTAAAAATCGAAAAAAGGGCTCCTATTCTAATATCAATGAATAGGTCCTACGGGATCACCTCTCCAAATTTGGTGCTTTATCCGCTCTTACTTACGGTAAGCCCAAATGTTGACAATAAGCGACCTGACTAAGAGAATGTGATTACATGAGTTCAGATCTGTTGTGAATTGATTTATTTTGGAATTTCATTTCGTGTGTGTGTGTGTGTGTGTGTGTGTTATCCTTAAAATTGCAGGAGGACTCTTACTCTAATGAGGAATCCATGCGCCAAATTTGACGTTTTTTCCGCCGTGTTTAAAGCAAGACGGAAAAATACGCAACAGAACAAGCGAACCACCACTTTTTAAGTTGAGGGCCGCCCCTTTCCCTGCCTCTCCCCCAGCCCTTCAGAGACTTTACATTACGCGAAATTATAAACAATGCTCCTATTGTCATCATATCAATCATTCTATAAGTAATATCACATGTAAGTGAGGGGTTTGCCATAAGTGTCGGCCATTTTGAAATGTGATCCTGTGTGTGTGTGTGTGTGTTTGAGTGTGTGTATTTGTGTGTGTGTGGTTAGTCTAATATTGTTTCCTAGTCCTCAAGGAATCCTTGCGATAAATTTTACGTTTTTATCCCCCGCGTATAGAGCAAAACGAGAAAAAAAAGTACGCAATAGAACAAGCGACAAAACATTTTTTTTTGAAGGGGGGGGGGGGGTCCCGCCCCTTTTGTCCTACCCCTCCCCCAGCAGAGACTTTACATTACACAAGAATATAATGCTCCTAACGCAATGTTCAAGCCAAGGTTCTAAAGCAAACCAAAAATACAAAAACAAATATAGCATATTGTCATCGATCGTATCACCCATATGACATGAAAAGTGAGGGTTTTGCCAATTAAGTGACGGCCATTTTGAAATTTGATCTTTTCAGTGTTTTTCTTCCAAAAATAAGCCCGGAGGGCTCCTACTCTAATTTTGTTTAATATTCCTAAAGGAATCCGTGTGAAAAAAAAAAATGAGTAGGTTATTGATTGGAATTTGGTGCTTTTATCCGCTCTGTAACGGTAAGCCCAAATTTTGACATTAAGCGACCTGACTATTCGATGTATTTCTATGTAAGCGTGTTTGTTTTTTCTCTATTTCTCTCTCCCGAACTGATTATACAAAAATGGCATTTGCATTGTTTCTCCTCATTCTTCGCCATTGCGTTTTGCGATTCTCGGTTGCACGGTTCAGGGGATATTCTGTTAATACAGTCAATGACCATATGACAGTATTGTACTAAGCAGATATCATACTCTCCTCCCCATCCCCTCTCTGTCCGTCGTTTGTCTGTCTGTCTGTCTGTCTGTCTGTCTGTCTGTCTGTCTCTGTGTGTCGCATTCACGGACTCACAGAAGAACAGCCATTGGCTGAAGTGAGTGACCCGTGGTGAAATAGAATAAACTCACACCCTATTCACTTGGTGAATCCAAATTGATACAACTCTGCCTTTATCACTATTTGGCATTCATAATCTTTGCAGCTCTTCGTCTGTTGTGAAACGTCTGACGCCGCTCCCCTACAAGTCTTCGCTGTTTACACCTTTGTGTAAGTGCATCGCAGTTGAGGTCAGCAAAGGCTTTCGTGTACTTTTGCATTTTCAAAAGATATCAGTTTGTTGGTTGCAATCGTGCTGTTTCTTACCATTTGACCCCCTTATTAGATGCTCAATCCAGCCAAGTATAATGTGTTTCCTTATAGAATTCACAGTGAATGCTAAAATGATGAATGATCATATGTTGCGATTGCATTAATTCTCATTGATCAGAGATATAACATAATGGGTGAAAATCTTGTCAAGAATAGATCGATATTTTGAAGCAGAGAAGCATTTCCAAGAATCTTTAAGGCAGTGTAGTCCCATTCTAAGCAAAACTAAATAAATAAGGAAACACATTTTTGATAATTTTTATGCCAATTCTAATGGTTGGTACCTCTATGAAATGAAAACTTCCTAAAGCAATCCTAATATTCGAGAAGGGCGAAGTTAAAAGAGTGTAATTATCGACCAGGTATACTACTATTGTGTACAGTCGTAGAAAATAATTCATAAGATCGTTGAGTGGTAGAAGGCTTAACGGTGCTCCACGTTTTCTTTCTTGGGTATTTATAGGTTTTCGGCAAGAATGTTCTTGAACGGCGACTGAACATGCTTTCCGAAAAGTCACGGCGAGGGATAGGCCTAGCTTTTAAGGGCCACAAACATTCACAAAGAATAATGTGGTGTACAGTTGAAGGAGATATCCAGATGATTTTTAATCTTTTTCAGTTAGAACAACTATAGATTACTTATCGCGAGTACAGAGTTGGAGAATTTATAGTGTGTGGGATAACGAATATGAATTTATAACAAAATTAATTGCAATAAAACAGTTAGAATGATGACATGGCAGCCTCACCATAAGAATGCCTGAGTTGGGGCTCGAGGAAGCAGAACAAAAGAAAAAGGCATGTGGAGATTATACACAGGTGAACTTGTTAAGCAAGCGGTATTAAGATGGAGTAACACTGCTACATTTCTGAAAATAGGGTATGTGAGTCTCATATGTCATCAACATTGTTCAGTGTATTTTGTTTTAGATTTTTTCGGAGTATTATTTTTCTCTGCTCAAGGACCACAATAAATTCCAGAAATCTATATGGAGTAGTCAATTTATGTACTACATGATGTGAAATTATGAAAATCGTCTGGAATGCCCCTTTAAGCTTTCTACCTATCGACGCTCTACCCCCCACTGAAACCTTCAAAGATTTCGTGATAAGATCTTATTATTTCTTATAAGATACAATTTTATAAAATTGTAGAAAATATTTACGGATCCTCCGTTTAGATTTTCAGAAAAAGCAGTGCTCTTGAATAGTTGAATCTTTGTTGGTGGATATTTACGCTCATTGCAATTTATGATCACTCCCCTCTTTTAGTAGTAATTTTCTAGACTTCTCCAAGAACTTCGACACAATTATTCATGCTATCTTACTTCATCACCAACGAAGTAAATGGGTAGTATCATTTTTATCGCTACTTTATCATACCCCCAAGTGTACAGTAACCGCTTTTGCCTGAATTTGACTTTCTTCAAGTCGTAAAATCGCTATTCCTCAATTTCCTATTCTCTTTTTACATGTTTCAATCTGCACTATTCTCAATGTGCTTCCGAAAATCCCTTTTTCGGTCCTGTATGTTACTAGTTTCTTCAGTCGTTGTGTTGTCATGCAGTCTACTCTCATATTGTCACGTTGCCACCATTCTTGTCTGCTAAATGGGCTTGAAAACCCATTTCTGTATTAATTCTCTTCTTCATAATACATTACAAGCATTATCATTACAATCATTAAGATTCCTACAATTTGTTTGTTTGTTTTTTTACATTTGTATTTCTTAGTAACTTCGATAATTTACTCTGCTTTTTGTAAGTATATACAGCAACATCGTATACTGTGCTCTGTTCACTCTGTATCATCTGCATTATTCCTTTCTCAGAAAAAAGTGAAGTGTATTATAGTATGTTGTCACTATGATTTGTCGAAAATTAAAAAACAAATCGAATCTAATTGAACAGCAACGTGTATATACTGCGCATAAGTCCTGATATTTGTTTGTTTTGACACCCCATTAAAACGACTTGAGAAGAAATTATCTGCCAAGATGACAAATATTTCTGTGAAACAGCAAGACAACACACAATGGTACTTAATTGTAGGCCTATAAATCTAAAAATGTAACTGTCCAATATTACTAAATACTGGTAGCCATGATTCGTGATGATGCAATTCTCAATTCTCTTTACCAGGGATAAGAATGAAGTTTGACGTCATTGTAATTGTGTGGTTGGCCATGATTGCTCCAACCTTCGCTAATCCGGGGGGTTTTGAAGAAGCCAGATGATATACGCCAGGCCTACGAGGCTGTGAGAAGTTATGCTGACAAAACGGAATGGTACGACTTTAGTTCATAAGGCGATCCGAGTATCTTCTTGGGTTTTCTCGGGAGTTTATAACGTCTCTGCGCTGTGTAAAGAATGAAACAATCAGCAGCAGGATATTTTGTCGTTCTTTTCATTCGAAATCCATTGTCAAATGATTTACTGGGGTACTTTTTTTTTTTAATCTCATCATTTGATGCGAAAATTTATGGTATTAAGTTATCTTTTACTTCTGCTTCTTTCAAGTTGATCTGATAGCTTGGTTGTCGCAGAATTCTTGTCTGGGACTTATTTCCTTTGATAGATAGCAATATATATATATATATAGTATATATATATATATATATATATATATACATATATATATTTTTAACAGGGTTTTCAGGAGACAACATTGAAAATTCGTAGACAAAATTCCCTTTTGACAAATTTCCTTTGATAAATAGCTGTATATATATATATATACACGCACACACACATATATATATATATATATATATATATATATATATATTTAACAGGATATCAGGCTTTCAGGAGACAACATTGAAAATTTGGTTACAGCTCGTTATTCCGAAGGTTCGTTATTACGAAGGTTCTTTGGTCCAAAGGTTCGTTATTCCGAAGGCTCTTTATTCCGAAGATTCGTCATTCCGAAGGTTCGTTAATCCGAAAATATAATGAGGTTCTTTATTCCGAAGGTTAATAAATTCGAAAATTAAATAAGGTTCGTTATTCCGAAGGTTCGTTAATCCAAAAATGAAACAAAGCTCGTTATTCCGAAGGTTAGTCACGGACCTTATCATTTCGGATCAACGAACCTTCGGAATAGCGAGCCCTATTTTATTTTCGAATTAACGAACCTTCGGAATAACGAACCCTATTTCATTTTCGGATTAACGAACCTTCGGAATAATGAACCTTCGGAATAACGCCACAAATGTTCGGATTTAACGAACCCTCTTTCATTTTCGAATTAACGAACCTCTAGGTTTTAGGGAATTTGTGTGTTTTCGGATTAACGAACCTTCGGAATAATGATCCTTCGGAATAACGAACAGCATCCGAAAATTTGTAGACAACTGGCTGCACAGCATAACTTGAAAAACGTTTTGCTATGTCTCTCTCTCTGTTTTAATCTCGGCATTACCGAAGAAGACTCTGAATTCTTGCGAATAATTAGTAAGTAATTTTTTTTCTGCTTTTCTCAAATTGATCAGATTTGTAGATTATCACGGGAGTTTTTGTCTCGATGTATTGTCACTTGATGAAGTAATACACTTTTTTTTCCTAGCAGGATAAAGCTTTCGGAGGGCAATAACAAAATCACATCTTGAATAATAATTATCATAATTTTTGTTTTTTTAGAATTACATAAACAACTAACTTTCTGCACGGCATAACTTGGTAACGTCCGTACCTATAGATATAGTTATATTCTTCTGTGAGATACACGATCAATGACACGAAGCTAAATCTCATACTGTTGGAGTTTTTCTGGACCACTCCAAGGCGTTTGACACACAATTGATTATGAAATATTGCTGTACAAACTGTCGTATTACGGGATTCGTGGCAACGCCTTGGAGGTGGTTCAGAGATTACCTCACAAATCGATCACAATTTGTACACATTAATGATTCTGATTCAAGCACAGGAAATATAACATGTGGTCTTCACAAGGCTCCCTTTTGGGACCACTTCTTTATATTGTCTACATAAATGATGTGCCCAGGTCGTCGGCACTCCTGTCTTTCCTCTTGTTTGCAGACGATCCGATTCAAGTCTTTTTTTTTTGACGCACAAAAATCCTACTGAGGTACTTGATTTGCTTAACTTTGAGTTGAATCACGTTAATGATTGGATTCAAAGTAACAAAATTAATTATCCCTAAATTTAAACAAAAGTAATTTTATGGTATTCAGTAATACAATTACTTGTTTACCTGGCTCAATTTCAGTCAAAGGGGTAAACTTACAAGAGACAAATTAATTCAGTTAAATTTCTTGGCCTTTTATTTGATTGTAAATTATCCTGGCAGGAACAAACAAATCATTTATGTAAGTTACTATCAAGAAATTTGGGTATCATACAGAAGCTTAAGCATGTTTTCCCCATATATATATATATATATATATATATATATATATATATATATATATTATGTGTATATATATATATATACATATATATATAAATGTGAGGGTCACAGTAATATCAGCACTCACCCCCCCCCCTTTTACCTGTGGTGATTACACTCGCTCGTTATATTATGTATTTATATGTATGTTTATCTATTTGATTCCCTGTCCACACATATTTATATGCAAGATATATCATAGTACTCTAGTTGGATGGTAGAGGTATATACACGGTGGTGTAAGGTCAGAAGGTAATTTACATAATCATGGGGAACAACCCCCCCCCCCATAAGTGGAATCTCCCTGTGAGGGATAAAGCGGGTCCTGAAGTTATTCAGAAGGGGCACCTCTTTTGATCATTCTTGAGAAGGCGTCCAAGCAGGCAACGTCACTTTAATCAACCTGCTCCTGTGGCTGTAGCATAGTCCAGTCCCTCATCCTTTGTACAAAGGTAAGAACATCTGTACGATGTGTCTTTAATATTTTGTATTTATTAACATCATAATTTGTGTGGTGTTCATTATGAATTATTACACATGATAATTTGAGAGTGTTTGGTTTTGCCAAATAATTAATGGATGAGGTTTCATTCACAAACGAGTGGTTAATGAGGATGGCATGTCAGTTGCCCATGAAGTGCATTAGCGACTAAGAATTTCTAGTTTTGTTTTATCTATGTTTTATATCTATGCTTTAGTGTTATCAATATGAAGTGATATTGGTAGGGAACATCACTTACAGCGAGCTTAATGAAGGACTGTAGATGTTTCTTATTTCATCTTTATTCTATGTGACTTTGAGAAGCGTGCTTGATGCAGAGGGTAGCATAGAATATAGCACTGTGGTATATGGAGATAAAAGCTAATCGTTCACACAGCCCGATGTACACTATAGTTGATTTTGGTAGGCACGCTGGAGGATTAAAAACAAAGGGGAATGAACTTGGCCCCAGTACAGGGGATGATACAATATGCTGGTAGGTGCCTCGGCTTACAAAGGGTGACTGCCTATGCAGGGGATTAAAGCAGTGGCTACATTCAAAGGACGGTGCTTTTTATCTTTTCTGCTCGGCAAACTTCCTCTCTCACTATTCTAAAGACTTGGGCTGATGTGTGCTACACTGTATGAGCTGTGCACCCCTATTGATGAAGATGTAGACAAGCTAGTCTTTGTTTCTATAATAAGAGTGAGGGAGGTAGCTAGTAAGATTGAGTTCAGGCAGGAAAGCCTCTACGCCCATTGACGCGTGTACAGTATATTTCAAGTTGCTAGATGGTGGAAATAGAAATATATATCCCTTGTACATATGTATCTATCGCTTGTATATCATTATGTATATTACTGTGCTTCCCTATAGCGAAGGCAACTGATCAGTCCTTTGAGTATGGCTTTCAAGCCTCTGTATGATGTTCTATTATTTCATCGGTTAATATAAGTTAGCACTGGTTTATTAGTAGATTGAACGATGCTTGGGTCGAATAATTCGCTTTGTTTATTATACACACAAGCATATGTTCGATTTCATTCATAGATTCCTAACATGGGGAAAGATTTAAGAAAGTATATTCATTTGCATTGTCAATTTTAGAAGACACCAAGACTTCTGTCAAGTGGATGGACCCCAGCGCACTGCACATGCTGTAATGTCAGAGGTGAATAGTTTTTCTCAATGTTGTGTCTCATATCTTGTATGGTAATGAAATTAACAGGCGGAATATTACTATGACATAATAATCATTATGTTTTGCATTTTTGGAGTTTACTTTTCAGATGGCTTTGCCTTCTTGAATCAAATAATGTTGTTACTGTTGTTGATAGAAGATAGAGTTTGCCTGTCATGGAAGTTTGATGATAACGTTTGACGTTTAACGCTATTGAATTCGCGTGACATATGTATTTGGTTGCAGGCGACAAATATGATATCATGCATTCAAAACTGTATGCTTTTACAAATGAATTGCGTATCAACCAGATCTTGAATAATCAAAATATTACCAGTTTTCAATCAAGGCAATATACTTTAAATTTCACATATTGAATGTAAATACACAGTATGTCAATCTCAGCGATACCACTGCATTTTGTAAATATGAATGTGTAAAGTAATATGATTGGTTCATCCCTTGTATTATGTAGCTTCTGTGGGAAAGGGACACGGATTTGCTGTATTCTGCGTCGGACAGTGTTGCGTTGTTGTAAAGTTGATTTTTAGTTTTATGTTTGCTTTAGATTCGTTGTTAAAGTTGTTTTAAGTTCGTTGTTTAAGTTTGCTTTTAACCGTTGTTATTCGTTGCTTGTTGCGTTGCATTTTGTTACTTTTAAATGTTGCTCTGTTATTAGCCACTTTTAACCGTTTGCTTTAGATTCGTTGCGTTGCTTTTAAGAGCTGTTGTTGCATTGCCTCTTGTTGCTTTTAGTGTTGTTTTGTTATTAGTTGTTTTTAATTTGCTACAAGTTGCTTTTCGTTGTTTTAAATTCATTTGCTTTGTGTTCAGTCTAATGTTACAATTTTGGAGTTATTTGAGTTTTGGCTTAGTTTGAAATACTGCAACAAAGTGAAGTAATAAAGACACCTTTTTTTTGTAGCAGAAACGGAAAAATTATCTTTGAGCATTCCTTCTTTTCCCAGTCCTTATTAAATAGAACCAGGTGATTGATTTTGTCTAATGGAGTCCGAGCTACTGTAGGTCAACACTGACTGGACGTGTCCAGCCGGTCACATATATATATATATATATATATATATATATTACGTACCTTATGTTCGACGTTGTTACTTTCGTATTTTCATTATAGCATATACAAGCCTATAGGGTAATTGTTCCAGAATACGCCTGGAGTCTATCTTCAGAATACAAAAGCGAGCTATAAGGATTATCAATTGGACAAATTATTTAGCACCGACAAGCCCACTATTCAAAAGTAATAACCTCTTGAAGATTTTTGACATATATTCTTACTCCCTTGGGATATTTATGTACCAGTTAACTAAATACGAATTACCTTATCATTATCATTATTATTATTATTGTTATTATTTATTCGACCAGGTAAAGAATATAGGATACATAATATTATCATTAACATCACAAACATGAAACAAAAACCAGAATGAACATTACAAAGGATACACTGTACTGTACACGTTACACAAAGTGAAAATGAAATGAATGGAGACTACATCAGGGTCAGGGCAAACAAAAGTAAATACATTTACTATTGCCCGTAGGCATGTGAACCCACACATGTTGCCCCTAAGAAACATTTAACAATCATTAAAAAGTTATCACTCAACCCCTGATCCCCACCCCTTAACTCCATAATCCTTATCAAACTTCAAAACATAAAAAAACACTATACAATTCCAATATAATCATCCAACCCTTAACTTCATTTATAAATAATATTCATACATTAATTTCAAAAACTGAAAAAAATACGTCAACATAAATGTAGGAGATTTCTGGATTTCCACCGACCCCCACCCCTAAGCCTCTAACCTCTTAGAACATAATCATCATTGTCGTCAGCATAAAAATAAAAATGAAGCACATGTGTACAAATCAAAACTAAAACTATCACTCAATGTGATTAATACCCCATCAAACACCGAGAATGTAAACTCAGCTAACAATTAATTTGTACTGTTACCACAACGACTCAATGTTCAACGTGAACAAAATTAATGATGAATTGTGCACACCCACATATCATAACAGTCACATATGCCGAATTTCAAATCAATTGCCCAAAAATCTGAAAAAATTAACTGAAATCACATTATCATATGATTATCATTACTAAATATGGAGTTACCATGAAACACATTTCCCAACAATAACAATTAGGTAATGCAATGATCACACATATCAAATCCGAAATATGCTTTCACTCCCATGTCTGTAAAAAAATAAAGTTATACATTCCTATACTCTACAAGAGAGGAAAATTCATTTCACTTTTCTCCCGTAAGAACTGCATTTGCTCTTAAAACAATAGTACATACAGGTCCGACATACTGGAATAGCCTCTAACATCACTGAGTCGTTGTCACGGAATTGTTTTAAACGTAAACTAAAAAATCCCTCGTGCAGGCTTATGTCTAATCATACAACATGCAATTTTATTCGAACTCCCTCTTCTTTATCAGATTCGTCGCTTATTAGGCATTCCAATTTTGCTTTTCGTTCTCTGTACTGAGTCATTTATGTCAAGGCTATTCCTGAATTAATGAATCATTATGTATCATGTGCATTTTGGCGCATTTTTACAATTACGACATGTAACTACGTATGTTGCTCGGGTGACAAGGAATCTTGTAAGCGAAATACAGGTGGCAACTTAGTATTTCGCTATGCTCTCGTATATCTTATTTCTTTCTCTTGCTCTTTTGCTCTCTTTTCTTTTTTATGTCCCTTTCCTTCCTTTCATAGTTTTCGTTACTAGGTTGTTTAAAGACCTAATAAAGTGGTTTAGACATTCTTTTCTCAATGATGTAATAATATTAAATGTTAAATTCTAAGTAATTCTATGGTTGTGCGGGGCTTTTTACTGTTCTGAATTTTGTTCTATATTTGTTAATATAATGGATGCAATTTCCTCGGTTTTGGAAAATTTTCTATACTTTTGCCGCATGCGGCGCACTATCACTTCTAAATTGTGATGACGTCTAAGAACGGAGTCGTCGATATTGATTGTCCGACCACAGCCTAGCCATAGCCAGCGAGCTGGCAAGGCTATGCTAGCGCAGCGCAGCGACAGCCGGCCGGCGTCTGGCTAGCGCTGGCGGGGGAGCGAGCTAGCGAGCATAGCAGGTGCTGCGCTGCACTATTGTCATTGGCTAAGCCTTTAGACAAAAGAATATTTAATGAATTGTATCGGATTAAATACATGTACTGCCAATAATAGAGATTACAACTGTGGTACGCTTGGATATCCATTATTTTCGGCAAGGGATGGTATAGTACTGAATGAGGTGAGGATTTAGGTTTGATATGAATTTCTGTATATATTATTCTTAATAATCAAATAACTGTATAATGAAGATTGAAAAATTTGAAGTTCATTTGTATTTTTATGTAGAATCTTATATAGATATATGTTTATGTAAGTAATTGTCCTTATTTCAACGGAAGTGCAATAAAGTGCTTACATCTGTATGTTCATTATGTTTGAATTAGTATGTTTTTTATTCTTATCCAGATGCTTCCAGCTTCCTTCCCTTTCTGTCCTTCCCTTTCCCCTCTACTCACTCCTCTTCTTCTTCTTCTTTATCCTTGCATTTCTCCTGCTCTCCCTTTTTGCCTCCCTTTTCTTCTCCCTCAGCCTTTGTTTCTTTTCTCTCCTCTCTCCCTCTCACTCTGTTCCTGCTCAGCCTCACACTTCATATAGCATTCTCTATATATCTCTCAACATTCCTCATTCCACGCCTCCCTTCTTCTATACCCTCTTTTTTAGCTGAAAGAGTTGTGATATGTCAATAATGGAGGATATAAGGTACATTATTATGTAAACCGGATTTTTTCACTGTACTCTGCCTTTATTGTAATATGATTTATATACTGTATGTATTGACACTATTGATGTACTGATTATTTGTTGTTGCTGTTGTCGTCGTAACGATTGTATTTTGAGCTTGGTTTGTATATGTAATTTATTTTGTCTCTCTGTATTTTCATCGATGTAAAATCGGTTTTTATATAGCTGAGATATCCAAAAACAAAGTTTAAAAAAGCGATTATAATAAAAGGTTGGTTCCAACTTTTATTACGGTCGCTTTGTTTTGGATATCTCAACCATTTTCAACCCAATTTTCAGCAAATAAACTTTGAATTCCTCTTTGAATTGTAAGCTCTTTCATATTTCATAAGAGGTTTTTCATTATCTCTTAAAAATCATCATCAGAAAAATTGGAATCCTGAAGACCCATCTCAACCGAAACTGTACCATCCCTTTAAATGTTGTCACCGCAGGTGTGTCACATAAACACATATCATAAGTTCCATGATGTGGAAAGATACACTGTATGTTCGCCATTGTTATTGCGTGCAAACTGAAGCACTAAAGTTTATTTGCCTTCGCCGTAACTCCATTTTTCAGTGATGTTGGAGTGGAAAGCTAAGTCAAAAAGATCATTATCGAATACACACGTCATGAGAAAATGTATACATTTGCATCCACGTAATCTCAAATGTAGGAAACGCATGGCACTGTGGAAAACAAATTATTAATGTGAGTTTGATGGACCAATGCAATGCAAATGCATAATATTGAATACGTCAATTAATGATTTGTTGTTGTTGTTAATTTAAAGAAAGAAAAAAGAGAGAGAAAAAAAATGGGGCCCTATACAAATAATTTGCCCCAGACAGCACTTAACATAGAAGAAACATTATAAATCTTAGAGAGATATGAACAAGAGTATTAGACATACGAAGTGTCCACGAGGGAGCACATGTCTCCACGAAGGAGTTCATATTGTCTCCACAAAGGAGCTCATTAAGTCTCCACGAGGGAGCTCATAATGAATACCTCATATTCTTAAAGCATACTCAGATAACTACATAATACACGCGCGCGTGTACCACACACTAACTCGCCCACGTGTACACACTCAAACACATACACACACATACCTCCAATCACGCACACACATACTAATATCAGGGGTAAACCCAAAGTAATGTACAGTTTTTTTAAATAAAACACACGTACAATGATGATTTATAGAATAGATAAGATTACTATAGCTGATTTTTTTTTCGAGAGAAAGAAGAAAAAAATACAGTGTTTATGCCATAGAGCTCTGAGCATCACAGCAATGATTAGGGGAAAATTCAGAGGCGTTGATACAGCAAGGTAGTATACAAATATCGACTGCTGCAGAGGGAGATGGTAAAACTATTTGCACCAAGGTGATGTCTCAACAGTGCTATGTCCCGAGACGAAGTCGAGGGACATGGCACTGTTGAGACATCACCGAGGTCAAATAGTTTTACCATGGCCCGAAAGAAAGCAGTCGATATTTCTAATTTGTTTTATATCCCTCTCCAGCATTTTACTGGAGTAATGACGGTTCCCTTTTGGAAAAGTGTGCAGGTTTCGTGAACGACAAATCTAACGTTAGGCCGTAGCAGTGCAGCAGCAGTGCGTGCAGCGCGTAGCGAACGACACCGCTACGCTGTTATTGATTCCTAGTCACGAGCTATTACAGCGTGCAAAACTCCGAAAGATCGAGGAGGTCCAGGACTACGTTAGAATTAGGCCTAAAGCGGCTTCGTTACCCAGATCATCTTCAAAATCGGTTTTAGTTTATTCCTAATTCGTACCTGATATGGTGTCCTCCTGCGATCATTCTTCCGTTACTTGAAGCGGTCACTTTGTCGAGCTGAATGCATTGATCACACTAACGTTACACACACTGCTCGCCATCGCACCACCGATTTCTGTACAATGCTGTCGCGCACCGCGCTGGCGCTGCTAGCGCTGCTAGCGCTAGCTAGCTACAAGCCACAGGACTGTCGCTCAAAGGTATCGCTACTACGCGCACTGCGTACATTCTTAAGTGAGAAATGTAGATATCGATCACACGATCACGATTGGGTGCAGATCGTGGATTCCCAAATGTACACTAATCACGCTGGCTAGTAACCAATTGCACCGCATCCAGCTGCCCGTAGCTAGCTAGTAAAACTACACCATGTTCGTGCTCTGTACACTCCTATGGCAAGAAGCTTTACATGAGGGATATAATAAAAAATACCACATGGCCATGAGTGTCACTGGAAAAAAAAAATCTTAATGATATTATACGCCATGTGGGCCTATATTTCACAATAGCTATGTGCTTTATAGTTTTTCTGAAGGTTTCTTTGATTCACCCTCAAAAGCAAAGCATACGGTATTTTCGTATACTTTCAATATTTTGCAAACTTTACATTTCCTTTATTATACATTGTGGTTTATGCATACAACTTCTTTAAAATTGTACACTTTCTGCTGGATTTACATGTTTACTTGGACACACACGTGGTGATTAGGGTGATTGTAAATTCACGCGTGTGATCAAATTTGCATTGCATATAGGTCATAATAATGGATATGGATTGAAGACCACATATTATAATGTAGTTATAAGTGCCTGTATAGTACAACTCTTGTTGCAAATTAAATACTGTAATGAATTGAAATTCTGAATCATTTTATTCGTGTGTGCCCTATATTAATTTTCCCTTGAGATGCGTTTTGTTTAATCTAAATAATGTCCTTACACGCTAATTGTGTCCAGGTCAAGACTCGCCCCTCATTCACATTGTCTGTAACTTTTTCCTATAGGCTGGTGCTGAAATACGATGGCAAGCAAATCTACATGGCAGGAACTGGTACCGACTACTCGGAACTTCTGGAAAATTTTGGTGGTAAGTAGGGCCTAGATGCACGAGAAAAACGGCTATTTGAAATAATCTCATTTTCTGTCCGTTTCTGTATAATCTGGGCATATTTAGTGTCACTTTATGTTCTTCTGGGCGAACTTTGGTATAGGAATGTATTACGGGAGAGATTTTAATGTAGGTATCTACAAGTACAAACCATGGATATGAATCTAATCTGTCCTATTACTCAATTTCTAAATCATATAGCCCTACTTGTAATTATATGTCTACAAACTATTCATTGTTTAAAGACAATGTATCACGTTTATATATACGGTCTAAAAGCTATAATGCCTTAAAGATATAATTATGGTTACTATGAACCAGGCCATACTTTTGTAAATAGTCAAATTGAAATATGAAAATGAATATGTCTTTACGACACAAGTCGGAAGTTTGGATATTAAAGAACAAAATCTACAATTTCTGACACTGTTTAAGTTAAAACGCGTTATGAATTATAGTAATGATTTATTTTCACTTATTAACGCAAGTTTTTACATATTAGATCCTTTCTTGTGAAAATTCATGATATAGAAACTAAATGTATATCGTCTTTTGGCGCCTTATAAGTTGATTTACTGTATGACGTCGTTAAAAGTTTTGAACAAAAATTTAAATTGAATTAGCTGTACCTTTAATTTTAATTTTAAGTATATTAATGTCTTTTATCTATTTCCACTAGTTTTCATGTTGTGGATTCTGTCTTATTCTGATTCAAATTATTTGAATATCGATTCCATATAACCTTGACACCCCCCACCATGCACAAACACACCTAGATCCCGTTCTATGGCCCCTGGATTGAGTCCAAATGTTACGGGGGACAAAAATTTACAAAAACACACCCACTCCGCCCCCCCCCCCCCCCCCACACACACACAGCACAACAGAAGCAATAACAACGTTTATGTTGATGCATTATCAAAATATAATATCGCTTAATCTCTTTCTATTCGTAACCGTGATATAATAATTATATGACCGACCATGACCTGTCAACAAAACTGTCCATATTCTGAGCCTGTTACTGGGTTTAAAAAAAAAGAAGAAAAAGAAAAAATGACACGAGAAATGCTGAACAGTAATCCAGGTTAACCTTGTGTGAATAAATAGGCAAACCATTTCTGAAAGCAGTCGAACCTCTCATTTTTCTTCTCTTTCTCCTACCCTTTATCTTTATCTGTATACCCAAGTCATTCTACGCTCAGCCCCCCTCCCCAAAAAAAGAAAGTAGACAATTTTTCCAGCACACATCTTTAACAGAAGATTTTGATAATAATCATTGTGTCATAATATACCATATCAAAGATTATTCAATTGGCTATCAACCTGGTAGGTTAATACAAAGGAAAGTTGCATGCCTGAGTGAACACAGTGATCTTTGTTATTCAAGACACAAAAGTAAGAATTGCAAAAATTGACATTTTTGTCGTTCATTTGCAAACAAAATGTCGAATCTAACTTCAAAATGACACAGGGAGTCAGCCGCAAGGTGGTAAATGGGCAAATTTTCTTTATTTCATTGTTTTGATTTCGGAATTTAAGAATTCATGAGACAAATTCAAAAACCAAATATCATTTTCAAAGTTCTTAATTTAAAATAACATTTGAAATTTCTACCAGTTTTTGTTAAATCGCCTCTTTCATGCCATTTGAATTTGGATTTGACTGAAGATTCGTAATTTTTCTCTATTGTTTTTTTCGCCTTTCTTTATCTTTGCGGGCTACAAAGTCACTACAGAGATCATAAGATGATTATTGAAACTTGATTTGTATTTTGTTGTTGTTTTGAATTGTCTTTTGTTGTCATTGTCACATGGAAGAGCACATACGCATGGATGATGAATGACAACTTGTCCATTTTTGCACATTTTGCTTTTGTGCTTTTGAAGAACGAATGTGTTCACTTATGCGTAAGGTTTGTCTTTTCAATGACCTACCAGGTTGATAGCTAATCAAAATACCTATAACGTGGTATATAAAGCATTGATATTTAGTTTCATTTTTTATGAACTTGAAAAAGTGTTTACATTCTTCTTTTTTTTTTCTTTTGCTGAGAGTATTTTTAAATGTTCACATGCATTTTGTATCAAATTTAAGGGAGGCAAGCAAATCAAACCACTCTCAGACCGTGTCCGTTTTGCTTCATTAATTGTACTGTGTATATTCCACTTTAGATATACATTGTACTACGTCGTATGTATTATATCAACAATGTCTCAAAGTACAGTATTGACGAGGAAACCAATAAATAAAATACAATGATAACAACAATTTCATATAGACCCATTGTTATGACTTATATCGTGTCAAATCAACTTAGCAGAGTGCTCAAGGCGCATATACATTATAGGTGATAATTTTATTGGGTGGTAGAAGGCTTAACGGTGCACCACGTATTCTTTGTAGGGTATGTGTGTGGCCATGAAAAGGCCTACTCAATCCCCAGGGTCACACACATACCCTGGAAAGGTAGAATTCTCGGCGCATCGCTAAGCCTTCTACCACCCAACGTCCTACCGCCACGGAAACCTTCAAAGATGTCATGATAACTTTATTATCAATTTTCACTTGATAATGGACTCATATGAAATCAAATCTGATCAAACAAAAGCGAAGGGGAAATTACCGCGTCAGAGTACTCTTGATTGTTTCCCGCCATGTACAGATGCTGATCGAGTGTACGCGTACGTACGATTTACGTACTGTTTGAACGGAGATGCGAATGAGAGAAGAGCCTCTTTTGCGTTCATCACATGGATAGGACCAAGGGTCTCTGCAGTGAAGAAGGCTAAAGCACTAGAATCAAACGACAAGGCTTTCGTCAAGCAGATCATGCCGGTAAATGACAAAACTATGAAACCCTCCTCCTCTTTTATCATCCTTTTTTTTTTCCAGCAGGCCTAATTTTATGTCTGCCGTCGACCAATCCTTTCGACAAGGCCATCGTGACTGAAAAAGAGGCTAACTGCGAGTGAACGAGTGAACGCGAGTCCGAGTGGCCTTCTCCTCTTTTCTATATTCTTATTCCTATGAGGAATGATGAACGCCATTCAAACGTTTATCATTTCTATGAGGAATGTTAAACTCCAAATAAATTAATTCAAATAGCAACAACAAAATAAACAACAACAACTACAAGTGAAAGAGAAACAAGGTAGAGACAACACCTGTATTACAAGATCGTCTGAGTAGGGACAGCATGTGGGAAATAATATGAGTCCCTGCAACTGTGAGGGAAAAGAACATCTGAAATGTGAGAAATGGAGACAATACCATAAATATGAACCTATTCAACAACCATGCCGTGCAGTCTAAATTAATTTCCCCATGTGCTGTCACCAGGACACTGTAGAAGAAGTTAGTGCGCCTACGTTCAAATTGTATAAAATCCAGGGGCCCGTTGCATAAAAGTTACCATTAGGGTAACTTTGCCATCCAATGGTAACTTCCATGGAATTCTTGATGTAGATTGGCTGTTGAGTATTGTTGCCATGGTAGTTACCATTGAATGGCAAAGTTATCATAATTGTAACTTTTATGCAACGGGCCCCAGGAGTTTGTTTTATTTCAGTATTCCAAAGTTTGATGCCATTATAAATAAAAGTATTTGTCCATATTCCTATACGTCTTGGGTTTTTTTTTTGTGTGTGTATGGTCCATAATACTCTCGTCGAGTTCACCGTGTATGCGCCTGTGTGTTTGTTTTTTTTCTTAAATGAAGACTCTAAAAGATCAGGCATTAAAAATTATTTAATTTGTGCATCAAAGTTCAAGTTCAAGTCAAGTTCTTATTTGTCTCCGTTGTTATAGCTGCAGAGAACTTTGTTTAAATCCAAAAGATCATGTGTCCTGCATGTCCTGAATGACTAGAAATTATTATCTTGTCCTTAAATGGCGTCTGCGTCCATGTTTGTTTTTTCTCTCTTTTTTCCTTAACCCGTCACCTCCGAGATTCCGTAATTCCCATGAATTTATACAGGGCGCATTAGGTTCCCTTGCACAACAAAGTCATCAAAATACACTTAACGGAGCGCCATCATAAGAAAAATATCGTCCATTTTATAGTAGAATCCCTAAATAATTGGTGACAAAATTTTCTCACTGTACATCGTAACCACATACATTCCAACCTGTCGGAAAGTCAAATAATCAATAATTATTCTTATTATCCATTTGTTTACAGTAATGCGGTGGGAGGGGGGTGGAGGCACCTAGAAAAGAGAAAGAGAGAGAAAGAGAGAGAGAGAAATTAAAACACAAACATATCGATAGCATCAGGGTAAATCTAGCTGAAAAAAAATGATTTCAAATAAAACCCGTTCTATTCAAGAAATAGACTTTCTACATTAGTCTAAAAAATTAGACTGATTTTGCTAAAAACAGGTGCTCAAAAAATGGGAAAAACAGTCTACAAATGATCAAAATTTTAAATGTTAATCTGAAATTGTGGTGCAAGGTTTGGCATAAACAAAATGGAATGAACAAACCTGTCCTTCATTCTTTTCAGAATTGCATCAGTCACAGCTGGATATGTCAATGTTGGTCTTCTGCCAAACCTGCTGAGCTGGCAAGGTTCGGCTTTTGACGAACCTGCCGAGCTGCCCAGGTTCGGCTTTTGACGAACCTGTCGAGCTGGCAAGGTTCGGCTTTTGACGAACCTGCCGAGCTGTCCAGGTTCGGCTTTAGACGAACCTGCCAAGCTGGCAAGGTTCGGCTTTTGACGAACCTGCCGAGCTGCCCAGGTTCGGCTTTTGACGAACCTGCCGAGCTGACAAGGTTCGGCTTTTGACGAACCTGCCGAGCTGGCAAGGTTTGGCTTTTGACGAACCTGCCGGGCTGCCAAGGTTCGGCTTTTGACGAACCTGCCGAGTTGGCAAGATTCGGCTTTTGACAAACCTGCCCAGCTGCCCAGGTACGGCTCTTGACGAACCTGGCGAGCTGCAAAGGTTCGGCTCTTGACGAACCTACCGAGCTGCCAAGGTTCGGCTCTTGACGAAAGTGCCCAGCTGCCCAGGTTCGGCTTTTGACGAACCTGCCCAGCTGCCCAGGTTCGGCTTTTGACGAACATGCTGGGCTGCCAAGGTTCGGCTTTTGACGAACCTGCTGGGCTGCCAAGGTTCGGCTTTTGACGAACCTGCCGAGCTGCCCAGGTTCGGCTTTTGACGAACCTGCCGAGGTGGCAAGGTTCGGCTTTTGACGAACCTGCCGAGCTCCCAAGGTTCGGCTTTTGACGAACCTGCCGAGCTGGCAAGGTTCGGCTTTTGACGAACCTGCCAAGCTGGCAAGGTTCGGCTTTTGGCGAACCTGCCAGGCTGCCCATGTTCGGCTTTTGACGAACTTGCCCAGCTGCCCAGGTTCGGCTTTTGACGAACCTGCTGGGCTGCCAAGGTTCGGCTTTTGACGAACCTACCGAGCTCCAAAGGTTCGGCTTTTGACAAACCTGCCGAGCTGCCAAGGTTCGGCTTTTGACGAACCTGCCGAGCTGGCAAGGTTCGGCTTTTGACGAACCTGTCGAGCTGCCCAGGTTCGGCTTTTGACAAACCTGCCGAGCTGCCCAGGTTCGGCTTTTGACGTACTTGCGGAGGTGGCAAGGTTCGGCTTTTGACGAACCTACCGAGCTGCCAGGGTTCGGCTTTTGACGAACCTGCCGAGCTGGCAAGGTTTGGCTTTTGACGAACCTGCCGAGCTGCCCAGGTTCGGCTTTTGACGAACCTGCTGGGCTGCCAAGGTTCGGCTTTTGACAAACCTACCAAGCTCCCAAGGTTCGGCTTTTGACGAACCTGTCCAGCTGCCCAAGTTCGGCTTTTGACGAACCTGCCGAGTTGGAAAGGGTTCGGCTTTTGATGAACCTGCCCAGCCCAGGGGCAGGTTCGTCAAAAGCCGAGCCTGCCCAGCTGGCAAGGTTCGGCCTTGAGGCCTTTAAAAAGGAGCTACTCAAACGGAGAAGCCATTTCCCCCCCCCCCCCCCCCCCAGCCTAGTTAGGGTTAATGATCCTGTCAGGCTCCAAATTTTTCATCTGTTGCAATGTCCCTTTGCGAAGATCACAAAAATAGGGATTAGAAACAGTTAGTTGCAGTGAATGATAGGCAGAAATACATCTTAAATGCAGTTCAGTTTAATCAGTATTCAGCAAAATGCTTTTTCATTGTTGAAATCCAAAAACATGCACTTCTATCATGCCACATTGAAAGGTTCATTCTTGTGTTGTTTTGATTATCCAGTACGCTGATAACCACAAGAAGCTACATGGTTCATGCATACCAATTTGGGGACCAAACTGCAGTGAAAACGTGATATTCAAACATGAAAATGAAACAATTTTTATTCACTAGCTTAATTGTGACATTTTCAATTGCCAGAGTCACAAAATATGCTGCAGAAAAAAGGAGAATATTCCACAAAGGGTAAGATAAAAATTTGAGGAACATTAAATTGCTCATTTGACTATTAACAATGTTTTCATTATTAACTCTTTATGCGCCACGTTCGCACGTCCGACTCAGTCGACGGCGTGCCAACTTCGCATATTCTGCTCAACACACAAAGCCACCAAAACCGATCGATAAATCGCTAGTCCCGCGGTACAATGAAAGCGTTTCTAGCGCTTTTGTTCCTCTCACATACGGCTTGCATTCTATGTGGTGATTGACTGTCAAGCGGTGTTCCCAACTATAGATTTGTGTGTACATTCTAAGTTTCTGTCACGGTTTCATGTGCAAAAGTCATGCCTTCACAGTAATGTAGCAAACTGGTCATTCAAAAGAAAATTGAAAATAGATTTGTCATACAATTTATATCGAAGCAAAGTTTGGCATTCCTCTAAACTTTGCTCACTATTATGTCAAAGCTCAACAGCTGAAATTTGTAGAAGTTACACAAATTGGAAAAACAGAATTCTTTCTCAAAGCATGTCTACCTTCGTGTCCCAGAATAACGTGGCATACAGGGGGTTTCCACCATGGCACATAAAGAGTTAATATTCAGCTTCAGGAATGTTATGCTCCAGCACTATAACATATATATGAAAAACACATACGGTATGCAAGCTGAATAGTTCAGTAGAATACAGTTCAAAGTATTTCAACAATAAGCATAGCATGTTTGCAGTATCGTCTCTTTCTGGAGCTCAAAAAGACTGAGCACATCGGTACTCAATCCTGTGAATGGCATTTTGAATCAGTACAGTGTATTTCGAAACACTGATTCTATTACATAGCAAATTGAGCATAAACACAGCCCATGTAAAAGTAATACAAGATCATAAAGTAGTATGCCATTGAATCACAGAGAGTTAAGATGCATTATACCTGTTTGATGGAGAAGATGACTGATGATTCTTGATGTATGGTATCCTCCACTTGTGGTATAGGAACATGTGCACTACACTAACCTCCTTTTCTCCTTGTGCAAGATAATATGAGTCAGGGTGGGCAATTCGTATAAGGCTTTGGCTGGCTAGTCCATGCAATGAGGTTATACCTGTATACTTTTATAAAACAGGCCCTTGCCAATAAGCTACACTGAGCAGGCAATCCTAATAAATTATCTCCTTATCAGAGACAATGAAAACTCTCTTGTGCGCCTCCAAGATCAGATTGTTGATATAGCCAGGGAGGGGGAAGAGATACAATGTATAGCCCTAATGCTCTGCTGGTTTGGGGAAGTGCCAAGCCCTATGGTTTGTTTCTCACAGAAGTGCTTTGTGGTCTGCCAATTAACCACAGTCAGCAAACAATGTTTGGGCAGTCTGTGGTTGAAACTCAAAGCTCCTTGGCATTCCTCTCAGCCTTCATTGAGAAAGTGAACTGATGCTCCATCCATACCAGCTGTGTACTCTGGTTAGATAGCACATTCGTCAGCTGCAGATGTTCCTCTGGACAACTATGATTCTAATTTTCTTACAATGGAGACGAATGATGGAAATATCAATGAACTTGATATCTCAGCTCAGTATTGATGATGATGGAGATGGTGCTAACATTTTGTCCTCAAAATTATCAACAAGAACAAATACCAATGGAGCTTCTGACATGATGGATTTATCTCACCTGAGCTTTGATGAGCTCATATTAGACATGATGCTGAAAGATCAACTCCTACAGAGGAGTTTGCATGCCACATAAAGATGAAATTCGCTTGCCTCATGGAATATGCACCAAGAGAGACATAACAGTCAGTATCTTCGTGGCAAGGCAGAAATACTGGATCCTACTCTTGGCCGAGCTGAATTCTACAAATCATCGTCAAAGTTCTTCTGGCAAGTGAGAGTGAAAAAGGTAAGTTTTATGCAAACATACTTGCCAATCATGGGGAGTTTTTGCACCAACAGAGAAGGCTCAACATGTTTATTTTTCAACAAGTGCTAATGAATTATTTGGGAATACATGATACATAGAAAACCTATCCATATTCTTTATAGTGTCACAATTAAAAATGCAGATATATCTCATTACCTCGTATTAGCTAATCGCAGCTCTATAAAATCATTGAAAATGTAATGTTCAATTGGATTCTTTCTTATTTTCAGATATGGTGCTATATGAATTAATGACATCACAATTGATGATTCAGGCATCCACACAATTGTGACTGTTGTGAGGCATTTCGGTTGTATATTCTAAGTGACACTTGAAAATATAATAAAATAAATTGAGAGTGCTTCAGAAAGTTTTTGTAGACCTTTGAAGTCATTTTATTTTGTCTTTCAAACATATAATTTTCAATTTCTTAATCAAGGGGTACATTTGGAAACATCTACAGTGTACATGTAGCTGTCATTCAATTACTGGTGGGATTTGAATGTGTGTTCTGGTTAACCTATGCACACTTGCTTTTTAATATCCCTATATTCTAATGCATGTAATTTTGTGCACTGCAGTACTTTGATGGGGAGTGGTGATTTGATCATGCATAAAAAATTTCAGATTTAGAGTTTGGTGTAATTGATATTCTAACTTCATCAGTTTTCATTTCATGCAGACTGGAGATTTCTTCAAAATGCCAGAAATGTATTGTCCTGGAGAAGACACTAGACAAGGAAATGAACCAGACCAAAAAGGAAAGAGCTTGAGAATGCAATGATGATGCACAATGAAAGCCAAATGTAAGTGAATTTCAGGAAACTATTATACATTTCATCTGTGTACCAGTAAATGGTAACTCGATCTACTGCTTGATGGTAAAACTGTCACATAATCACAATCCCTCAAGGTCTATGTCCATCATCTTCCATCATCATGGTGTTTACATCTTTTTATACCATGCCATGTTATTTCCCAAATATAATATGAAATTTATATTGATGTGCAACATCATATTTCATGATTTTTTTTCCTTTCCACAGAGAATTAACTTGCAGTTTGGGTTTCCCTTTTTGTAGCACAGTCTGCATAATGTGTACCAAAAGGGGTGTGAAAGCATTTGTGGGACAAATTCAAATAATCCAAAATGCAGAAAAATAATGTTAGTACCGCAAAAATATCAATGCATTCAAAATCTGAAGAACAGTGTTTTGTTTAGAGTAAAACGTCTGAAATCAGATAAAAGAACAAGTCCATCTTCATGTGACAAGTGGAGTATGTGAGAAAATAGAGCGCTATCAGAAGAGCACATTGACAGTTTGAGGAAAATCAATAATAGTTTTGAGGAAAATCATACAATCTGTTCAATTTGTTAGCAATTTTTAAAAATTTCTGTACAGTCACTGCCTGATGAAAATTACTACAGTCTGTGATGTCACATGTATAGAATGATATGTAAAGAGAAAACATTTCTATTAAGAGAATTCCACAAAATTTCATTTTGAGAAGAAAGTACAAAGGATTCCCTTAACTGGTACTGATGTATGTTTAGAGTAATATTATTCCCCGATCTTCTGAATGAGACAAGTCAATTGTTCTTGTCATATACATAATGCTGCAAAGTGAAAAATACAATTGTATGTTGATTTTTCTTTATATTTTCTTTATTTTGTTGTACACATACGTGACATCACAAGATGTTTTAGTCTTCTTATCCTGCCATGGAAGCATTGAAACTTCACAAACTCATAACTTTTGAACAGATACAGTAGTCAGACTTTCATCAAACGTGCATTGATGTATTGTACTTATAATATTGCTACTTTCTCTCAATTCACATGCATATTAAAGGGATCGTATAGTTTTGGTTGAGACCTAATTTCAGGGTCTAACATGTTTTGGTGAGATAATAAGAAACCTCTTATGAAATATGAAAGAGCATGTAATTCCATGAGGAATTCAACATTTATTTGATGAAAATTGGTTTTGAAATGGCTGAGATATCCATAACAGAGCAATTCTAATTAAGTTAATTAAATTACATCTATGCATTAAAACTTGTGTATTTTTCCCCCACTCCTCACTCCCTTCCTACAATATCCTTACAGCACCATGGTCATAAGCTCTGTTTCATGGGGGCTCATATTCATTTGCTTTATGTCATTCATTACAAATTGTACTTTGACTATGTGTGATTTTCAATAAGAAAAATTGAAATGGAATTAAATTGATATGGTCATGAGATTTTATCAATGAACTCTCTGCTCTGCTGTAGTGGTTGTCAACACAATGGAATGTGCTGGTCAGTAGCCTGAAACAAAGGGGCACGTAGAAGTGGGTAGAACAGGTCAGTGGGGACTGAGTGCTTTCCAAATAAACCAGTGGGTCATAGGGTAGTGCAAGGACATTAAAGGACAAGGATTGAGAAAATGCAACAATATTAGTAGAACACATCAGTGAAAGTTTGAGGAAAATTGGACAATCGATGCAAAAGTTATGATTTTTTTAAAGTTTTGTGTTGGAACCGCTGGATGAGGAGACTACTACAGCTTGTGAGTCATATGCGTACAACAGTATAAAGAAAATGTAAAAGAAAATTCAACATATTTTCACTTTTTTCGCATAATTAAAGAGCACTTGACTTGCCTCTTTCTAAAGGCAGGGGGAATAATATTACCCATAACATTTGTCGGTAACGAGTCAGGGGAATGTGTACTTTTTTCAAAAGATGGAATTTTGTGAAATTCTCTTTATATTTTCCTTATATTGTTGTACGCATGTGACATCTAAGTTATTCATACACTGCAGTAGTCTTCTCATCCAGCGGGTACTGCACAAAAACTTCAAAAATTCATAACTTTTGAACGGATTGTCTGATTTTCTCTCAAACTTTCAATGATGTGTTCTACTAATATTGCTGTATAGGAGGGAAGTGAGGAGTGGGGAGAAGTACACAATTTGGGGTCTAACATCTTCCTGCAAATGATTGTCTTTGACTTTAGAATAACTAAGTATCTCAGAATGATAAGGGGAAAAAGTAGATGAAATGGCAGTTACAGAGAAAAGATACTGAGCTGATGTGATGAATATACCTACTGGCTGGTTATCTACTGGGGATAAGACAGTGGTCAAGGCCAATCACCTTTCTGTGTTTTATGTGGTCTTTGTAGCAGAACAAGGAGGTAATATATCTCTTTGAGTTGAAGAAGCCTTCAATCATCTTTAATAGTTTATCTACCTCCTAACCTTCTAAGAAGCAGTTTGTGCAATTAAAGGATGCAGTGCTTTGTGTCAGTGGGTGATTGCATATACAAGTACATTCAAAGTATGCACTTGGTGTCTAGGATTAGGGTTTAACCCTAATCCCACTGGGTTATTTGAGGGACAAACTTTTTTGGCCTCCCCCCCCCCCCCCCTTCAGATCTCGGTCGTGGATCGCGCGATCCTCGCGAAAATTTGCACTAAGGTAGAGGCCAATAATCTAAAAGATTGTATAGTTAGATTTTTCAAATTTTAATTTATGTATTTTATATTAACTTAATGCTTATTTAAGCAAAAATAATTTTTTGCCTATAAATCCAAAAGTAAAGCTCCAAAACTTCTAATTTTTGGTAAACATATTTTTTCATTATCCTCAACAATAATATTGAAGAAAAAATTCAGCTTCGTAATTTTTCTTATGTATTTTATTGTTCATAGAATTTCTTATGTATTTCTTTGTTTTTTTACTTTTTGTTTTAGTTGTTTTTTGTTGTCAAAATTTGTCGCAGAAACTTTTTAAAGCATAATCAAGCTAAAATGAATCATTATCAGCCACTGAAAGTAAAAATATCTATTTTTATATATAATGAATTAATTGCAAAAACACAATTTACATTGGATTTGTACATAAAATCATGTTTTTGAGCAATTTTTGGGTCGACAAATTTTTTTCAAAAGGGGCATGGCTTCAAAACGGTATGGCCGGGAGTGACAAATTTGGTCTCAAAAGTTGCGCGATATTTGAAAGAAAAAAGTCATAAAATGTCGCGGCGAGAGCATCGCGCGTTGCAAAATAAAACACCAAATGCGAATTCAAACACCATATCAGCCAGCTCCTTTACTTTTAACGGCACAATTTGTCAATTTGTAATCCTAAAGTAAAAAGCTCCCTAACCTGTATCGTGGGGGAGCAAACTCCTGCCTTATGGCCCTTCCTCACCCCTCCTACTGCAGTTCCACCTTGGTAGGAGAATTCACTCAGAGCCATGCAGTAAGAAACGCTGGCATCTTTGCATGCAGTTGATATTCAGTGTATTGGAAGACCATACAGTGGGGATATCATGAAAGTATGATTGTGGCCAGGGAGCCAGTGAGTTCACAGCCCTGTGGTGGTTGTTGTTTGTTTGCTTGCCTCCCTGTGCCACATTCCATTGACCACCAGTGAAGGGCATGAGAGCATTTTCCACCTCCCTGATCAGTGTGTACATAAACAAGATTGAGCAGGTAACTCCAACCACTGCATTTTCTGGGAAGCTAGTGGCCAGAAGAGTTGGTATCACACCAGATAGGCAGCTTGCAGCTTGTGTCTTTGATCCTAACAGACAAGTCAACCTTTAATACATGTGGATTGAGTGATTGCAACAATATTAGTAGAACACATTAAGTGAAAGTTTGGGGAAAATCCAACACTCCGTTCAAAATCACTGCTGGATGAGAAGACTACTATAGTGTATAATGTCATATGTGTAGAATGATACTATAAGCAAAATGAATAGAGAATTTCACAAAACTTTACTTTTTGAATAAAGTGCACATTTCTTTGACTTGTCACCGATATAAGGGTAATATTATTCCCCCTGCCTTCTGAAAGAGAAAAGTGAAGTGTTCTTTTGTTATGCAAGAAAAGTAAAAATATGTTGAATTTTCTTTATACTTTCTTTATATCGTACACATGTGACATCACAAGCTAAAGTAGTCTTTTCATCCAGCTATGACTAAGCAGTAACTTCAAAAATTGATAACTTTTGAACAGATTGTTAGACTTTCGTCAAACTCTCATTGAACTGTTCAATTTCTACTAATATTGCTGCATTCACTCAACCCACATGTCTATGAAGGTGATCCGAACTTGTTCTTTAACAGGTTGGGGCTTTTATACTTCTCAGTGTATATTGGACTGCTTAGCCAGTTGTTGATAACAGGACACTGAACTTGACTATCAGCTAGCTAGAGCTGGACAAGTCATTGTTCTTTATAACAATGTTATTGATAAAGGTCCTAATGTGATATATTTCAACCAGACTTAAAACAAGTTTTGAATGTTCATACAGCTAAACATGGATTGTGACTGCATGACACACATTTAGGATGGAAAGACACCCATTTATGCTGATAAAAGTGGGCCGACAACACTTCTGTAAATAAAATCTGCAAGCTGATCACCCAACAGATATATGATGATAAGGATTAAATGCCCTAAAAAACAGTACTCAGCAGTCACATCTATGTAAAATACATGTAGCTACAAGAAGCATTTTGAGAAAGTCTGTCACCAGCCTTGTCAACAAACTCTATAGACTTTTGCTTCATACAAACTTTTGATTCATACAAACTTTTGAAACCAAGTTCATTTCTTGATATTCATGACATGCATGATTGTTATAAGTGTCAAACAACTTTATTATAATAATTAGTTAACCAAATTTGCTGACATATACATGGTATATCAAGAATTAGTTCACAAATTGAGAAAATGTTTCTTGCATGAACAACGAAATGAATATTTTCCCTTCTATGTGTCTTCCTTTTTTTTTACAGGGTATCAATGATACAGAACTCCTCAAGACACATGTGACTGGTGTTATCCTTCATGAACAACAAAAGAATTTGACTTTCAGATATTGGACAACACAGCTATGATTCAAATCTTACCATCAATATCCTGCTGAAAGTATTCCTAGGTGTTAAAGGTAAGTTTTTCATTTGCATCAAAGCAAAAAGTAGGCATTAGTAAAGTAATTACTGCTATTCCGCATGATGCATACTGGTCTTAAAAGAGGTCTTGCACTCGGACAGTTCCATTCTTTGTAGTTTTTAGTAGTAATCACATTCAGCAAGTACTTTCAACTATTTTAAAAAATAAGTCTATGTTGAAAGGAAATGCATTTAATCCCTGTCTCCATACGATGGCTGATTGCCTACATCACAATGTATAGATTCCTTTTAACAACAGATAACCAATTACTGTCATGGTTATAATATCTGGCAATAAACACAAAGCAATTTCAAAATATTATAATACTGTTCAATTTTGGAAGGAATAATAATCAGTCAGCTCATTTGACATCCCTTTGTCATATATGCAAACCTTTATGTATGTGCACTTCCTGCCTCCCATTCAAAAAATGTGATGCAATTCTATTCTGTTGAGATCAAAGGAACCAAAATTGTTGTCGAGCAAAATTTAGGCAGACAATGACAATATTGATCCTGAAAAATATGTGTATTGTTTCTTCCAAAATGTAACAATGTTAAATTCAATAAGGCAATAAGAAAGAGCAATGGACTGGTGTGTGAAAATGAAATATCCCAATTCTTTGTTATACAGTATAAAGTAAAAAGATATATGCAGTTGTAGGTACATTGAAACTTACACAACATTTAAAGAAAAAAAAATGTAGAAGAAGACTTGACGGGTCTTTAAATGTACTTTGAAGGGTAACGTTTACAGATAGGCCCTGATCATCATGTAGTAATCACACTGCAGTTTAGAGATAGAAAATGATACAAGACCGAGTACAATGTACATTGATAAAGATTCTAGAAAGAAGGTAAAATTCGAAGAGGCTTCATATGAGCAACAAAGAAGATAACTCAAGAGAGGAGAAAGATAAAGGTGTTGAAATATGTGAAAATCTATCTTTACATCCTCGAAAATGAGAGTACAGATTTATTATGAAGATTTGTCTGAATAGTTCATACAATGTACATGCTAGGGATGACAGGAATGGTTCATCCTCAATTATTTGAAAATATACTTGGCATTTTATACTATCATCGCTAGCTCAAGTACCCTATCGACAATACAATCGGATGAAATAAGTGCTATACTTCATGACTGTAATAATGAGCCTTTTACAATCCAGTGTGAGGTCAGACAGTTCACACTACTGGTGTGCTTCCTATGCAATCACAGCACGTATACTCCCCATATAATAGTCAAGAGGCATTTAATCCTAATTCTGCATAAACTTGGCCCTCTAAAGAGGTGTGGACAATGTAGGCAGTTTAAGAAGTACATGTGTGGTCACCAAACAGGAGATTTGAAAAGTCAAACAAAGCTTAAGAAAACAAACACCTCTGTGCTGCAGCTAAACAGGAAACACCTTACTATCTGTGTGTATACTGTCCCAAGAGTTTGTGTTTAAGTTTTTAAATCACATATTTTTGTTTATATTCTTCCTTATAGGGTCATGTCACCAGACAGAAGTAACAACAGCACAAGACTTCGACAGCACTCTGCAGGATTCAGAATGGCATTCATCTCCGTGAAATTCAACATAATAGGCATATGGATACATACTATTACAATTAGTAATGTACTCCTGTGTTCACTGGATGAGAATGCTTCTGCTATTGCCATAGATGAATGTGCTTACGGCTAGCAGCAGCAGTACCACTGCTCCTCAGGAACATTAGTAGAAATGGCTCAATGTGATGTGGACATTATTTGTGTCAAATGATCATGGAAGCTATACATGTATGGACAAAAAGCGCTAACAGACTTAAGTTAACAGTGTGGGATTCAAATTTCCTTGGCTTGTAAATAAACTGTTTGTCACATAATATGTTTTGGAAGCTAGATACTGTAAGTAGAATCACATCAGCTCAAGGCTTGCCTAAATTACTGCACTCAGCCCCATATTTTCATATGTGTATAAATACATTTTACTGGCCTGCCAAGCTGTACCAGGGAGAGAAGTATCCTTTTGTATATTTCTTCTGCCCCCCCCCCCCTTTTTTTTTTGGGGGGGGGGGGGGAGGTTGAAATGGTGCTCTAAATACATTTGAACTAGATGTATGTATTCAATAATATTTGTTTGTTTTGTTTTTGTTTTTGTTTGTTTGTTTGTTTGTTTGTTTGTTTGTTTGTTTGTTTGTTTGTTTTTGTTTTTTTTTTTTGGGGGGGGGGGGGCAGCCCAAAATTAATATTGCATTGTTTTGTGTGTTCTTTGTTGTTGTTTGTGTTTTTGTTTGTGTGTGTGTGACTGTGTGTGTGTGTGTTTGTGTGTCAACAGGTAACAGTAACAGGTGTCTAAGATGGTTTAGCCTGAAATTTTGGTGGCCAAAAAAGGAAATGAGTACTGGCCCAAAATAAGACCAACAAAACAATCTATTTTCTATGATAGTTGCTTGCTTTGGGGACAACAGATAACTTTTTTCTTTTAAATTGATGGTCCACAATTAATCAACCTAAAACCAGGCTAATGGGCCACAGTTAATTTTTGACCCTGCATACTGCATATGGACCTGCAAGCAAGAGTTAATTATCCTAACTTGGTTAAAAACTTTTGAGTACCTTTTTCTATTTCAGTGTTGAGTAATGTTATCCACAGAGAATAACTTCACCACTTTCTGAGGCCACTTTAAACAAACTAAAAAAAAATACAGTTCAAGACTCTTCTTTTCTTAACAATCATGGATTCAATTTTCTCAGTACTATGCACTGGAAATCAATTGAAGTGTGCCTATCGCTTGACACGGTAAATTTGAAAAGTCTATTTATTTAGTGTATGTTGCTCCACATATTAGAAGCTTCAGTTACACTGCATGCTTAATGCAGCCATGTAGACTGCGTCTGTGTGTGAAAGACAATATTATGAGCCCTTATGTCTCCATCAATAACATTTTTTTCAGCAATTAATTAAGACCATTTCTGAAAGACATCGAAATATAGAGCATGTAGTTGGCCTATTTCTTGCTGAATTGAGTAGTCTTTTATACAGTTGATCATACAAATTGATTCATACAAATGAAGTGAGTATAGTATATGTATCACAGGCATGGCTGTTCTCTGATTTGAAAACTATTAAATTACATGCAATTTCATATATCTTTCTATATTGGTATAGGATTCCTTTCAAACAATTAAAAGTGTAGCATATCCCACGTTAATATGTCTGAACACCTATTGCTATTTTTATGCAAACTATACATTACAATTCTTCGCAATAATTTTTGTTTCATTTTCTTTGCTGACGACACCTCTCACACAAAGCTGGGAAGGTTCAGCAAAATCCAAACCTGTGCATCTAGGCAAGTTTGTCAAAAGCCAAACCTGAGCAGCTCAGCACATTTATCAAAAGCTAAACCCGGGGCAGCTGGGCAGGTTCATCAAAAGACGAACCATGGGAGCTTGGCAGGTTCGTCAAAAGCCGAACCTGGGCAGCTCGGCAGGTTTGTCAAAAGCAGAACCTGGGCAGCTCGGCAGGTTCGTCAAAAGCCGAACCTGGGCAGCTGGGCAGGTTTGTCAAAAGCCGAACCTTGGCAGCTCGGCAGGTTCGTCAAAAGCCGAACCCTGGCAGCTCGGCAGGTTCGTCAAAAGCTGTGCAACTCGGCAGGTTCGTCAAAAGCCGAACCTGTGCAGCCGCTGGCAGGTTCGTCAAAAGCCGAACCATGGCAGCTCGGCAGGTTCGTCAAAAGTCGAACCTTGCCAGCTCAGCAGGTTCGCCAAAAGCCGAACCTGTGCAGCTTGGCAGGTTCGTCAAAAGCCGAACCTTGCCAGCTCAGCAGGTTCGTCAAAAGCCGAACCTGTACAGATTGGCAGGTTCGTCAAAAGCCGAACCTTGGCAGCTCGGCAGGTTCGTCAAAAGCCAAACCTTGGCAGCTCGGCAGGTTCGTCAAAAGCCGAATTCTGGCAGCTCGGCAGGTTTGTCAAAAGCCGAACCTGGGCAGCTCGGCAGGTTCGTCAAAAGCCGAACCCTGGCAGCTCGGCAGGTTCGTCAAAAGCCGAACCTTGGCAGCTCGGCAGGTTCGTCAAAAGCCGAACCTGGGCAGCTCGGCAGGTTTGTCAAAAGCCGAACCTGGGCAGCTCGGCAGGTTCGTCAAAAGCCGAACCCTGGCAGCTCGGCAGGTTCGTCAAAAGCCGAACCTTGCCAGCTCGGCAGGTTCGTCAAAAGCCGAACCTGTACAGATTGGCAGGTTCGTCAAAAGCCGAACCTTGGCAGCTCGGCAGGTTCGTCAAAAGCCGAACCTGTACAGATTGGCAGGTTCGTCAAAAGCCGAACCTTGGCAGCTCGGCAGGTTCGTCAAAAGCCGAACCTTGGCAGCTCGGCAGGTTCGTCAAAAGCCAAACCCTGGCAGCTCGGCAGGTTTGTCAAAAGCCGAACCTGGGCAGCTCGGCAGGTTCGTCAAAAGCCGAACCCTGGCAGCTCGGCAGGTTCGTCAAAAGCCGAACCTTGCCAGCTCGGCAGGTTCGTCAAAAGCCGAACCTGTACAGATTGGCAGGTTCGTCAAAAGCCGAACCTTGGCAGCTCGGCAGGTTCGTCAAAAGCCGAACCTTGGTAGCTCGGCAGGTTCGTCAAAAGCCGATCCTGGGCAGCTCGGCAGGTTCGTCTAAAGCTGAACCCTGGCAGCTCGGCAGGTTTGTCAAAAGCCGAACCTGGGCAGCTCGGCAGGTTCGTCAAAAGCCGAACCCTGGCAGCTCGGCAGGTTCGTCAAAAGCCGAACCTTAGCAGCTTGGCAGGTTCGTCTAGAGCCGAACCTTGCCAGCTTGGCAGGTTCGTCAAAAGCCGAACTTTGACAGCTCAGCAGGTTTGGCAGAAGACCAACATTGACATATCCAGCTATGACTGATGCAATTCTGATAGAAATGAAGGATAGATTTGTTAATTCCATTTTGTTTATGCCGAACCTTGCACCACAATTTCAGATTAAGATACAAAATTTCGATCATTTGTAGACTGATTTTCCCATTTTTTGAGCACCTATTTTTAGCAAAATCAGTCTAATTTTTTAGACTAATGTAGAAAGTCTATTTCTGAAATAGAACGGGTTATAAGTAATTTGATATTTGAAACTTGAGTTCGTATTTTGTAGTTTCTTACAATGTACATACAAGTCAGTCAAATGGTCGTCAAGCCATTGCTGGACACTGACACAACATACATCTTAAGCATGTATTTTGTTTGTTGTATGTATGTGTTTTTTATCTGATTTGATTTGCTTTATTGTTTGTTCTTAATAGATGAAACATAAAGAATGCATGCCAAAAACGGTGTGCATGATTGATGTCCCATGACGTAATCTTTTTTTTTTTTTGGAATAGATGATGAAACTGGGACATAAACATATGCCTTTATCTATAAATTCGTTAGATGGAAAATAAGTTCAGGCAAGTTTGAATAACACGTTGACAGTTATGTTTCCAATTTATTAGAATCACAGAGGGTCATTATGTACTTTCCTGGTTTTCCTTTGTCATGTTTTATTTTTCTTTTGCGCGCAAAATTTGATAATGGAGATACCACTTTATTATTGTCTTGATGCCATTCTTGTGTCTGACAAGCTCTCAAGTTTGTGTGTTTGGTCTACGTCTCTTTACGACAGCAAATGGGTACGGAAATTCAGGCCGAAGAAAAGTCGGAGGTCAAGTACGACAAGATTTTGAAGAAATTAGGCACTGAGAGAGGCACCCCGACAGCAGTACAGGTAAGTGCAGGAGGGCACCATCAGTGATCATAACTATTCAATATTGATATAGAATTATATAGACACACCATGCATGAAAAGTATAAACGAAACATACTCCCACGTACACGCATGTATGTGACTTTTTTTCTAATTCATGGTCAAATAATTGATTAAGTGATGTCCTGTCCAAATCCCAACTGTCTTCCTACAAAGATGAAGCCACCACGGCATGTCAAAGGAAGGGCTATCCTATTCGTCACAGTGCTTTGGCCGCCATAATATGTATGTATATATGAAGGGGTCGGTGCAATATAGTGCTAAGCCACACTTTTGTCAAAATTGAGTTACATGCATTTTCGTAATCCTTAGCCTTCACTTTAACCTCCGTGAAAATACCATATTTGAATTCAACCTATAAGATGGTAAAAAATGCATGCATTAATGTTTTAATGCATGCATTTTAATTAATGTACAATGTATGGACTTTCCAAACATCCAACAGCGATTATCTCAAAATGACTTTTGTGTGGGTTAGCACTATATTGCACCGACCCCTTCATATATATATATATATATATATATATATATATATATATATATATAGTTAACGAATCAGTAGAAGAAGAACGCCGTAAAAAAAAAAAAAATAAATAAATCCTAGATCTTGAAGATCTTAAAAAAGGAGCATAGCTCTCAAATACTGAAAGGCAAGGTCACACTCATATATATATATATATATACAATGTCCTATTTTCAAGATGCAAAATGTATTTTCAAATTTTCTTGATAGCTTGAAGTATTTAATTGTCTTTCAAAATAAGTATTATTTGCATTTTTCGTTTCTTTTGCCAGCCATGCCCGGGAACTGCCAAACGGGAGGAAGAGTTCCAAAACTTGCTGAAGCGTATTTTGAGTGTGTTGCTGAATGATAATTAGACAGACCAGTCATATATTATGTCACAACGTTAAAGAAACAAGGAGGAATCGGATTATTTCATTTCACTTTATTTCATTTCATTTGGTTTTATATTCGTCATTGTCCGTATAGCCACGTTCATTTCCTGTGTGAGAGATATCTTTGTCGTGTTTGTATAGGGCCTATTAAAAAGTTGAAAACATTCTTTTTTTTTAATTTCTCAGTGCTACTATCATACTTAATTTTTACAATATATATATAAACATGGATTGAATATACAAACCAAGTCATATTTGACAGAATTCACAAAGATAGATTAAATCAAACTTGTGCTTATCAATTTAATCAATGGACTAAAACTGAATAGGCGTATCCTTCACATGCGCGTGTCAGCATGTATTGTGGATGTGTGTTGGGACTGTAAACGATGTGTGACCAGTATAACGCAGCCGAATGTTTGTTACCACAGCGTTACATAATCAACGAACTTTGTAAATTCCAGGTAAGATGGTTACAATGATAGTAAGGTATAAGCAGTAGCGTTCTGTGAATAGGCTACATTCTGGAAACAGTGAAATTCATTTCAGGATTGATAAAGAAAACAAAACATTAAAATGAACGACTGCAATTACAAGGGCTATATAGGTATATAATGATCATCTTAACTGTGTCTCAGTGGCTGATAATCAGAGTTGTTCAATTATACACAGTTATTTTCCAAAAAAAATGCTGTATCCAGTTTTTATCTAATTGGATATCTTTTTTTTTTATACGGATACGATTTAAGTTTAAATAGTCTCATACAACGAACACTTCAAAAGTATTGATAATTTTGAAGAGAAAATACGAGAAGCCATGCAATGAATCTAAACAGTTTTGTTCGAGAAAGGTGGTAAGTAAAATCCAGCTGGATCTGATCAGAAAGCCTGATGTCTGTGTTCGCTTGACTGCTCTTTCAATGTTAGGCTGGCTAGCTGTCCTGCTGTGTACAGGTTGTAGCTGTCCACATGATATACACAATACTTGATAAATAATTTTCTAAATAATTTCTAAACATATAATACATTCTTTGGATGTATGGAGGAAACATGGGGGAGGGGGTTAGTGCTCATTATAGAAAAAATACACAATCGTACAGACTGTCACAAAGAATACTGGATAGAGGTTGTACCACCTTCGTGAATTCGGGCCGTATAGATTTCAGAGGCAAACTATGTTCTTCTTCACACTTATGGGCTTATGGGGCACAAAGTCATTGCATGAAAATGAGTAGAAGCATGAGAAATAAAAATCCTAGTCTTTCTTCTTATTTTAGAAAATATTGGAAAGGAACTTATTTGCAGTATTTTGATTTGTTTGCTTTATTTTGTGCCCTGTGTATATAATGATAACCAAATCGACTTGCACTCGCTTATGTTTCGTTTTTGCATGATGTTCTAACAATAACTACTTACTTACTTTCGAATTATGATCTACGTTTGTTGTAATGCGCAACTTCAGTTTCACTTAATTGCAAACTACACTTTTCACCTAACAGTTTACGCCGCTGAATAAGTATTTCTATTATAACGATTTGTTTCTTTAATCTCTTTTTGTCTTGTTATGTTATGCTTTGAGTATCGCTTGTGCTTTTATTTACTATAAATTCATCATCATGAGCAATTGGTCATATAATTGAATACTGTTCATTGTGTCAGATTCGCTTCTAACATTACTAATTCCATAAAAGAGTGAGAGAATGTATGAGTGAATGAATCCATAAAAAATGGATGAATGAATGAATGAATGACGAATCAATCAATCAATCAATCAATCAATCAATCAATCAATCAATCAATCACTCACTCAATCAACGATAATTATAAAGTAATCAAAGAAAGGAGGAAGAAGAATGAGAGTTAAGACCAGTGCAAACGGTGTAATATAGATTGAGAAAGAATGTCTGTGTATGTGATTTGATTTGATTTATTTATTCACCGTAAATTCAGCATAAAAAAAGAGTACAGTAAAAGTATGACAAGCAATATAAAACATATGATCAACAGTAGAATAATACATAGAATGCATCAAATATGGAAAAGAGGAAGAAAACAAGAGAGGGAAATAAGCAACGAATATGTACGGTAGGATAGCCCATTCAGCTCAGTCTACGAAGACATGGCTGTTCTTCCATGGGGTCCTAGTATAAAATTGATATTGACATCAGGAAAAAAAAACAAAAAAAACAAAAAAAAAACAAAAAAAAACAAAAAAAAAACAAACATTCAAACTGTAAAAAATATGTATATCACTGACAAGAGAAAAAAGGACATTGTATGTCGACTAAGCTACAAAGAAAGTAAACATACTATAAAAGGATTACAAAAAATCTGGAACAAATGATATCAATTTACTAGAAAATGAAGCAGGACTACAAACAACTTTTAAGCTTGGAGGGAGATTGTTGTATTGCACAGCACCCCTATGTGGCATGAGAGAGTAACAATCTGTTCTTTTAGGGATAATAAAACTCAATGATTTCAGGATTAAATTATTGCAGAAATAGATAACAGCAGTCAAGTTTCAGGAAAATCAGACTGTCCGTTTAGACTTTAAGTTTGAGTAGGCCTATCGCTGTCACCGGATAGGAATATAACTCGTGATTCAAAGTCGGACAACGAAATATATTAAAATAGAGAATAAGTTGTTCCAAAAATATACCACTCCTTCATGGAAGATCAGGAACTTTACGCAGGTTTGTACGCGTTTTTGTTTTTTCCTATATAGTAAGGTATGCATGAGATTTTCTCATTTCTATAAATCTGGAAAACCAGTAGTCTGATTGGTTGAACAAACCAATCTTAGGTGATTTTTAACAACTCGCGCACTCGCAATGTGACTTTAAGCATACTAGCTGACAACAATCTGCATTGATCATCAATCCCATGCTTTCACAGCCAAACGCCCTGGGGAGGCTTAAAGATAATAGTTTTGGTACCTCAAAAGTTTCCCTGAATTTCCTTGTCTTAGTTTGTGTTTCAGGTTAAAGTACCTTTCATATAACTACCACTGTGAGACTTACTTGCCCCAAAGTGCTCTCATGTCTTAGTAATCATGCAATCAACTGCGACCAGCAGCCCCATACGCATAGCGTAATGGGGCTTCGCATTATAGCATTCAGGATCATGACAGATTTAGTATCGCGGGTAAATATCAACTTAAAATCCAAAAATTTCTTCAATTTGAAGACTTATACCAATTAAGTTGAAGTATTGAAAACAGGCTTCGGGCAACGTTTGGTTCTGCCAATAGTCCCTTTCTGTTCGAGTTGATGACTGAATGTGACTCGGTCAAGAGGACCTTGGGAGAGCTACATACACTGAATACTACGGCTGCGCATGCGCACACATCACATGCGCACAAATTTCAAATCCATGAACGGATAAGATGTCTGTGTGCGCATGCGCTGGCCGTCACTTCAGTGTAAGAACATAAGCTGTGAGTGATGCGAGGTTTTTAGCCAATCGGGTTGCAGAGACGTACTCTCCTTACGCATAATCGATATACAAAGAACACATAGGGAAGGATTTATAGACATAGCAGGGGTCGGTGACTGAATAAACCATCTTCAAGTCATTGATGTCATTCAACGTATGGGCTCACTAGAACAAGACAAAAGGTGGCCGAACGAAAACAAACAAACAAAAACAAATATAACATGGGCGTGATCGAGAAGGCTAAGAGTAAGCTGAAGCATTTGAGGTATTCAATACAAAATAACAATAGTTACTCAAGCAGTTCGACTGAAGAAAACCTGAATGCGCATCTCGATATCATAGATTATCAACAGTATTACTGATGTGTAACAAGAATAATCAGATGTGGGTGCTAAGTACGTAAATTGATAATGATAATAATAATAATAATAATAATAATGATAATAATAGAAATGATAATATGCATTAAATATAATACAGATATCTTAATACAGATATGTTTCGAAGCGCTCTATAATTACAAAAAAACAACTAACAAACAAACAAATATTATTAAATCAACTACGAATACAATAATACAACAATACATAAGCATTAGTTCTATTCATGAAATATGAGGGGTTTTAAGTTTCTTTTTTGAAAATGTCAATGGAGGCGGAGGATTGAGTATATATGAGGAGGGAGATTGTTCCAAAGAAAGGGGGCAGAAACGGAAAAAACGCGGTCGCCCTATTAACGGTTGTGGGTGCGAGGGCCAAGATTGGGCTGAGCTGTAGATGATGATCGGAGGTCAATGCGTGTTGCCGGTTTGAGTTTCAATGAGATCAGACTATACGCTATTCTCCGATTTATCATATTTGTGTATCACCTTGGTGTTTGTTTGTTTGTATGTTTTTGTAAAAGCACCGCTCTGTGAGTGATGTCATGATGTCTGCCGAGTTGTATTCAAGGCCGGCCGAATCGCCACAACCACCTTTTTTTTCACCTTGCAAAGGAATACATAAGGTGTCATCACTTCGCCCCCTCCCCCAACACACACACGCACACACACTCACACTTTTTTTTTCTTGTTAGCTGGTGAAACCCGAAAGTGGCACCAACAATTTGAAGTGCCCCCCCTCCCCCCCCCCCCCCATGGGCCCCTATTTTGCAAACATGGCGTCGGCCATGGTCAACTTTTAAAAAATCAAATATTTTATTACGTATGAATTCATTCAACAGAAAAGATCGGAGAAATATGTGGTCTATATAAATAGCGCTTCCTGCGACATCATTTTGGAAAATACAATTGGGTGCCATTGACCATTGACAGCACCACCCCCCCCCCCCCCCATCCTTTAACCAGGCAGGAGCAATCGCCCAATGAGCATAATTATAATAACGGAGTTATATGGCAAGGGGATGCTTGTTCCAAAATCCCAGACATATGGACCTGCATTACGGAGAGAAATGTGTTGGGATTTTGACCACCCGTATTACGAGCTTTTGGAAGGGGGCATCAAAATTACCCCCTTATTTAAGGTTATTGAAAGGAAGCAGCAGAATTACCCCCTATCACATGTTCTTTTTTTGAGAGAGAGAGAGAGAGAGAGAGAGAGAGAGAGAGAGAGTGTGTGTGTGTGTGTAAGCTAACAAAATAACCCCCTTAGTGAAGGAAAACTGCTGAAGCGCCGATATGGAGTCGTCTTCTACATATATTGCATTCGCATCGTACAAACTCATGAATGTGGCGAAATGTTCGATGAAAAGAAGGCCAGCTGGAGACGGGCATGCTCTGGAGCAAAGCATGCATATGGATATGCACTCGTGTTTTCAGATTTTTATTTGTCTATGTTTTATTTTCAGGATCTAGCTGTTTCAGTATTGCTTGGGAAAGATTTTTAAAGTACCTTAATTAGAAATATTCGGAGGGTATGGGGGAATAAGAGACCCCCTATTTTAAGGTGTTTTCTGGGATCTTTCCCACGAGCTGAGCCCCGAAAAAGTACCCCTTTCCCGAAAAATCGGGAACGCGCGTGAGGTACAGATGATCACCTAAGTAAGGGGTGGGAATGGGTGTGTGTGTGTGTGTGTGTGTGTGTGTGTGTGTGTGTGTGTGTGTGTGTGTGTGTGTTGGGGGGGGGGGACACTACGGGGACGTATGATACCACATAGAAATGCTTCTTCTGTAGATGAATCCGACTGTAGAGCACTGTAACTTATGGCGGCCATAACCTGGGGGCTTCCAAAGACGAACAAAAGCCCTGTCAGTGGGATATGCAATGTGCCAGATACGTTAAGTTGCTATGTCAGTGCATATCTTTTGTCGCCATAGGGCCTATATACTTCAAGCCCCCAATCAGACATTACCGTAAAAAACACCAACCAAACCGAATTGGTCTACAGGGGAACCGTTATTCTCCATTGGGACATTGACATTCTATGGAGGAATGAAACCTTTGATGCATTTTCATTTAAACCATTTTTTCTCTCTCCCTCTCCCCCTCCCTCTCCCGGGCTTCTTCTTCTTCTTTCAATAAGGTACAGGCCACCTTAATTGTGGTGTATCAGCGTACTAGTGCAGTCGTGCATGAACAGTGTATCTCAAAACGTTTGCTATGAAGGCCCATTTATACAGTGCTAATTATTATTCTTCTGTAATACACAGAGCTGATACGAAAATGGCTTTTGCATTATCCCTCCATTCTTATTTCCTCATGGCGTGCTGCGATTCTCGATTGCACGGTTCGGCGAACGTTCTGTAGTAGGTCCATGGTCAGATTGATTGAGTGAAGAAGGTTTTTCTTCTCTCCATCTCCCCCCCCCCCCCCCCCTGTCTGTCTGTCTGTCTGTCTTGTGTGTCTGTGTGTCTCCTTCTCTCTGTACCCTATTCACTTGGTGAGTCCCATTTGATATAGCTCTGCCTATTCACTTTGCGGCATTCACAATCTTTTCAGCTCTTCGTCTGTTAGCAGTGAAAAGTCCGAAGCTCCCCTTCAAGTCTTCGCTCTTTACGCCTTGTGTAAGTGTATCATAGTTGAGGTAGGCAATGGCTTTCGTGTACTCTTGCATTTCCCAAAGATATCAGTTTGTTGATTTCCATCGTGCTGTTTCTTACCATTTGACTCCTTATTCCGTGCTCTATCCAGCTAAGTATACTAATGTGTTTCCTTATTGCATAAGAATATTAGAATATGTTATATTAAGAATATGTTATATTATAACATAATGAATGCTATAATGATGAATGATCATAGATATGTTGCAAATGCATTTGATTCTCATTGATCATAGATACACATAGTGGGTGAAAATCTTGCTCAAGAATAGATTGATATTCTTGAAGCAGAGAAGCATTTCTAAGAATCTCTAAGGCAGCGTAACCCCATTCTAAGCAAAACTAATTAAAGAAGGACAAATATTTTTGGTAATTTTTATGTCAATTCTAATGGGTCGTACCTCTGTGAAAATAATGAAACTTCCTAAAGCAATCCTAATATTTGAGAAGGGCGAGAAAATAAAAGGGAGTAATTATCGACCAAGTTCACTACTATTGTGTACAGTCGTAGAAAAAAAAAACAAAACTCATAAGATCGTTGAGTGATGGTAGAAGGCTTAACGGTGCTCCAAATTTTCTTTTCGTCGACCACGCAATCGCGACGTAAATTGGCACACACGTTGCCTATGATGTACTCTAAAGTACCAAGAAGTTAAATTTGAAAAAAATGTCATGCTAAATTATGCTAATTTATTCATAATGATGCATGAAATCAGGTTATTTGGTATAAATCCCTAAATAAAGCTCCAAATGGGCACTTTTTTGTGGTAAATATTCTCTTTAGTGTCCTGAGCAAATATAGGAGAAAAAAATTGTGCCATCAGAAAAAAATTCTCAAGTATTTTATTGTTTTTAAATTTCTTATGTACTTCTTTGTTTTTTCAACTCTATGTTTTTCATTGTTTTTTCAATGAAACCTGTCCGCGACATTGTTCCGAACAAGAAAATATGTCATTGATTGATGTTAATCAATAAAACCCCCAAATAATCATGTTTTTACACAATTTGCCTGTAAGCACAGTTTGCATTGAAATTGAAAACGAATTCGCATCTTTGAGCAATTTTTGGTCTGACATGCACGTACATATTAATGCTCAACTTTGGAACCGTGCGCCCGGGCATCGCAAATTTGGTGTCAACAGATGCGGGAGACTCGAAAGAAAAAAGTCATGAAACGTCGCGCCGATAGCTTTTCGCACTAGCGATACATCGCGCGGAACGTCGAGGGGAGGGGGGGGGGGGGGCGGGATCGGAGCCCCCCCCCCCCCTCCTGGCCTAGTTAGGGTTAAGGGCCACAACATACACAAAGAATATGTGGTGTACCGTTAAAGGAGATATCCGGATGATTTTCAGACTTTTACATTTGAACAATATGCGTAAAACAGCAAATAACTTTTAGGGGTTATAGACGGAGTGATCTGACACCACAATGATATTGCACCCCTCCCCTATCATTTTTCCAGGTAAACCGAGCATGTATTCAGCTTTTTTTCTTTCCTGTAAATATCTTCTTTTTATGCCTCCGCCACGAAGTGGTGCCGGAGGCATTATGTTTTCGGGTTGTCCGTCCGTCCGTCCGTCCGTCCTTCCGTCCGTCCGTCCGTCCGTCCGTCCTTCCGTCCGTCCGTCCGTCCTTCCGTCCGTCCGTAATGAATTTTGTGGACAGGGTAACTATCAAAACCTTTTGAGGTATCCTAATGAAACTTGGCATGTATGTGTATTAGGAGGTGAAGTTGTGCCTATCAACTTTTGGGTGCACATGCTCAAGGTCAAAGGTCAAAAGGTCAAGGTCAAATGCTTAAAATTTCACTTTTTCCCCCATATCTATGCAATGCCTGAAGATATTTTCTTGAAACTTAGTGTATACATGTATTACCCAATTAAGATTCTCTGGTGAAAGTTTGGGGTCATGAGGTCAAAAGGTCAAAGGTCAAAAGGTCAAGTAAAATGTTAAAATTGCACTTTTTTCTCTGTATCTTGGAAATTGTTCAAGGTATCTTTATGGAACAAAGTATATATGCATGTACTGACTGGCAGTGGTTATCTAGGGAATTTAGGGTTCATGTGGTCAAAGGTCAGGGGTCAAAGGTCAAGGGCAATACTTCAAAATTTTACTATTTTCATTATATTTATGCAATGCCAGCAGGATTATTTTTTTAAAAACTTGATGTATGCATGTATAACCCACTAGAGATTCTCTGGGATTTTCTTTTTTTTTGCCAAGAAGGTCAAAGGTCAAAAGGTCAAAGATCAAGTGAAAGTGCTGAACTTACTTCTTTCTCCATATCTCGGAAGTGGCTCAAGTTATCTTTAAACTTAGTACATATTTATGTATGTTCTGCCTGACATTGATTCTCTTATGAATCAAAGGCCAGATGAAAATGATAACAATTTACTTTTCAATACAGAAATTGCACTTTTTCTCCATACAATTTATACCTTGACAATTACTCAAGTGGGTAAACTTATGAAAGGGTCAAAGTCGAAGTTAAAGTTCTTAAATCCCCAAATACATGCTCTCCTATTCATCCAATTATATAGGTCAAGGAAGGTGAACATTTGATACATTTGTGACAAACATGTCATTTTAATATTTTGCCAATTTTGTGAAAATGTAATCACACATTGTCCACATGTACTATAGACCTATTAGGAGAATCATGCATTATGGCGGAGGCATACCAGTCGCCATAGCGACATTTCTAGTTTTTTTTACTTTTGCTCAGATTCGTTTCATCTAATTGTATTTTTGTGTATACGTTTCATGTTCATGTGTATATGTTTTGAAAAAAAAAAAAAGTATGTCATTTTTATCTCATGACGCACGGACATGAGGAAGAACAGCCGTCTGGCTGAATCATGTGCCGTGCTGAAATAGATAAATGAAATGAAATGAAAATGAAACAACTATAAATTAGTTATCCCGAGTACAGAGTTGGAGAATTTATAGTGTTTGGGATGAGGAATATGAATTCATAACAAATTGCAATAAGTTATAGAATGATGACATGGCAGCCTCACCATAAGAATGCCCGAGTTCGGGCTCAAGGAAGTAGAACAAAAGAAGAAGGCAAGCGTAGATTCTACACAGGTGAACTTGTTAAGTACTTACAGTAAGCGGCATTGTAATGGAATAACACTACACTACTCTCTAAAAAAAATCGAGTGAAAATATTCACTCTTAAAGGAGTGAATACAAAAAAGAGTGAAATTAGAGTGAAATTGGAGTGAATTTTGAGTGAAAATGTTCATTTTCACTCGTTTTAGAGTGACGTCAGGGATCACTCCAAAATCTTCGAGTGATCCCTGAGGTCACTCCTTCCGTAAACCCGGAAATGATAACGCTTTTTTGAATATTTAGAAGATTGTATTGACAAGATTCACAATTTTACTGATGATATAATACTCATTGGTGACTTTAATTGCAATATGCTGACTTCTAATCATCTTTCTCGTACACTGTAAAAACATCGGTGTTAGATTTAACACCACGGGTGTTAAATCTAACACCGATCAAACTTCAATAAAGGACCACACCCACAGGTGTTAAAAATGCACTGTGATGGTGTTGAAAAGTGTTCACCTGACACTTCGTGGTGTTAATTTAACACTGTACCTGGTGTTATTTTGACACTATACTGGTGTTAATTAAAAAATGACACCACATGGTGTTGATTTGATATTTGCTGGTGTTAATATCAATGGTTTAACACCCGTCCAGCTTCAATAAGGGACCACACCAGCTGGTGTTACTTTGGTGTAAATTTATTTTCACATTTTTTCAAAAATCTAGTATTTTAATGTAAAATTCTTGATCGTCATGTTTAAATTAAAAATCAACAAGAAGTGCAGTTACTAAGAAACTCTTCAAAAAACAGTTTAAAATTTGGAAATGACACCCGTAGGTGTTAATTTAACACCATAAATGAGCACCGAAAATTTAACACCAGCTCGGTGTTCACTATTTAACACCGGACTTTTTGCAGTGTAAAATGAATGATTTATGTAATGCACTGGCCATGTCTCAAATAATTACAAAGCCGACTCGTATATCTCCACACAGCTCAACTTTAATAGACCTGATTTGCATACCTAAAGATATGGGGCCGCTCCCATCTGGAGTTCAATCTCTTGGTCTGAGTGACCATTCACTCATCTTTCTGGTATACAAAACCTTACCACAAAAAACGAGGCCCCAGGTATTTACGTTTCGTTCTTTTCGATCCTTTGATGAAAATGCCTTTTTGTCCGACTTAGCAGCAATCAAGTGGGAAGATGTTCTGGTTGATAGTCTTGGAGTAGACTCTATATGGCAAAAATTTCATGCATTGTTCATAAAACTAAGTGATAAACACGCCCCATTTATATCGGTCAGGAAAAAGGTTAGGGGAGCGCCCTGGATTAATGATGATTACCTCCAGCTTGCGAGAGAACGTGATTACAATAAGCAAAAATTTGATCGAACAAAAGAAAACTACTACTGGGAACGATACCGGGTGGCTCGCAACAAGGCTAACAACCTCAATAAGAAGTTACGCAAGAGATACTTTCTAAGCAGACTGTCTGAAACCTGTAATAACCCCAATAAGTCCTGGAAAGTTTTAAACAACCTTCTACCTAACAAAAAACAGGTTCAAGATAATAGCATCACTGTAGATGGAGAAATAGTCACTGACCGTGTAAAGCTGGCAAACGACTTTAATGCTCTCTTTTGTCGTATAGGGAGCATGAATAAGAACTTGCCCCAAATTGATGTGAATAAGATGTGTACACTAGCAGCCGTAGATTCAAAGTTCACTTTTGATGAGATAACAACAAATTTTGTACAGAAAGAACTGGATAAAATCAATTGTAAGAAGAGTATAGGACTTGATGATATTCACCCAAGACTTCTCAAATGTGGATCTCATTTTCTCCCGTTCACAACTTGTTGAACAGATTGAGGTGGCAAAGTGTACAAGAACGCATTGAGTATCAGTACTGCGTAGCTGTATATAAAGTCTTGAACGGATTAGCCCCATCATACTTATGTCCTATGGCTACAAGGCGTCAAGTAACGTACGAAACTCGATATGCCTTATCTTGCCCATTGTTCATCCCCATGCCTAAAACAGAATACAAAAAACGTACATTTTCCTTCTTCGCTTGCTCTCTTTTCAACAATCTTCCCAGTTTTATTCAATCGTCAAACTGCCTCGAAAGGTTTAAAAGACAAATTCGATCAGCAAGTATAAACTCAGCTTTTTGATATGTTAAAATGATGAGCAATTAAGAGTTTATACATATTAGTATGCATTTGTTTCTGTATCATTATGTTTCTCAATGCTCATTGTTTTTAGTACATTATGATAATTATGATTTTTGATCTTGCCTTTGGTACTATTTTTATATGCGCTACATTTTTTTTTATCCTTGAATCTATATGTCTGTGTATGATAACGCATCTCTATTTTCTCACATTTTTCTTTTACCTTTCATATGTTTGTTTCGACTACTTTTTCTTCTCTTTTCTTTTTGTTTGCGTTACACTGTGTAAACCTACCTGCAATATTTCAATATTCTGAACAAAGTGTGAAAGTGTACTTTTTCCTCGTTGCCATATCACTTTTTGGACGCTATTTTTGAACATTCTGGTAACATAATTTATTTTGTTTTTCTATATGGTAATCTCCTGCTGTTTTTACTTTTGATTTGTTAATTTTGTATCTTTTTTTACTTATGTAAATATCACATCTTGCTTGTTTCTATATGTTCGTTTGCTTTCTTTTTTGTTGCTGTTGTATTATGTGATTTTTACTCGCAATATGTATCATTTGTAACAGGGCTCACTTGAAAAGCAGGCCCTTGGGCCCTGAACGTGACTACCCTGTTCTCTTTTTTTTAAATAAAACTGAATAAATAAATAAATAAATAAATGCTATCTTACTTTATCACCAACGAAGTAAATGGGTAGTATCATTTTTATCGCTACTTTATCATACCCCCAAGTGTACAGTCACCGCTTTTGCCTGAATTTGTCTTTCTTCAAGTCGTAAAACCGCAATTCCTCAATTTCCTATTCTCTTTTTACATGCTTCAATCTGCACTATTCTCAATGTGCTTCCGAAAATCCCTCTCTTGGTCCTGTAATTTTACTTGTCTCTTCAGTTGTTGTGTTGTCATGCAGTCTATTCTCATATTGTCACGTTGCCATACCATTCTTGTCTGTTTAAATGGGCTTGAAAACCCATTTCTGTATCAATTTTCTTCTTTATAATACATTACAAGCATTGTCTTTTGATTAGGATCCTTCCTTTTTTTTGTACATTTTTATTTCTTGGTCACTTTGATAATTTACTCTGCTTTTTGTAAGTATAGGCCCATACACAGCAATGTATACTGTATTCTCCTTTCACACTGTATCTTCTGCATTATTCCTTTCTCAGAAAAAGTGAAGTGGATTATATATATGCTATCACTATATTTTGCCGAAAATTAAAAACGAATTCAATTTCAATTTCAATTCATTTTATTTTCATGCTTCTCATTTATGAACATTACAACAGAAATGATAATACAAGTTCTTTTACCTTGTAAACAATGTGCAGAAAACAAACAATATACATGATGATAACACAGCAATTTTAATGATAACTGGTCAAACTTGAATCGAAACTATTTGAACAGTAACGTGCATATACTGCACATAAGTCCTGATAATTGTTTGTTTTGACCCCCCAATAAAAAAAAGAGTGGAGAAGAAACTGCCAAGATGACAAAGATTTCTGTGAAACAACAAGACAACGCACAGTGGTACTAAATTGTACAGGCCTATAAATCGAAAAATGTAATAATCCACTATTAATTTATCTGGTAGCCATGATTTAAAGGGGGTCATCCCACAACCCATGAGTCATAGAGCTCACGAGTTATACATCAGCCCATGAGTTATACAGCTCACGAGTCATACAGCCCATGAGTTCGACACTAAGCTATTTTACAAAACAAGGCCCACGAGACCGACATATTAAGCGCCGTGTTGTATCTATCGAACTCGAGGGCTGTTTTTACCTATATAGTGTCGAACTCATGGGCTTTATTTGCCTAGTGTCGAAATCGTGAGCTGTATGACTCATGAACCTCTTTTCACTGTCAAACTCGTGGGCTGTATGACTCGTGGGTGTCGGTCTCGTGACGTGCACCCATTTAAAGTTGGTAATGATTCTAACTGCAATTCTCTACCAGGGATAAGAATGAAGTTTGGCGTCAGTGTAATCGTCTGGTTGGCCGTGATCGCTCCGACTTTCGCTCAGCGGCCTTTCATCGACGAGTCAGAAATACGCCAGGCCTACGAGGATGTGAGAAGTGATTCTGATCAAACGGATTGGTACGACTTTAGTTAATTAGGTGATCCGAGTATCTTCTCGGATCACCTTCTGTATCTGTATCTTCCTTATTCTTCATTCTTTTTTTATTTCTCCTCAAATCTTGTGCAGAGGTTAACTGATAAAGACCTTCGACTTTCAAATTCAAACTTACACCATTATAATGTAATGTATGTATCATGTCCTAGGGACGACAGATCTATGATACCTTTGGTCTCGTTCAAACTGCATGCCAGCTTGTATTGTACACTGAGTTTACTCATATTAGCACCCAATATCTGGGTTTGTATAATTTCACCCACAGGTAGCACAACAACTTTACCTTGGTTTAACATAATTATCTTGAATTGAGTGGACTGCCGTATCGACTGTTTTTTTTTTTTCGGAGTCGCGGTTAAAACTATTTGTCCAGAGATGAATTTTCAGCAGTGTTATGATCCTCGATTTCGTCTCCAGCATATTAGTATAGTGCTATTGAGAAATAACCTCTGCGCAAATAGTTTAACCACTATAATACGCTCGAAGCGGTCGGTATTTTTATACTACATGTATATCTCTACAACGCATGCATCTACTGAAAAAATAAGTATGTCTGTTTGTTATCAATACGTACAGTGCGATTGATCAAAACAACAACAACAAAAACAAAAACAAACAAACAAACAAACAAACAAACAAACAAACAAACATGCCAGATGTCTGACACAAGCCAAATGGAGTTTATAACGTCTCTGCGCTGTGTAAGGAATGGGATAATCAGCAGCAGGACATTAGGTCGTTCTCTTCATTCGAAATTCATACTGTCAAATAATTTACTGAAGGTGCTTTTTTAAAAATCTTATCATGATACAACTGTTTATTATCTATTTCATTCATCTATCATACAGAAGTTATCTTTCACTTTTTCTGCTTTTTCTCAAGTTGATCAGATTGCCAGGTTGTCACAGAATTCTTGTCTAGGATTTAAATAGTGATGATTTTTTTTTAAAAAACAGGATATAAGGCTTTCATCAGGAGACATCATTCTAGATTTGTAGACAACTGCATGGCTGCACAGCCTAACTTGTAAAATGTCTTGCTATATCTCTCTCTCTCTCTCTTTTAATCTCGACATTACTTTAGAAGGCTCTTGATTCTGGCGAAAAGTTAGCAAGTTATCTTTTTTTTCTGCTTTTCTCAAATTGATCAGATTGACAAAGTGTCACGGAAGTTTTGTCTTGATGTATTTTCACTTGATGAAGTAATAAACTTTTTTTTTTCTAGCAGGATAACGCTTTCGGAAACGAATAATAAAATCACATCTTGAATGATATCGTCTAATCTATTTTTTGTTTTGATTATAGACAACTAACTTCCTGCACGACATGACTTGTTAACGTCTGTTCCTGTAATTCTTCTGTGACATAGATTATGATCAACGGCAGGAAGGGGGGGGGGGAGGAATCGTCTTTAGACAGGTTTGATAACCACTTTATAGGAATGGACCCTTTGGCGTATTGTAAACAGTACAACAAAGCAATTTCCACCCTGTCTCACATGAAACGTATCTTAAAGAGATGGTATAGTGAAGAATCATCTTTGAACATTTTGCGAGACACTTAGAAACCACTTCATGAAATGTTAAAGAGGGTTGAATTCTAAGAGGAGTTCAAAATTTATTTGGTAAAAAAAAAAAAAAAACCGGCTTTGATATAGCTGAGATATATAAAAAAAGATAAAACCAAGCGATCCTAATAAAAGGTGAGTCCCATTGGGTATAGGGTCTCTTTGTTTTGAATATCTCAGCCATTTTGAAGCCAACATTAGCAAATAAACTTTGAATTCCTCTTAGAATTGTAAGCTCTTTCATATTTCATAAGAGCTTTTTCATTATCTCATAAAATCATCATCAGTAGATATTGGAATCCTGCACAAGCACCGACAAGACCCATCTTAACCGAAACTTTACCATCTCTTTAAATGGAGTCACAGCAGGGGTGTCACAAATACACATATTATCATAAGTTCCATGATGTAGGAGGATTATTATGTTCGCCATTGTTGTTGCGTGCAAACTGAGAGATGCAGTAAAGTTTATTTGTCTTCGCCGTCACTCCATTCTTCAGTGTTGTTGGAGTGGAAAGCAAGGTCAAGAAGATCATTAGAATACACACGTCATAAGGCATACGTTTACGTTCACACACTCAGTAATCTCTAAAGGCCGTGTCACACCATAACGCGGGCTTGTGGCGAGGAGGAAGTTTCCAGCACGTAGAAGATTTTCAGCGGGCGAACAAGAATGTTTGCAATTTTCATTCATGCCTTGTCATACCGTACGGGGGAACTTCTGCGGCTTGACTTGCGGGGAAACAAATTTACTCCAAGGAGCTCTCCGCAGTTGGTCCGCACCTGACAGTATCTAGCGCGTAGTTGCCCGGAGGTGCTCACGCAAGTCCGATTTAACCGCAGCCAAGTTTGACCAAAACTTTTTCCGGGTGAGTCGCGGGAATGCCCGTAGAGGTCCACGCAGAACGCCAGTAGGAGGCCTTAGCGGCAGTACTTCCCAGGCAATTCCCACGCAGGTACTTCGCAGTCCCGTATGCAGCCAAGATAATGAAATTCTGTGAGATTTCAGCCATTCCATTAGAGGAATTCCTTCACTAAGTTGTCAGCCCCCACGCGACTGGTACAAAGGTCACACAGTATACTCGCAAGTATAACGCGTCCAGCAAGTAAGACACATCAGTCAGTCCGCAGCGCGTGCGATAATGAGGCACGAACGACAATTTTATTCAGAATCACGTTTGCGCAGTTTGTGCCCTTGAGACTGACGACATTTCGCGATACTTTGCGAGAGTTTTTGCAGAGGTCGCAACAACAGCTTTCATAGCTTTCGCAGTGCATTGTTTGACCCAGGATGGTTGGGTAGGTTATAGAGCTGATTATGCTCATTAATTTGATACCTAATTTCCCTATTTTTGATCTCAATATAGTAGTCCATTTTAGCATCAAAGTAAACGATTATTTTGCCAGTGTTCAAGAAGCTTTTAGATCATAGTTTGATGCTTTGCTAGTTCCTGACTGGTATTGAAAATAGATCTCCGTAATTTCTTCGATTTCACAATCATGAAACTTGAGCGAGTATGATCAATTAAAAAACGAAGAGGGGCACCATTTTTAAGGTTGTGAATTTTCCTGTTGAAAACAAGGCAAATTATGTTTTCTTACCGGAAGTGGGGTAGTGAATGAACACGCGTGGAGTGTGTTGTTGATACCCAGACAATGGTCGTGGACAATGACCAGGATTGGAATGCTTCATGAGGAATTCCACTATCGCAGCTAGTCTTTGTTCATTCTGAAATGTGGTGTGTGCAAGCACATGGAAACATGTGCTTACTTCTTTCATGTGCATGCATTTCACCATGTGTCAAGAATTCAGACTAGCAGTGCTCAGGGCAATCCACATGAATAATTGATAAAGCATTCATGTGCCTTGCAGCAGAGCTCGGGACAGGTGGTAGCCAGGTCCATTGTTCAGGGTCATTGTAAGTGCACACTCACATACACATCATTGGTTCCTGTGTATAGAGAGTGAAAATTCGATCACAATCTGGGACCTAACATTTAAAAAAATCATGGATTTCATGAAACTAATATGGGCTTTCATTTTCAAATTACCTCCAACTCAATTGTACACTATTCAGCCATTACTCATATCAATGACACTTTTATCTGATACACAGTTTTTGAACTCACAGCATTGAGTCAGCAGCCAATGGATACTACGCAATGCGACACGCCGCGTCTTGCGACAGAGTTCGACCAATCACAGACCCGGAATTCCGGTGCGAACGCGAGGATAATCTTTTTAAACTCGACGCTAGACATGTCCCTGAATTTTGCTAGTTCCTGACCCGTATTGAAATGAAGATGAGAAAACTTGCCCTTATTGTGATACTATATACTTTAGCGGACATAGTCTTCATCATATTTTAGTGGGGCCTGAAAGATTTCAGGTTAGTTTTTTTTGGCGTCAAACGTGAAGGAATATTTTTGAATATAATACCGAATTCGAGAGAGATTTTGATATTCTATATTCTTCTTTTCCATTTTATTTTGATCATGAGCATATTTGCTAATGTTTTCTCTTTCAGTCGATATTAAAAGTGTCGAAAACTGACAAGAAATACTCGTTCTACACGGATTTATTCATGACCATGTATCTGCTCATTACGTATGCAAGCACCGCTCAGCCGTGAATACGACTTGAATAAATACGTGCGTTTTCGCTCGCGCTGCGGACTGACTGACATGCGCTGACTCGCACAAATCCTTTTCCGCCCTCAGGAATGTCCGGTATGCTAGAAAATCCCTACACGTAACAAGCCCGAGTAGCTTGCCCGGAAAGGTGTGACAGGGCCTAAACACGGTTGCGGGTAAAAAAATATGCGTGCGCACCTCCGGGCGACTACTTTTGAGATACACGCTAGGTACTGTCATGTGCGGATATCTACGGGGACCTCCGGGTAGTCAAAATTGTTCATTGCAAGTCGCACGCAAGGCTGGTGTGACACGGCCTTAAAGGCCGTGTCACACCTTTCCGGGCAAGCCTTGCGTGCGACTTGCAAAGAACAATTTTTACTACCCGGAGGTCCCCGGAATGAGCCGCATATGACAGTAACTAGCACGTATCTCACCCGTAGTCACTCGGAGGTGGCACGCAAATCTTTTTACCCGCAACTATGTTTAGGCCCTGTCACACCTTTCCGGGCAATCTACGCAAGCTTGTTGCGTGTAGGGATTTTCCAGCATATTGACAATTTCTGAGGGGGAACAAGGATTCGGGTGAGTCAGTGCATGTGTCTTACTTGCTGGACGCGTTCTACTTTATTCTACGTGCGGGTATACTGTGTGACCTTTGTACCAGTACAGTCGCATGGGGGCTGACAACTCAGTGAAGGAATTCCTCTGATGGAATGGCAAAGTCCCACGGAATGTCATTATCTTGGCTGCATACGGGGACTGCGAAGTACCTGCGTGGGAGTTGCCTGGGAAGTGCTGCCGCTGAGGGCCTCCTACTGGCGTTCTGCGTGGACCTCTCCGGGCATCCCCGCGACTCACCCGGAAAAAGTTTTGGTCATGCTCAAAACTTGGCTGCGGTTAAATCGGACTTGCGTGAGCACCTCCGGGCAACTACTGGCGAGATACGCGCTAGATACTGTCAGGTGCGGACCAACTTCGGAGAGCTCCGGGGAGTAAATTTGTTTCCCCGCAAGTAAAGCCGCAAAACTTCCCCAGATACGGTATGACAAGGCATAAATGAAAATTGCAAACATTCTTGTTCGCCCGCTGAAAATCTTCTACGTGCTGGAAACTACCTTCTCGCCACAAGCCCGCGTAGCTTGCCCGGAAAGGTGTGACACTGCCTTAATGTAGGAAACGCATGGCACTCAAACAAATCATTGATCTATGTGATATTAAGGGACCAATGCAATGCAAATGCACACTGGCTCTGTTGATTAATAATACCATATGGCTATAAGTGTCACACACACACAAAAAAAAACCTTAATGATATCATGCGCCATGTAGGCCTATTTCACAGTAGTTATCTGCTTTATAGTTTTGTTTTACTGAAGGTTTCTTTGATTCACCCTCAAAAGCAGAGCATACAGTATTTTCGTATACTTTCAATATTTTGCAAACTTTACATTTCCTTTATTATGCATTATGGTCTATGCGTTCAACTTCTGTAAAATACACGTATATCTGCTGGATTTACATGTTTATTTAGAAAAAATAATAAGTGATGATCAGGAAGATTGTAAATTCACAAAAGTGATCAAATTTGTATTGCATGTAGGTCATATCGATATGGCCATGGATCGAAGACTACGTAGAATGTAGTTTTAAGTGCCTGTATACAACTCTTGTTGCAAATGAAATACCATGGGCGTCACCAGGGGGGGGGGGGGGGTGCGTTGGGTGCGAACGCACCCCCCTTCAGATCCTTAAAAAAAAAAAAAAAAAAAACAGTCTGCGAGCGACCTCAACGCCGGACGCTAATTATTCTTTTCTTTTGTTTTCATATTTTGCACCAGGGACACACACACACAAGAAAATCGTCGGCAAAAACAATTCGCACCCCTGGTTCTGGCAGCACTGATTTTATACATATCTATTAGTATTCTACAGTGTTTACTATTTATCGACCGTACTGTACATCCGTACGATACGGACCACTTATACACGTTTGCATGTACGTGTGCTACTTACAAGTATGTAGGGTCTATGTACGTTACTTCTGACCAATCCATATTGCCAGCCCAAGAGCGAGCCTTTATAGCCTCATTAAAAAAAAAAAAAAAAAAAATGGAGGGGCAAGCATATTTTAGTTTTGCCCCCCCCCCCCCAAATTAATAATACCCGAAATGAGAAGATTTTCTTGCTTTTGAAAGAAAACAAAAATGTTGCCCCCATAAAAATATTGGAAGGCAAGCGCACCATTTGCCCCACCCCACATAATCATAATTCCCGCGATGAAAAGATTTTCTTGCTTTTTTGTTAGAATTCAAGAAATCTGTCCAATCATTTCACCCAAAAGCAGTGGCGTAACTACGGAGGGGGGGGGGGGGGTGCGCCCCCTCCCAATCCGCTGGTTAAAAAAAAAGATTTACCGAAATAGTAGTTCAAGTGTTAGTAAACTGCTTTTGAATGAAAGGGTGATCCAGAAATAAGATATTTTTCTATGATTTCTTTTAACCATAATTAAATAGGTATATAGTGTGAAACATTGTTCAAAAAGCCCGGACCCGACAAAAGATTGTGATTCCTGGTTGGCATTCTGCATATAAGCAGGATGTGCGCAGTGTACTCAGTACATCCGAACGAAGAGTCGCTACAATGTTGCGCAATGTGATGTAGAATGTACACCTTTGTACCTTACGCTTCGTTTTATCAAAGCTAGATCATTGCATTTTGCAGTGTTGCTTTACATACTAGTCTATATAGAAATGTCTTACATTGCCAATAAAAAGACTTGACCTGGGCTAATTCCTAACTTTTCCATGTATATAATACACACACACAAACAAACACGCACAATTAGTTTAGGGGATGCTCTAAAGTGCAGATTTTGGACATCCTTTCCCCGCTTGCTCACTTCGACGCCACCTCGCTGGTCATACCTCCCCCAGTCATGAACATAAACCCACACCCTGGACTACCAGTGGCGGATCCATGGGGAGGGGCGCACCGGGCGTCCCCCCCCCCTTAATTTCCAAAGCGAAAAAAAAAAATAAAATAGCTGCGAACGGCAGTTTTTGGACAGTAAAATGTCAAAATTTTCAAGCTCGCTCGCTCCTCTCGCTCGCATTTAGTCGTAATGCCATTCTCCTGAAATTGCAGCCAGTAATTGCCGGCAGTTGCGCCTGGTGCGCCCCCCTCCCTTAATTTCCAAAGCGAAAAAATATAGCTATACAAACGGCAGTTTGGGGACTGTAAAAGATGATGTCAAAATTTTCAAGCTCGCTCGCTCCGTTCGCTCGCATTTAATCTTTATGCCATTCTTCTGATGTGGCTGCCAGTAATTGCCTGCAGTTGCGCCCGGTGCGCCCCCTTAATTTCCAAAGCGAAAAAATATGGCTAAGAACGGCAGTTTTTGGACTGTAAAATTTAAAATTTTTCAAGCTCGCTCTCTTCGCTCGCTCGCATTAGTTGTTATGCAATACACCTGATGTTGCTGCCAGTAATTGCCAGCAGTTCCGCCCGGTGCCCCTCCCCCTTAATTTCCAAAGCGAAAAAATATGGCTAAGAACGGCAGTTTTTGGACTGTAAAATGTAACATTTTCAAGCCTGCTCGTTCCGCTCACTCGAATGTAATCATTATGCTCTCCTGATATTGCTGCCAGTATCAAATATATTTGCCAGCAGTTGCGCCCGATGCGCCCCCTTAGATTCTAAAGCGTAGAAATATAGCTATACAAACGGCAGTTTGTTCGTTTTTTACTGTAAAATGTCAAAATTTTCAAGCTCGCTCGCTCGCTCGATCGCATTTAATTGTTGCGCAATTCTCCTGATGTTGCTGCCAGTAATTGCCGGCAGTTGCGCCCGGTGCGCCCCCCCCCCCTTTATTTCCAAAGCGAAAATATGGCTCCAAATGGCAGTTTTTGGACTGTGAAATGTCAAATTTTTCAAGCTCGCTCTCTTCGCTCGCTCGCATTTAATTGTTCTGCCATTCACCTGATGTTTCTGCTAGTAATTACCGGCAGTTGCGCCCGTTGCGCCCCCACCCCTCCTTTATTTCCAAAGCGAAAAAATATGGCTCCAAATGGCAGTTTTTGGACTGTAAAATGTCAAAATTTTCAAGCTCGCTCTCTTCGCTCGCTCGCATTTAATTGCTATGCCATTCACCTGATGTTGCTGCCAGTAATTGCCAGCAGTTGCGCCCGGTGTGCCCCCCCCCCCCAATTTCCAAAGCAAATAAATATGGCTACAAATAGCAGTTTTTAGACTGTAAAATGTCAAAATTTTCAAGCTCGTTCGCTCGCATTTAATTGTTATGCAATTCTCCTGATGTTACTACCAGTAATTACCGGCAGTTGCGCCCGTTGCGCCCCAACCCCTCCTTTATTTCCAAAGCGAAAAAGTATGGCTCCAAATGGCATTTTTTGGACTGTAAAATGTCAAATTTTTCATGCTCGCTCTCTTCGCTCGCTCGCATTTAATTATTATGCCATTCACTTGATGTTGCTGCCAGTAATTGCCAGCAGTTGCGCCCGGTGCGCCCCCTTAATTTACAAAGCAATAGAATATAGCTATAAAACGGCAGTTTTTTGACTGTAAAATGTCAAAATTTTCAAGCTCGCTCGCTCCCCTCGCTCGCATGTAGTCGTTATGCCATTCTCCTGATATCGCTGCCAGTAATTTGTCGTTTCACACCGTCATTCCATAATCCATTTATAGGGGGTACAACCCCCTCCGGCACTTCCACACCCTCCCCCCACCCTTGCTCGCTCCCTCGCATACTACCCCCCCCCCCCCTAAAGGTGAAATCCTAGCTACGCCGGTGCCCCTTCCCCGCTTGGTTTCCCTAAAAAAACAGTAAAAGTCTAGGGATTGAGGGCTTCCTATATTCCAAATGTCTGTCCAAAAAATCTCGTAAACATTTAGTGTCAAAACGCACCCCCCTTGAAAAAAAGCTGGTGACGCCCCTGAATACTGTAATGAATTGAAATTATTAATCATTTTATTAAAGTTAGGCCTACTTATTCTCCCTTGAGATACGTTTTCTTTAATTGAAATAATGTCCTTACACGCTAATTGTGTCCAGGACAAGACTCGCTCCTCTTTCACGTTGTCTGTGTCTTTTTCCTGTATAATATAGGCTGGTGCTGAAATACGATGGCAAGCAAATCTACATGGCAGGAACTGGTACCGACTACTCGGAACTTCTGGAAAATTTTACTGGTAAGTACGGCCTATATCGACCTGTCGAATACAAAACTGTCCATATTCTACCCCTGTTAGTGGATAAAAAAGAAAGAAAAAAGATGACACGAGAAATGCTGAACAGTAATCCAGGTTAACCATGTGTGAACAAATAGGCAAACCTTTTAAAGGCAGTCGAAACCTCTCCTTTTCTTCTCTTTCTTCTATCCTATATTTTCATCTGTATACCCAAGTAATTCTAAACTCAACACATATTTTTAAAAGACGATTTTGATCAAAATCATTGTGCCATATACAATATAAAAGATTATTTACTTAGTAATTGGCTATCAACCTGGTAGGTTAATGCAAAGGGAAATTTCAAGCATGAGTGAACACTGAATTTGTCATTCAACACACAAAAATAAAAATTGAAAAAATTGACAGTTTGTCGTTAATTTGCAAACGCCCTTCAAAATAACAATGATAAAAGACCAATCTAACATAATGAGAGACATGAATTTAATAGCAAAAATAAGTTTTCGTCCCACTATATCCTCAAACACAAACAAAATGTCGAATCCTGCTAACCTCAAAAGGACACACGGAGTAAGCCGCAAAGGTGATAAAATGGGCAGACTTTCTTTATTTCATTCTTTTGATTAAGGAATTTAAGAATTCATTGGACAAATTCAAGAACCAAATATCATTTTCAAAGTTCTTAGTTTGAAATAGCCTTTGAAATTTCTACCATTTTTGTTAAATTGCGTCTTTCAAGCCATTTGAATTTGGATTTGACAGAAGATTCTTGATTTTTCTCTATTATTTTTTCACCTTTCTTTATCTTTATTTTACAAAGTCACTACAGAGATCATAAGATGATTGTTGAAACTTGATATGTATTTTTTGTTGTTTTTAATTGTCTTTTGTTGTCATTGTCACATGGAACAGCACGTACGCATGGATGATGAATGACAACTTGTCCATTGTTACAATTTTAACTTTTGTGCTTTGGAAGAGAAAAACGAATGTGTTCACTCATGCGTTAAGTTTGCATTTTCAATGACCTACTAGGTTGATAGCTAATTGAATTACCTATGCATGGTATATAAAGCATTAATATCTAGCTTGATTTTCTATGAGAAATATGAACTTGAAAAAGTATTTACATTTTTTTTTTTGCTGAGTGTATCTTTTAAATGTTTGCATGCATTGTGTATCGAATGTAAGGGAAGCAAGCAAATCAAGCTACTCTGAGACCGTGCCCCTTTTGCATCATTTGTAAACACTACATCGGATGTATATCACCAATGTCTAAAAGTACAGTGATGGTGAGGAAGCCAATGAATGAAATAGAATAATAATAATACATGTAATAATCGACCCATTGTTATGACTTGTATCGTGTCAAATCAACTCTGCAGAGTGCGCAAGGCGCATATAGGTGATAATTTTATTATCAATTTTCACTTGATAATGGACTCATATGAAATCAAGTCTGATCAAACAAAAGCGAAAGTAAAATTACCGCTTCAAAGTACTCTTGATCGTTTCCCGCCATGTACAGAAGACGATCGAGTGTACGCGTACGTACGATTTACGTACTGTATGAACGGAGATGAGAATCAGATGAGAAGCTCTTTTGTGTTTATCACATGGATTGGACCTGGCGTCTCTCCACTGAAGAAGGCTAAGGTATCAACCGACAAGGCTTTCGTGAAGGAGATCATGCCGGTAAATGACAAAACTATGAAACTTTTCTCCTCTTTTATTGCCTCTTTTTCATAAAAAGTCACGATTGTATAAGAAATGTCTTTTGAATTCCACTTTGTATCGAAAGGAAGTGTTTAGAAAATGTCGGAATTACGTAACCATGAAGATACGACAAGCTAAAAGAGATTATTTTAATAGGAAATTTGGTATTCAAATAAAAGGAAATATGAAAAGTACTTTGAAATTGATTAATAATCTTTTGCATAAAAGTAGGAAAATACAGTTATTGAATCTCTTTATTTTAGAAATGAAAAAGTAACCAACAGTCAAGATATTGTAAATACATTCAATGATTATTTTGTTAATATTGGTTCTAAACTGCAAGAGTCAAAAAATGATATAGATGAGAATACTGTAAAGTAAATCTTTTCAACATTATCTGAAAATGCCAAATAATAATACTCTTTTTTTAAAGCCAATAACAAATGATGAAATAATAACTATAATGAATAATATGAAGAATAATATCAGCTCTGGTAATGATGACATTGACGTCAAGACCTAATTTTCCGTCTACCGTCGACCTAACCTCTCGACAAAGCCCTCGTGGCTGAAAAAGAGGCTAACTGCCTAACTGCTAACATACGAGTGATCGCAAGGCCGAGTGGCGCAAAGACAAATGAAAGAGAGAAAAACAAGACTGTCAGAGCAGGGACAGCGTGTAGGGGAAATAATATTAGTCCCTGCAGCTGTGAGAGAAAAGAAAGTCTGAAAAATGAGAAATTGGAGACAATACCACAAATATAGATCTGTTCGACAACCATGCCGAGCAGTCTAAATTAATTTCCCCATGATTATCATTTGTTAATTTGTGCTGTTACCAGAGCACTAAGAGGTTAGTGTGCTTTTAAGCTTACGTTTAAACTGTATAAAATCCAGGAGTTTGTCTAATTTCAGTATTCCAAAGTTTGAGGCCATTATGAATAAAAGTATTTGCCCATATTTCTATACGTCCTTTTTTTTTTGTATAGTCCATAATACGAGTTCAATGTGTACGCGTTTATTCATTTTTTCTTAAATGAAGACTCTAAAAAATCTGGCAGTTCAAAATTACGTATCAAAGTTAAAGTTCTAGTGGAGCTCTTATTTGTTTCCGTTGCTACAGCCGCAGAGAACTTTGTTCACATCCCAAAAGTCATGTGTCCTGTATGCCCTGAATGACTAGAAATTATTGTATTGTCCTTAAAGGAGACCTCCGGATGATTTTCAGATTTTTTTATTTGAACAACTATAGATTACTTATACTGAGGACAGAGTTTTAGAATTTGTGATAATTGGGATGAAGCAAGGGCGTACCGAGGGGGGGTGTTTTGGGTGTTCAAACACCCCCCTTTGCCAAAAGGGGGGTGTTTGAGGTGTTCAAACACCTCCCTTGGGCAAAAGGGAGGTGTTTGAGCTGTTCAACACCCCTCTTCAGCAATGTTTAGATGTTGACAAATGAAACAAAAGCTGTCTTTACCGCTTTTATTTCCGTTTTGAATTCCGCCTTTCCTTTCTTTTGCGTTCATTTTTTTTCTCTCTCTCTTCCTTGTTTTATCTTAATGTTTGTGTGGACGATGACTCATTATGGAGTTACAAATATACGCACTAAAGAACTCGTGTACAGTACGTGTTAATACTACGTTACCGCACCGCGCGCGAAGCTGACGCGCAAACAGTAGACATTCCCGATCCCTGCTTTGCTTTCTGACCGAATCGCGGAGATACACGTACATTGCGCATAATGTTCAGCGTTTACCGGTATTATACCGTACGCGGTACCGTAAATTGTATATGATGCATAATATTATGTGTGTACAATGCATGCTGCGCTGCAGCCTATTATAGGCACATTGCATGCTAAGTTAGTGGTATCAACTACCAACAGTGGCCATGGTGGCGTATCTAGGGGGGGGGGGGCAAGGGGGGCACGTTAAAAAAAAACGAGAAAAAGAAGAAGAAGAAAAAAACCGACGAAGAAAAAGAAGAAGAAGAAAAAACCCTCGCGCGGACGGGGGGAAGGAGAATGGGGGGGGGGGGGGTGGGGGTGGGGGGGGGGGCAGAAAACCAAATCAAACAAGATGAAAACAAAACATTAATCCCATGTTTTGCTCGCTGCGTCCGCTCGCCAAAATTTATCAAAAAAAATAAGAAGAATAAAACGTAATGATGACGTGGAAATATAAAAATTTCGGCTCACTCACTCGTAGTAATTTAGAGTATTTTTCCAAGTCCTTAGTTTGTTGGCATAAATCTTAATCTATGAAGCCGTCACTATATCTTGATTAGAATTGTAAGATTTAAACCAGAAAATGACAAGAATTCCATGTTTTGCAAGGTGAAATACAAAAATTGTCGGCTCGCTCGCTGCGCTCGCTCGCCAAAATTTATCAAAATTTATCAGATCTTATATCACCCTCAAAAAAAAAAACCTTTTAAGTGCTCGAAAAGCATATCAAGTGGACTTTTTTAAAGTCCCTACCGGGATGGGATTGGACACTGCTGGTGTAAATCGTTATCTATAAGACCGTCACTATATCTTGACTAGAATTGTCATTCGAAGATTTAATAACCAAAAATGACAAGAATTTCATGTTTTGTAAGCTGAAATACAAAAATTTTCGGCTCGCTCGCTGCACTCGCTCGCCCAAATTCTTCAATATCTATTACATTTAAATCACCCTCAAAAGACCCCTTCTAAGTGCTTGAAAAAGCATATCATGTGGACTTTTGTTAAGTCCCTACCGGGATGGGGTTGGACACTGTTGGTATAAATCGTTATCAATAAGGCCGTCACTATAGTTAGAATTGTAATTCGAAGATTTAATAACCAAAAATGACAAGAATTCCATGTTATGTATAAAGCTGAAATATAAAAATTTTCGGCTAGCTTGCTGCGCTCGCTCGCCAAAATATATCAAAATTTAGGGTTGCCTATTACATTTAAATCACCCTCAAAAGACCCCTCTTAAGTGCTTCAAAAAGCATATCATGAGGACTTTTTTTAAGTCCCTACCGGGATGGGGTTGGGGTTGAACACTTTTTCAGAAATTAGGGGCGCAATTTTCGCGCTTGCCCCGGGCGCCGTTTTCCCTAGATACGCCACTGACTACCAAGTACAGTCAGTATAGTAGCCTACTGGAAGCAGCAAGCTCTGGAAGCTCTGGGAGTAGCAAGTTACTTGCTACTCATTGTAATTAATAATAGCACATGGACTTGGTAATCTTTAGTAATAG